>NW_026529368.1:0-371892 GCF_028500815.1 Rissa tridactyla
TGGCCATACGGCTGGAGATGGGTCCCCCCGCCCAAAGAGCCAGCAGGGAAAACTATGCCTTGTTCTAAAGCTCTTTGGGAACCGCTTGCGTAGCCCCACAGACCTGGGGGCTGCGGGCTTTCCTGCTGCCTTCAAGCCTCAAAGCCACCCTTTCCCACTGGGCGCCGGGCCAGGCACAAAAATGGCCTATGGCTGGAGATGGGTCCCCCGAACAAAGAGCCAGCAGGGAAAACTATGCCTTGTTCTAAAGCTCTTTGGGAACCGCTTGCGTAGCCCCACAGACGTGGGGGCTGCGGGCTTTCCTGCTGCCTTCAGCCTCAAAGCCACCCTTTCCCACTTGGCGCCGGGCCAGGGACAAAAATGGCCATACGGCTGGAGATGGGTCCCATGCCCAAAGAGCCAGCAGGGAAAACTATGCCTTGTTCTAAAGCTCTTTGGGAACCGCTTGCTTGGCCCCACAGACCTGGGGGCTGCAGGCTTTGCTGCTGCCTTCAGCCTCGACACCACCCTTTCCCACTACGCTCCGCGCCAGGCACAAAAATGGCCATACGTCTGGAGATGGGTCCCACGCCCAAAGAGGCAGCTGGGAAAACTATGCCTTGTTCTAAAGCTCTTTGGGAACCGCTTGCTTGGCCCCACAGACGTGGGGGCTGCGGGCTTTCCTGCTGTCTTCAGCCTCGACACCACCCTTTCCCACTTGGCGCCCTATCAGCCACAAAAATGGCCATACGGCTGGAGATGGGTCCCCCGCCCAAAGAGCCAGCAGGGAAAACTATGCCTTGTTCTAAAGCTCTTTGGGAACCGCTTGCGTAGCCCCACAGACCTGGGGGCTGCGGGCTTTCCTGCTGCCTTCAGCCTCAAAGCCACCCTTTCGCACTTGGGGCTTCGCCAGGCACAAAAATGGCCATATGGCTGGAGATGGGTCCCACTCCCAAAGAGCCAGCAGGGAAAACTATGCCTTGTTCTAAAGGTCTTTGGGAACCGCTTGCGTAGCCCCACAGACCTGGGGGCTGCAGGCTTTCCTGCTGTCTTCAGCCTCAAAGACACCCTTTCCCACTTGGCGCCCTATCAGGCACAAAAATGGCCTATGGGTGGAGATGGGTCCCATGCCCAAAGAGCCAGCAGGGAAAACTATGCCTTGTTCTAAAGCTCTTTGGGAACCGCTTGCGTAGCCCCACAGACCTGGGGGCTGCGGGCTTTCCTGCTGCCTTCAGCCTCGATACCACCATTTCCCACTTGGCGCTGCGCCATGCACAAAAATGGCCATACGGCTGGAGATGGGTCCCCCGCCCAAAGAGCCAGCAGGGAAAACTATGCCTTGTTCTAAAGCTCTTTGGGAACCGCTTGCGTAGCCCCACAGACCTGGGGGCTGCGGGCTTTCCTGCTGCCTTTAGCCTCGACACCACCCTTTCCCTCTTGGCGCCGTGCCAGGCACAAAAATGGCCGTACGGCTGGAGATGGGTCCCCCGCCCAAAGAGCCAGCAGGGAAAACTATGCCTTGTTCTAAAGCTCTTTGGGAACCGCTTGCGTAGCCCCACAGACCTGGGGGCTGCGGGCTTTCCTGCTGCCTTCAAGCCTCAAAGCCACCCTTTCCCACTGGGCGCCGGGCCAGGCACAAAAATGGCCTATGGCTGGAGATAGGTCCCCCGAACAAAGAGCCAGCAGGGAAAACTATGCCTTGTTCTAAAGCTCTTTGGGAACTGCTTGCGTAGCCCCACAGACCTGGGGGCTGCAGGCTTTCCTGCTGCCTTCAGCCTCAAAGCCACCCTTTCGCACTTGGCGCCCTATCAAGCACAAAAATTGGCCTATGGCTGGAGATGGGTCCCCTGCCCAAAGAGCCAGCAGGGAAAACTATGCCTTGTTCTAAAGCTCTTTGGGAACCGCTTGCTTGGCCCCACAGACATGGGGGCTGCGGGCTTTCCTGCTGCCTTTAGCCTCGACACCACCCTTTCCCACTTGGCGCCGCGCCAGGCTCAAAAATGGCCATACGGCTGGAGATGGGTCCCCCTCCCAAAGAGCCAGCAGGGAAAACTATGCCTTGTTCTAAAGCTCTTTGGGAACCGCTTGCGTAGCCCCACAGACCTGGGGGCTGCGGGCTTTCCTGCTGCCTTCAGCCTCGACAACACCCTTTCCCACTTGGCACTGCTCCAGGCTCAAAAATGGCCATACGGCTGCAGATGGGTCCCCCGCCCAAAGAGCCAGCAGGGAAAACTAGGCCTTGTTCTAAAGCTCTTTGGGAACGGCTTGCTTGGCCCCACAGACCTGGGGGCTGCAGGCTTTGCTCCTGCCTTCAGCCTCAAAGCCACCCTTTCCCACTTGGCGCCCTATCAGGCACAAAAATGGCCATACGGCTGGAGATGGGTCCCCCGCCCAAAGAGCCAGCAGGGAAAACTATGCCTTGTTCTAAAGCTCTTTGGGAACCGCTTGCGTAGCCCCACAGACCTGGGGGCTGCGGGCTTTCCTGCTGCCTTCAGCCTCAAAGCCACCCTTTCCCACCTGGCACCGCGCCAGGCTCAAAAATGGCCATACGGCTGGAGATGGGTCCCCGCCCAGAGAGCCAGCAGGGAAAACTATGCCTTGTTCTAAAGCTCTTTGGGAACCGCTTGCGTAGCCCCACAGACCTGGGGACTGCGGGCTTTCCTGCTGCCTTCAGCCTCGACACCACCCTTTCCCACTTGGCACCGCGCCAGGCACAAAAATGGCCATACGGCTGGAGATGGGTCCCCCGCCCAAAGAGCCAGCAGGGAAAACTATGCCTTGTTCTAAAGCTCTTTGGGAACCGTTTGCTTGGCCCCACAGACGTGGGAGCTGCGGGCTTTCCTGCTGTCTTCAGCCTCGACACCACCCTTTCCCACTTGGCGCCCTATCAGGCACAAAAATGGCCATACGGCTGGAGATGGGTCCCCCGCCCAAAGAGCCAGCAGGGAAAACTATGCCTTGTTCTAAAGCTCTTTGGGAACCGCTTGCGTAGCCCCACAGACCTGGGGGCTGCAGGCTTTCCTGCTGCCTTCAGACTCGACACCAGCCTTTCCCACTTGGCGCCGCGCCAGGCACAAAAATGGCCATACGACTCGACATGTGTCCGCCGCCCAAAGAGCCAGCAGGGAAAACTATGCCTTGTTCTAAAGCTCTTTGGGAACCGCTTGCGTAGCCCCACAGACCTTAGGGCTGCAGGCTTTGCTGCTGCCTTCAGCCTCAAAACCACCCTTTCCCACTTGGCGCCGCGCCAGGCTCAAAAATGGCCATACGGCTGGAGATGGGTCCCCCGCCCAAAGAGCCAGCAGGGAAAACTATGCCTTGTTCTAAAGCTCTTTGGGAACCGCTTGCGTTGTCCCACAGACGTGGGGGCTGCGGGCTTTGCTGCTGCCTTCAGCCTCAAAGCCACGCTTTCCCACTTGGCGTCGCGCTAGGCACAAAAATGGCCATACGGCTGGAGATGGGTCCCCCGCCCAAGGAGCCAGCAGGGAAAACTATGCCTTGTTCTAAAGCTCTTTGGGAACCGCTTGCGTAGCCACACAGACCTGGGGGCTGCGGGCTGTCTTGCTGCCTTCAGCCTCAAAGCCACCCTTTCACACTTGGCGCCGCGCCAGGCACAAAAATGGCCATACGGCTGGAGATGGGTCCCATGCCCAAAGAGCCAGCAGGGAAAACTATGCCTTGTTCTAAAGCTCTTTGGGAACCGCTTGCGTAGCCCCACAGACCTGGGGGCTGCAGGCTTTGCTGCTGCCTTCAGCCTCAAAGCCACGCTTTCCAACTTGGCGCCGCGCCAGGCACAAAAATGGCCATATGGCTGGAGATGGGTCCCCTGCCCAAAGAGCCAGCAGGGAAAACTATGCCTTGTTCTAAAGCTCTTTGGGAACCGCTTGCGTAGCCCCACAGACCTGGGGGCTGCGGGCTTTCCTGCTGCCTTCAGCCTCGACACCACCCTTTCCCACTTGGCGCCGCGCCAGGCACAAAAATGGCCATACGGCTGGAGATGGGTCCCCCGCGCAAAGAGCCTGCAGGGAAAGCTTTGTCTACAGTCAGTCAAGGTCGACGTACTCAACACTGATAAGAAAGATCACATGTGTTCTTGTGCTGAGGGATATCAAGTGGAAATCCTTCTCGCGGAGTGATCAAGCGATTTAAACTTTTCATCATAATCCAAAGTCTAACATGCAAAACAATTGTCTAAGCAAAGCACAATACAGTGAGTATTAGTAAAACAACAACAGAGTGAAGCATCTTGTTATAAAGTCCTGTAACTGTCGGTGACCATCCAAAAAGAGGATCTCCCCATCTATGTCCTTCGCCTCTCTTCACTCTTTCCAACGCTTTGTGTATTTCTTCAACCTGATGATGGACGGTAATCAAAGTTGTCTGTCTATTTTCTTGGGCCTCTTTCAAGAGTCGCTTCAATTCATTGTGTTTTAGCAGCTTCTTCACCAGGGAGAGATTCATTCCGATAGGGGCAGGCAACAATCTCGAATCAACGTATAATTAGGTTGTAGCAATTGAAAAGACGTAACAGGAGCTTAATAATTGAAGTCGCATCCCGTAACTTTGTGTTAGTAAAGTTCAAACACAAAGATTTGAGTGATTACTATGTCATCTCTGAATACAAGACTACAGGGAGACCTCATGCTAACGCACCCTTTCCCAATATAGTCAAGCACAGTCTCTGGGGTTTCATCGGGATGTGTGTCAAAGTGACAAACATTCTGGTTGGTGTCAAGACAAAGGTCTTGTGCTTTGAGAGTATTACTCTCACAAATGAATCCTTGTTGGTCTCGTGAAACGCATGCGTCAACATCAGCAGTTTGCCATTTAGTCTCATTTTGTCGTGCCCAACCTCTGTGCTGTGTTGGATAGAGTAGAGCTCCTTGGTGATTCAACCCCAGTGCGATGATTGGGTATGTGGTGTATACGGAGGCATTGCGTATCGTTAAGACAAAAGCTGTGGCTTTGCTCTCAGTGGGATCGTAGGTGAAATTAACCAGATACCACCTGGACTGAAATTTTTTCTCAAATTCAATTGCGTTATCCCATATTACTTTTCGAATTTCGGTGGGCAAGGTGCCTTCTTTACCTTCCCTTATGATTGCGGATGTCATAGATTGCATCCACAATTGGGCTTGGATACAACTAAGAGCCAAGGAAACATTGGTTTGAGTTGTACCAAGTGCATCTGTGATCAGCTGATGGTCTTTTTCACCCGTTTCTTCCCATTGAGGCAATATATTCGATAAAAGCCGTTGGTGGTTTCCCAATGCTAATAGAGAGGACCGTAGGGGATGTCTTAATTTGTCCAGATCAGTAGCGGTTGTGACTAGTTTGTTGGCAAGTATCTCAGCATCTATACTATTCAAGACTCCCAGGCCTGTTCCTAAGATACCAGTCGCATCCCTCTTCCGTCCGTGTGAAGTGGCAAGAGTTCGTTTGCGTAACCATGCTGACCATTCTGCATAAGATGTACTCAGGAATGGTGAGCAGGTGGGTTTGATCGCAGAGATTTTAATCTGCATTGACAATTCTGCTCGTTTGAGGGAATATGTGGGATTAAACAGTACCTGTTGTTGACCTGTGTGTGTTTAATAACGTAAGGGCCAATGTTGAAAATGTAAGGAGTTAGTCTAATGGAGGGCTTAGAAAAGAGAGAGGTGGTTTTTTTTTTTTTCTCTTAGAAGAGAGAGCCTTTGAGAGTTTGTGGGGTGTAGGTTCTGGATTCATTTCAGCAAGTTCAGGTGTATTTGAGTCAATCATAAATTCAAATAACAATTCTGTGCCCTTGTAGCCCCAAATACAGTACACTACTGTAGGTTTGATGAAAGTGAAATTGTGCCAGCAATCTGAATTTGGCTCCATAATTTTGTAACAATCAGTGTTGTATTTGTCCGCTTTGGTAGAGTCTACATAGATGGTTTTAATTACAGTTGGCCTGTGGTGATTAGACCCGTTGATAAATCAGCAACCAATGTGTGTTCTTGTGGAATAATTACTAAATTGGCCAAGAATACAAAAATACAGCATTGTTCACACATTAAGGAAAGTCATAAAATCAAGAGGCTTCTGAGGTAGAATACAGCCGCAGCTAGCACACGAAGAATGCAACAGCTGTGATTCCCTGTACAAGGTTGTTTGCGAAACTACACGAGGGATGGAACGGAACGCGCTTGTTCCGTGGCCTTCCCTTGTGACGAATAGCAGATATGGGGACGAGATGGTACTACGGAACTGATAAGCGGCTTACACGCCACCCGAGCCAACATTTCGTCAAATGTTGATGAAATGCTGTCCTTTTGTGCGAACTTTGCTCACCACAATGTATCAAAACACACCTCCATCCCGGAGGCTATCCGCCCCCGAGGTGTGAACACTCCTCCTTGAGTACATTAATCATAATAAAAGTACATATGACTAAAGTCACTCAAACTCCACTTTGAAGTTAAAAAAATAATATAAAAATAGCCCAAGAGAGGGGGAATGTCTGGGAAGACACCATCGCGAAGAATCCCACCGCTGTTTTCTGGGATCAGTCGACGGGCTGAGCCTTTCTTCCCCCCATAAGGACGCCTTTGGGTAAGACTTTGATTACACCGAGTGCTTTCTCGGGGACTCTAGAAATTTCTCTAGAGAATCTCTACCCTACATTTATAGCCAGGCTGTATCGTTTATAATTTTGTCACGCGTTTGTCTATTTAACAATGTCTTTATTTGCACGTGCTTTGCAGACAGTGTATTTATCACCGGCAATCCTAAAGAACCTGTATATCTGTTGTTTAAATAAACTGCACTGTTTCAGTAGCTAGTCGTTTCGCTTTCTCACTGAACGCGACCAAAACTTGAGAGAGGCCGTGCTGGTTCAGGAGCACGACTAGACTGAAGGTGCAGCCCACTATTAGTGTCTCCAAATCGTAATAGTTTAACACATATTAAACGCGATTGGGCTGATAGTGCTGAATTGGGCATCACTCAGAATTGAAACCCAGCCGCACCTGGCCTCCCACCTCGGTGAGGAGTGTTAGAACGCAAGGGGGTTTATCTTCTGCCAAAACCGCTTGGCCCCGTTTCACGCAACAGAATTTGGCGTAGTCGGCAGGATTGCCATGGATAAACTGCTGCAAAAATATGATTGTGCCCCTTCCCAGGCTGGGAAGGAGTGGGCCCAAAAATTTTGGAAGGATGAAGAGAAAGTGGTGGAACGTATTGAAGAGCGTCGGGTTTCACAGAAGCTCAGAGCGGGGAAAGGCAAGGGTGTGATTTGTGCTGTGTTAGGCGCCTGTTTATCTTGTGCACAACAAGAAGCTAGAGAAACCCCCGCTCCTAATCTGATTTCAGCTGTAGAATATGCAACCCTGAAATCGGAGAATGAGGTGCTGAAGTCATCATTAGCCTTGCAAAAGGAGACAGGAGAAAGATTAAGAACTCAAGTCGATAAGCTTGTGAGTGAGAATGAATGTTTAGGAAACCGGAATGCTCAACTTGGGAGTGAAAATCGCCAACTTAAAATGTTATTGAAAGGGTGACCGGGCTCTTAGATAAAATGCAGCCCTCGACCCAGGTCCAACAGATTCGTAAGTTAATGTGTTATCCAAATTCCGGAACCCAGACCGGAGATTTTTTTGTCTAATAGTGAGGATGACGAAGAAGATGAGGAGGAAAGGACTTTTACTTTGAAATCCCAAGTTTTTCCTTTACGTCCTCTGGTTAAAACTGAAACTGCAGTTGATGATGGTGATGAAATTCACACCACTGTGCGTACCGTTCCATGGACACCAACCGAGTTAACAAAAATAAGGGAGAAATATTCGAGGCGACCAGAAGAGTCAGCTGTTGAGTATGTGTGGCGAGTTTCTTCTGAAGGGGGGGGCAGAATTATGCTGAGTGAGGAAGAAGCAGGAGACTCTTGGGGACCAGGAGTGTTTTTAACCACTATGCCTGGGGATCATAATTATTCCCTAACCGCTCGAGCAGCCTTTTGGGCAGGGGGTATGGATCCGCGAGAGAGGGGGGAGCCGTTAGAGATTAGAGCTACAGGCTACTCTGATCTGTTTGCGGCTGTACGGAAAGCAGCTTGTCTGCAAGCCATGTATGACAGAGAGGAATTTCGGAAATCCCCAATGTCAGCCCCTATCGACCCCGATCGATTAGCCCCTCTCATCCGTGGTCTTCCCGGTTGCCTGAAACCGTTCCTTGTTCGCACTCAAGATCGTATACGGGATGCTCGGGGTGCTCATGGGCGGGGCCGTCGTCACTACATGCCCACCTGGAATGTACAGGAAATAGATCAATATGGGCGCCGAATGGGCTGGGCCAGCCAAACTAGTGAGAAATCCTCCGAACACCCGCGAAAGGTTCGCCAAGTCCAAACTCACACTCAAAACCCTAAATCAGAGGGAAGGTTTAAGCCAGATAAGGACCGGAATGAGTTGTGGCGTAAAGCCCTACAATTAGGGGTGCCCCGACAATTCTTGCACGGTGACCCTACGGGAGATCTCCGTACGCTAGTCCAATCTCTACCTAGAAAGAATAATGCGGCTGGGGAGAAAAGTCTAACCAGAGAATCCCCAAGCCGTGAGAAAACTGTGCCTTCTGCACCGGAACATAACTTGATTGATTTGACAGAGTCCCAGCCACAACACTCCTATCCCCGGGGAGGGCACTGAGCAACCCTGTCGGGCAGGTACTAGCAATCCAATGGCGCTCTCATAAAGACTCCGAACCTGTTATTGTCATTCCTGTTGGACCCCGGAAGATATTGGTACATTTTATTATTGATACCGGAGCCCAAATGTCTGCAATCACTAACGAAACAGCACAACTTCTAGGTATAAATCCCACCCGACGCAGAGTCAACTTCACAGGAATTGATGGTGTGGTAAAAACATGCCCCACTGCAAAAATTAACCTCTGGTTGCCGGGAGAGCAGCGAATGACTAGGGCAGAAGTGTTAGTGGGTGCCTCACGTAGACCCGACTCAAAGTGTCAGGGACCCGCACAGGAAGTTAAATTCCTGGGGGTCTGGTGGATTAAGGGAGCTGCTTCTGTCCCTCAGGATACCCTGAAAAAATAGAACATGGACAGAATCCTTCCAGCACGAAGGAGTTACAGCAGGTCCTGGGAACTTTAAGTTATTGGCGTAAACACATCCCTGGCTTTTCCATCATTGCTCGCCCCCTTCATAGCTTGCCAAAAAAGGGTAAATCCTGGGTGTGGACTGAACAACACACTAATGCTCTGCAATTACTAATAAAGGAGCTAAGGTTATTCCAACAACTTGGCCCCATACATCCAACTGACCCTGTCCATGTAGAATGGGGGCTCAGTGAACATGGTTCCCGTTGTAATTTATGGCAGAAGGGACCAGCAGGACCGGAGAGACCATTAGAATTTTGCTCACACTCCTTCAATGATACTGAATGCAGCTATTCAGACCTGGAGAAGGGTTTACTGTCCCTGGTGCGAGCGTTGCAACGAGCAGAGCAGATAAGAAGAGAACAGAGTGTGATCTTTCCTGGGACCTTTTCGCCTCCCAGATGTGGTCCTTAAAGGGACACCACCACCAGCTGGCATTGCCCAGAGACCTACAGTTCGAAAGTGGTATGCTTATTTAGAAGGCATTAATGAAATCAAGCCAGTCTCTGAAGGCAGTGTTAAAGTATCCAAGGCTACTTCACAAGGATACCAAAGGATATAGATGGTGCCCTATTGTTCCAATCCCCACCAAACAGACCATCTCCGATCCAAGAAGCACCTCCTTTGAGGGACAGCAGTGATCTTAGAGGAGTGTGGTTTACTGGTGCGTCATCTCACCGTTAAAAAAATAAGTGCAAATATAAGGCCGTAGCACTGGAAGTAACAACGGGAGAAAGAGCAATTGAAATAGGGGAGGGTAGGGGAACTCAGAGCTGTCCTACTAGCTGCACAACATGGAGCCACCTCCTTTTACGCTGAGTCATATGCTGTTCTTAAAGGAGCCACTGAATGGCTAGGACACTGGGCAGCCAACGATTGGCAGGTGAATAGAGTCCCAGTTTGGGAGACAGATAATTGGAAGCAACTGTTGGAAATAGGAGGACAGAGACCATTGCACATTGCTTGGGTAAAAGGCCACGATCGTTCAAACTCGATCACTGCTCAGTTCAACCAACAGGTAGATGGCCTCACGCGGCTACAACAAATTGACATTGTAGATGATGGTCGGGAATGGTTACATATTAAGCCTGGCCATACAGGCCGTGCTGATCTGTATCAGGAAGGTCTAGCCTGGGGGTGGCCTGTGTCGGTTAAGCTGTGCGAACAAGTAGTAACTGCCTGGTCACAATGTCGCCTACGACTCAGCAAAGATCATCCGAGTAAGGCGCCTCCCTTACACATGCGGGACAAGAAAATGTTGTGGCATTCATGGCAGATTGATTATATTGGGCCCTTGAGATCATCAGGTGGGAAAAGATATGTCCTAGTCGGAGTGGAGATTATCTCCAGCCTCAGTATGGCCACTGGCTTCAAATCAGCTGCTGGGGACAACACAGTGAAAGGCCTAAAAGGGTGGTTCAGCACACTTCCCCTTCCCGAGGAAATCCAAAGTGATAACGGTTCACACTTTACCGCTACAGTGGTACAAGATTGGGCCAAAGAAGAAGGGATTCGATGGGTATTTCATACTCCCTATTATCCTCAGGCTAATGGCATTGTTGAATGCACCAACGGATTGGTTAAGCGTTTTGCAAAAACTCATAAATCATAAGGGAAGGTGAAGAAGGCACCTTGCCCACCGAAATTCGAAAAGTAATATGGGATAACGCAATTGAGTTTGAGAGAAAATTTCAATCCTGGTGGTATCTGGTTAATTTCACCTACGATCCCACTGAGAGCAAAGCCACAGCTTTTGTCTTAACGATACGCAATGCCTCAGTATCCACCATATACCCAATCATCGCACTGGGGTTGAATCATCAAGGAGCTCTACTCTATCCAACACAGCACAGAGGTTGGGCACGACAAAATGAGACTAAATGGCAAACTGCTGATGTTGACGCATGCGTTTCACGAGACCAACAAGGATTCATTTGTGAGAGTAATACTCTCAAAGCACAAGACCTTTGTCTTGACACCAACCAGAATGCTTGTCACTTTGAGACACATCCCGATGAAACCCCAGAGACTGTGCTTGACTATATTGGGAAAGGGTGCGTTAGCATGAGGTCTCCCTGTAGTCTTGTATTATAGACGAGAAAGGCTTGAGACCATGGCCACTCTGGGTCTCTTTGACTACAAACAACAGGGAATAAAAAGGTGAAACTGAATAGCATCAATTCCATCTGCCAATTCGTCATTTTAGAATTTGGGCCTCCAAATAGCCATACATCATAAAAGTAGTATTATTGCCAGGTTCAATGTCAGGATTCCCTGGAGACATTCAAAGGTAGCGTAGGCCAATCCGTCTGTACAGCTCATCCAAGGTTCCTGTAAGACATAAAGGAAAAGAAAATCTGCTCGGTCTTATTCGACCGACGGGGTTAAAAAGAAGGTGCGGTCCACCGGGTGCTGATCCGGTGTATCTTCCCTGAACAATCCTTGGCTTCCCATGCATAGGGATTTTTGGGAGTAGCTAGCACCATTGGCACCGTCCCATTTTGAGGCATTTTCACTAGCACAGGTAGTCCAGGGTGAAATCTTCCGGGGTATTTTCCCGGTTCATTGGCAGCCTTTGGCGAGATAATATTGGCAGGTACACAGAAAGCTTTCATTTTAGGACAGCCGTCTCCACTCCATTTGTTATTTAGTTGATAGATGGCATCATCCAATCGCAAATGCCAACCAGGTTCATGACTTTTTGCAAAACGCTTAACCAATCTATTGGTGCGTTCAACAATGCCATTAGCCTGGGGATAATAGGGAGTATGAAATACCCATCGAATCCCTTCTTCCTTGGCCCAATCTTGTACCACCGAAGCCGTAAAGTGTGAAACGTTATCACTCTGGATTTCGTCGGGAAGGGGAAGTGTGCTGAACCACCCTGTTAGGCCTTTCACTGTGTTGTCCCTGGTAGCTGGTTTGAAACTGCTGGCCATACTGAGGCTGGAGATAATCTCCACTCCTACCAGGACATATCTTTTCCCACCTGATGATCTCAAGGGCCCAATATAATCAAGCTGCCATGAATGCCACAACGCTTTCTTGTCCCGCATGTGTAAGGGAGGCGCCTTACTCGGATGATCTTTGCTGAGTCGTAGGCGACATTGTGAACAGGCAGTTACTATTTGTTCGCACAGCTTAACTGACACAAGCCACCCACCTTCCCGATACAGGTCAGGACGGCCTGTGCGGCCACGTTTAACATGTAACGATTCAAGTAAGCGTTCCCATTCCCGACCATCATCTACAATGTCAATTTGTTGTAGCCGCGTGAGGCCATCTACCTGTTGGTTGAACTGAGCAGTGATCGAGTTTGAACGATCGTGGCCTTTTACCCAAGCAATGTGCAATGGTCTCTGTCCTCCTATTTCCAACAGTTGCTTCCAATTATCTGTCTCCCAAACTGGGACTCTATTCACCTGCCAATCGTTGGCTGCCCAGTGTCCTAGCCATTCAGTGGCTCCTTTAAGAACAGCATATGACTCAGCGTAAAAGGAGGTGGCTCCATGTTGTGCAGCTAGTAGGACAGCTCTGAGTTCCCCTACCCTCCCCTATTTCAATTGCTCTTTCTCCCGTTGTTACTTCCAGTGCTACGGCCTTATATTTGCACTTATTTTTTTAACGGTGAGATGACGCACCAGTAAACCACACTCCTCTAAGATCACTGCTGTCCCTCAAAGGAGGTGCTTCTTGGATCGGAGATGGTCTGTTTGGTGGGGATTGGAACAATAGGGCACCATCTATATCCTTTGGTATCCTTGTGAAGTAGCCTTGGATACTTTAACACTGCCTTCAGAGACTGGCTTGATTTCATTAATGCCTTCTAAATAAGCATACCACTTTCGAACTGTAGGTCTCTGGGCAATGCCAGCTGGTGGTGGTGTCCCTTTAAGGACCACATCTGGGAGGCGAAAAGGTCCCAGGAAAGATCACACTCTGTTCTCTTCTTATCTGCTCTGCTCGTTGCAACGCTCGCACCAGGGACAGTAAACCCTTCTCCAGGTCTGAATAGCTGCATTCAGTATCATTGAAGGAGTGTGAGCAAAATTCTAATGGTCTCTCCGGTCCTGCTGGTCCCTTCTGCCATAAATTACAACGGGAACCATGTTCACTGAGCCCCCATTCTACATGGACAGGGTCAGTTGGATGTATGGGGCCAAGTTGTTGGAATAACCTTAGCTCCTTTATTAGTAATTGCAGAGCATTAGTGTGTTGTTCAGTCCACACCCAGGATTTACCCTTTTTTGGCAAGCTATGAAGGGGGCGAGCAATGATGGAAAAGCCAGGGATGTGTTTACGCCAATAACTTAAAGTTCCCAGGACTTGCTGTAACTCCTTCGTGCTGGAAGGATTCTGTCCATGTTCTATTTTTTCAGGGTATCCTGAGGGACAGAAGCAGCTCCCTTAATCCACCAGACCCCCAGGAATTTAACTTCCTGTGCGGGTCCCTGACACTTTGAGTCGGGTCTACGTGAGGCACCCACTAACACTTCTGCCCTAGTCATTCGCTGCTCTCCCGGCAACCAGAGGTTAATTTTTGCAGTGGGGCATGTTTTTACCACACCATCAATTCCTGTGAAGTTGACTCTGCGTCGGGTGGGATTTATACCTAGAAGTTGTGCTGTTTCGTTAGTGATTGCAGACATTTGGGCTCCGGTATCAATAATAAAATGTACCAATATCTTCCGGGGTCCAACAGGAATGACAATAACAGGTTCGGAGTCTTTATGAGAGCGCCATTGGATTGCTAGTACCTGCCCGACAGGGTTGCTCAGTGCCCTCCCCGGGGATAGGAGTGTTGTGGCTGGGACTCTGTCAAATCAATCAAGTTATGTTCTGGTGCAGAAGGCACAGTTTTCTCACGGCTTGGGGATTCTCTGGTTAGACTTTTCTCCCCAGCCGCATTATTCTTTCTAGGTAGAGATTGGACTAGCGTACGGAGATCTCCCGTAGGGTCACCGTGCAAGAATTGTCGGGGCACCCCTAATTGTAGGGCTTTACGCCACAACTCATTCCGGTCCTTATCTGGCTTAAACCTTCCCTCTGATTTAGGGTTTTGAGTGTGAGTTTGGACTTGGCGAACCTTTCGCGGGTGTTCGGAGGATTTCTCACTAGTTTGGCTGGCCCAGCCCATTCGGCGCCCATATTGATCTATTTCCTGTACATTCCAGGTGGGCATGTAGTGACGACGGCCCCGCCCATGAGCACCCCGAGCATCCCGTATACGATCTTGAGTGCGAACAAGGAACGGTTTCAGGCAACCGGGAAGACCACGGATGAGAGGGGCTAATCGATCGGGGTCGATAGGGGCTGACATTGGGGATTTCCGAAATTCCTCTCTGTCATACATGGCTTGCAGACAAGCTGCTTTCCGTACAGCCGCAAACAGATCAGAGTAGCCTGTAGCTCTAATCTCTAACGGCTCCCCCCTCTCTCGCGGATCCATACCCCCTGCCCAAAAGGCTGCTCGAGCGGTTAGGGAATAATTATGATCCCCAGGCATAGTGGTTAAAAACACTCCTGGTCCCCAAGAGTCTCCTGCTTCTTCCTCACTCAGCATAATTCTGCCCCCCCCTTCAGAAGAAACTCGCCACACATACTCAACAGCTGACTCTTCTGGTCGCCTCGAATATTTCTCCCTTATTTTTGTTAACTCGGTTGGTGTCCATGGAACGGTACGCACAGTGGTGTGAATTTCATCACCATCATCAACTGCAGTTTCAGTTTTAACCAGAGGACGTAAAGGAAAAACTTGGGATTTCAAAGTAAAAGTCCTTTCCTCCTCATCTTCTTCGTCATCCTCACTATTAGACAAAAAAATCTCCGGTCTGGGTTCCGGAATTTGGATAACACATTAACTTACGAATCTGTTGGACCTGGGTCGAGGGCTGCATTTTATCTAAGAGCCCGGTCACCCTTTCAATAACATTTTAAGTTGGCGATTTTCACTCCCAAGTTGAGCATTCCGGTTTCCTAAACATTCATTCTCACTCACAAGCTTATCGACTTGAGTTCTTAATCTTTCTCCTGTCTCCTTTTGCAAGGCTAATGATGACTTCAGCACCTCATTCTCCGATTTCAGGGTTGCATATTCTACAGCTGAAATCAGATTAGGAGCGGGGGTTTCTCTAGCTTCTTGTTGTGCACAAGATAAACAGGCGCCTAACACAGCACAAATCACACCCTTGCCTTTCCCCGCTCTGAGCTTCTGTGAAACCCGACGCTCTTCAATACGTTCCACCACTTTCTCTTCATCCTTCCAAAATTTTTGGGCCCACTCCTTCCCACCCTGGGAAGGGGCACAATCATATTTTTGCAGCAGTTTATCCATGGCAATCCTGCCGACTACGCCAAATTCTGTTGCGTGAAACGGGGCCAAGCGGTTTTGGCAGAAGATAAACCCCCTTGCGTTCTAACACTCCTCACCGAGGTGGGAGGCCAGGTGCGGCTGGGTTTCAATTCTGAGTGATGCCCAATTCAGCACTATCAGCCCAATCGCGTTTAATATGTGTTAAACTATTACGATTTGGAGACACTAATAGTGGGCTGCACCTTCAGTCTAGTCGTGCTCCTGAACCAGCACGGCCTCTCTCAAGTTTTGGTCGCGTTCAGTGAGAAAGCGAAACGACTAGCTACTGAAACAGTGCAGTTTATTTAAACAACAGATATACAGGTTCTTTAGGATTGCCGGTGATAAATACACTGTCTGCAAAGCACGTGCAAATAAAGACATTGTTAAATAGACAAACGCGTGACAAAATTATAAACGATACAGCCTGGCTATAAATGTAGGGTAGAGATTCTCTAGAGAAATTTCTAGAGTCCCCGAGAAAGCACTCGGTGTAATCAAAGTCTTACCCAAAGGCGTCCTTATGGGGGGAAGAAAGGCTCAGCCCGTCGACTGATCCCAGAAAACAGCGGTGGGATTCTTCGCGATGGTGTCTTCCCAGACATTCCCCCTCTCTTGGGCTATTTTTATATTATTTTTTTAACTTCAAAGTGGAGTTTGAGTGACTTTAGTCATATGTACTTTTATTATGATTAATGTACTCAAGGAGGAGTGTTCACACCTCGGGGGCGGATAGCCTCCGGGATGGAGGTGTGTTTTGATACATTGTGGTGAGCAAAGTTCGCACAAAAGGACAGCATTTCATCAACATTTGACGAAATGTTGGCTCGGGTGGCGTGTAAGCCGCTTATCAGTTCCGTAGTACCATCTCGTCCCCATATCTGCTATTCGTCACAAGGGAAGGCCACGGAACAAGCGCGTTCCGTTCCATCCCTCGTGTAGTTTCGCAAACAACCTTGTACAGGGAATCACAGCTGTTGCATTCTTCGTGTGCTAGCTGCGGCTGTATTCTACCTCAGAAGCCTCTTGATTTTATGACTTTCCTTAATGTGTGAACAATGCTGTATTTTTGTATTCTTGGCCAATTTAGTAATTATTCCACAAGAACACACATTGGTTGCCGATTTATCAACGGGTCTAATCACCACAGGCCAACTGTAATTAAAACCATCTATGTAGACTCTACCAAAGCGGACAAATACAACACTGATTGTTACAAAATTATGGCGCCAAATTCAGATTGCTGGCACAATTTCACTTTCATCAAACCTACAGTAGTGTACTGTATTTGGGGCTACAAGGGCACAGAATTGTTATTTGAATTTATGATTGACTCAAATACACCTGAACTTGCTGAAATGAATCCAGAACCTACACCCCACAAACTCTCAAAGGCTCTCTCTTCTAAGAGAAAAAAAAAAAAACCACCTCTCTCTTTTCTAAGCCCTCCATTAGACTAACTCCTTACATTTTCAACATTGGCCCTTACGTTATTAAACACACACAGGTCAACAACAGGTACTGTTTAATCCCACATATTCCCTCAAACGAGCAGAATTGTCAATGCAGATTAAAATCTCTGCGATCAAACCCACCTGCTCACCATTCCTGAGTACATCTTATGCAGAATGGTCAGCATGGTTACGCAAACGAACTCTTGCCACTTCACACGGACGGAAGAGGGATGCGACTGGTATCTTAGGAACAGGCCTGGGAGTCTTGAATAGTATAGATGCTGAGATACTTGCCAACAAACTAGTCACAACCGCTACTGATCTGGACAAATTAAGACATCCCCTACGGTCCTCTCTATTAGCATTGGGAAACCACCAACGGCTTTTATCGAATATATTGCCTCAATGGGAAGAAACGGGTGAAAAAGACCATCAGCTGATCACAGATGCACTTGGTACAACTCAAACCAATGTTTCCTTGGCTCTTAGTTGTATCCAAGCCCAATTGTGGATGCAATCTATGACATCCGCAATCATAAGGGAAGGTAAAGAAGGCACCTTGCCCACCGAAATTCGAAAAGTAATATGGGATAACGCAATTGAATTTGAGAAAAAATTTCAGTCCAGGTGGTATCTGGTTAATTTCACCTACGATCCCACTGAGAGCAAAGCCACAGCTTTTGTCTTAACGATACGCAATGCCTCCGTATACACCACATACCCAATCATCGCACTGGGGTTGAATCACCAAGGAGCTCTACTCTATCCAACACAGCACAGAGGTTGGGCACGACAAAATGAGACTAAATGGCAAACTGCTGATGTTGACGCATGCGTTTCACGAGACCAACAAGGATTCATTTGTGAGAGTAATACTCTCAAAGCACAAGACCTTTGTCTTGACACCAACCAGAATGTTTGTCACTTTGACACACATCCCGATGAAACCCCAGAGACTGTGCTTGACTATATTGGGAAAGGGTGCGTTAGCATGAGGTCTCCCTGTAGTCTTGTATTCAGAGATGACATAGTAATCACTCAAATCTTTGTGTTTGAACTTTACTAACACAAAGTTACGGGATGCGACTTCAATTATTAAGCTCCTGTTACGTCTTTTCAATTGCTACAACCTAATTATACGTTGATTCGAGATTGTTGCCTGCCCCTATCGGAATGAATCTCTCCCTGGTGAAGAAGCTGCTAAAACACAATGAATTGAAGCGACTCTTGAAAGAGGCCCAAGAAAATAGACAGACAACTTTGATTACCGTCCATCATCAGGTTGAAGAAATACACAAAGCGTTGGAAAGAGTGAAGAGAGGCGAAGGACATAGATGGGGAGATCCTCTTTTTGGATGGTCATCGACAGTTACAGGACTTTATAACAAGATGCTTCACTCTGTTGTTGTTTTACTAATACTCACTGTATTGTGCTTTGCTTAGACAATTGTTTTGCATGTTAGACTTTGGATTATGATGAAAAGTTTAAATCGCTTGATCACTCCGCGAGAAGGATTTCCACTTGATATCCCTCAGCACAAGAACACATGTGATCTTTCTTATCAGTGTTGAGTACGTCGACCTTGACTGACTGTAGACAAAGCTTTCCCTGCAGGCTCTTTGCGCGGGGGACCCATCTCCAGCCGTATGGCCATTTTTGTGCCTGGCGCGGCGCCAAGTGGGAAAGGGTGGTGTCGAGGCTGAAGGCAGCAGGAAAGCCCGCAGCCCCCAGGTCTGTGGGGCTACGCAAGCGGTTCCCAAAGAGCTTTAGAACAAGGCATAGTTTTCCCTACTGGCTCTTTGGGCAGGGGACCCATCTCCAGCCATATGGCCATTTTTGTGCCTGGCGCGGCGCCAAGTGGGAAAGGGTGGTGTCGAGGCTGAAGGCAGCAGGAAAGCCCGCAGCCCCCAGGTCTGTGGGGCTACGCAAGCGGTTCCCAAAGAGCTTTAGAACAAGGCATAGTTTTCCCTGCTGGCTCTTTGGGCAGGGGACCCATCTCCAGCCATATGGCCATTTTTGTGCCTGGCGCGGCGCCAAGTTGGAAAGCGTGGCTTTGAGTCTGAAGGCAGCAGGAAAGCCCGCAGCCCCCAGGTCTGTGGGGCTACGCAAGCGGTTCCCAAAGAGCTTTAGAACAAGGCATAGTTTTCCCTGCTGGCTCCTTGGGCGGGGGACCCATCTCCAGCCGTATGGCCATTTTTGTGCCTAGCGCGACGCCAAGTGGGAAAGGGTGGCTTTGAGGCTGAAGGCAGCAGCAAAGCCTGCAGCCCCCAGGTCTGTGGGGCTACGCAAGCGGTTCCCAAAGAGCTTTAGAACAAGGCATAGTTTTCCCTGCTGGCTCTTTGGGCATGGGACCCATCTCCAGCCGTATGGCCATTTTTGTGCCTGGCGCGGCGCCAAGTGTGAAAGGGTGGCTTTGAGGCTGAAGGCAGCAAGACAGCCCGCAGCCCCCAGGTCTGTGTGGCTACGCAAGCGGTTCCCAAAGAGCTTTAGAACAAGGCATAGTTTTCCCTGCTGGCTCCTTGGGCGGGGGACCCATCTCCAGCCGTATGGCCATTTTTGTGCCTAGCGCGACGCCAAGTGGGAAAGCGTGGCTTTGAGGCTGAAGGCAGCAGCAAAGCCCGCAGCCCCCACGTCTGTGGGACAACGCAAGCGGTTCCCAAAGAGCTTTAGAACAAGGCATAGTTTTCACTGCTGGCTCTTTGGGCGGGGGACCCATCTCCAGCCGTATGGCCATTTTTGTGCCTGGCGCGGCGCCAAGTGGGAAAGGGTGGTTTTGAGGCTGAAGGCAGCAGCAAAGCCTGCAGCCCTAAGGTCTGTGGGGCTACGCAAGCGGTTCCCAAAGAGCTTTAGAACAAGGCATAGTTTTCCCTGCTGGCTCTTTGGGCGGCGGACACATGTCGAGTCGTATGGCCATTTTTGTGCCTGGCGCGGCGCCAAGTGGGAAAGGCTGGTGTCGAGTCTGAAGGCAGCAGGAAAGCCTGCAGCCCCCAGGTCTGTGGGGCTACGCAAGCGGTTCCCAAAGAGCTTTAGAACAAGGCATAGTTTTCCCTGCTGGCTCTTAGGGCGGGGGACCCATCTCCAGCCGTATGGCCATTTTTGTGCCTGATAGGGCGCCAAGTGGGAAAGGGTGGTGTCGCGGCTGAAGACAGCAGGAAAGCCCGCAGCCCCCACGTCTGTGGGGCCAAGCAAACGGTTCCCAAAGAGCTTTAGAACAAGGCATAGTTTTCCCTGCTGGCTCTTTGGGCGTGGGACCCATCTCCAGACGTATGGCTATTTTTGTGCCTGGCGCGGTGCGTAGTGGCATAGGGTGGTTTTGAGGCTGAAGGCAGCAGGAAAGCCCGCAGCCCCCACGTCTGTGGGCCCAAGCAAGCGGTTCCCAGAGAGCTTTAGAACAAGGCATAGTTTTCCCTGCTGGCTCTTTGGGCGGGGGACCCATCTCCAGCCATATGGCCATTTTTGTGCCTGGCGCGGTGCGTAGTGGGAAAGGGTGCTGTCGAGGCTGAAGGCAGCAGGAAAGCCTGCAGCCCCCAGGTCTGTGGGGCCAAGCAAGCGGTTCCCAAAGAGCTTTAGAACAAGGCATAGTTTTCCCTGCTGGCTCTTTGGGCGGGGGACCCATCTCCAGCCATAGGCCATTTTTGTGCCTGGCGCGGCGCCAAGTGGGAAAGGGTGGCTTTGAGGCTGAAGGCAGCAGCAAAGCCCGCAGCCCCCAGGTCTGTGGGGCTACGCAAGCGGTTCCCAAAGAGCTTTAGAACAAGGCATAGTTTTCCCTGCTGGCTCTTTGGGCGGGGGACCCATCTCCAGCCGTATGGCCATTTTTGTGCCTGATAGGGCGCCAAGTGGGAAAGGGTGGTTTTGAGGGTGAAGGCAGCAGGAAAGCCCGCAGCCCCCAGGTCTGTGGGGCTACGCAAGCGGTTCCCAAAGACCTTTAGAACAAGGCATAGTTTTCCCTGCTGGGTCTTTGGGCGGGGGACCCATCTCCAGCCGTATGGCCATTTTTGTGCCTGGCGCGGTGCCAAGTGGGAAAGGGTGGTGTCGAGGCTGAAGGCAGCAGGAAAGCCCACAGTCCCCAGGTCTGTGGGGCTACGCAAGCGGTTCCCAAAGAGCTTTAGAACAAGGCATAGTTTTCCCTGCTGGCTCTCTGGGCGGGGACCCATCTCCAGCCGTATGGCCATTTTTGAGCCTGGCGCGGTGCCAGGTGGGAAAGGGTGGCTTTGAGGCTGAAGGCCGCAGGAAAGCCCGCAGCCCCCAGGTCTGTGGGGCTACGCAAGCGGTTCCCAAAGAGCTTTAGAACAAGGCATAGTTTTCCCTGCTGGCTCTTTGGGCGGGGGACCCATCTCCAGCCGTATGGCCATTTTTGTGCCTGATAGGGCGCCAAGTGGGAAAGGGTGGCTTTGAGGCTGAAGGCAGGAGCAAAGCCTGCAGCCCCCAGGTCTGTGGGGCTACGCAAGCGGTTCCCAAAGAGCTTTAGAACAAGGCATAGTTTTCCCTGCTGGCTCTTTTGGCAGGGGACCCATCTCCAGCCGTATGGCCATTTTTGTGCCTGGCCCGGCGCCAAGTGGGAAAGGGTGGTGTAGAGGCTGAAGGCAGCAGCAAAGACTGCAGCCCCCAGGTCTGTGGGGCCAAGCAAGCCGTTCCCAAAGAGCTTTAGAACAAGGCCTAGTTTTCCCTGCTGGCTCTTTGGGCGGGGGACCCATCTGCAGCCGTATGGCCATTTTTGAGCCTGGAGCAGTGCCAAGTGGGAAAGGGTGTTGTCGAGGCTGAAGGCAGCAGGAAAGCCCGCAGCCCCCAGGTCTGTGGGGCTACGCAAGCGGTTCCCAAAGAGCTTTAGAACAAGGCATAGTTTTCCCTGCTGGCTCTTTGGGAGGGGGACCCATCTCCAGCCGTATGGCCATTTTTGTGCCTGGCGCGGCGCCAAGTGGGAAAGGGTGGTGTCGAGGCTAAAGGCAGCAGGAAAGCCCGCAGCCCCCATGTCTGTGGGGCCAAGCAAGCGGTTCCCAAAGAGCTTTAGAACAAGGCATAGTTTTCCCTGCTGGCTCTTTGGGCGGGGGACCCATCTCCAGCCATAGGCCAATTTTTGTGCTTGATAGGGCGCCAAGTGCGAAAGGGTGGCTTTGAGGCTGAAGGCAGCAGGAAAGCCTGCAGCCCCCAGGTCTGTGGGGCTACGCAAGCAGTTCCCAAAGAGCTTTAGAACAAGGCATAGTTTTCCCTGCTGGCTCTTTGTTCGGGGGACCTATCTCCAGCCATAGGCCATTTTTGTGCCTGGCCCGGCGCCCAGTGGGAAAGGGTGGCTTTGAGGCTTGAAGGCAGCAGGAAAGCCCGCAGCCCCCAGGTCTGTGGGGCTACGCAAGCGGTTCCCAAAGAGCTTTAGAACAAGGCATAGTTTTCCCTGCTGGCTCTTTGGGCGGGGGACCCATCTCCAGCCGTATGGCCATTTTTGTGCCTGGCGCGACGCCAAGTGGGAAAGGGTGGTTTTGAGGCTGAAGGCAGCAGCAAAGCCTGCAGCCCCCAGGTCTGTGGGGCTACGCAAGCGGTTCCCAAAGAGCTTTAGAACAAGGCATAGTTTTCCCTGCTGGCTCTTTGGGCGGGGGACCCATCTGCAGACATATGGCCATTTTTGTGCCTGGCCGGGGGCCAAGTGGGAAAGGGTGGTTTTGAGGCTGAAGGCAGCAGGAAAGCCCGCAGCCCCCAGGTGTGTGGGGCTACGCAAGCGGTTCCCAAAGAGCTTTAGAACAAGGCATAGTTTTCCCTGCTGGCTCTTTGGGCATGGGACCCATCTCCAGCCATAGGCCATTTTTGTGCTTGATAGGGCGCCAAGTGAGAAAGGGTTGCTTTGAGGCTGAAGACAGCAGGAAAGCCCGCAGCCCCCAGGTGTGTGGGGCTACGCAAGCGGTTCCCAAAGAGTTTTAGAACAAGGCATAGTTTTCCCTGCTGGCTCTCTGGGCGGGGGACCCATCTCCAGCCGTATGGCCATTTTTGAGCCTGGCGCGGCGCCAGGTGGGAAAGGGGGCTTTGAGGCTGAAGGCAGGAGCAAAGCCTGCAGCCCCCAGGTCTGTGGTGCTACGCAAGCGGTTCCCAAAGAGCTTTAGAACAAGGCATAGTTTTCCCAGCTGGCTCTTAGGGCATGGGACCCATCTCCAGCCATAGGCCATTTTTGTGCCTGGCGCGAAGCCAAGTGGGAAAGGGTGGCTTTGAGGCTGAAGGCAGCAGGAAAGCCCGCAGCCCCCAGGTCTGTGGGGCTACGCAAGCGGTTCCCAAAGAGTTTTAGAACAAGGCATAGTTTTCCCTGCTGGCTCTTTGGGCGGGGGACCCATCTCCAGCCGTACGGCCATTTTTGTGCCTGGCACGGCGCCAAGAGGGAAAGGGTGGTGTCGAGGCTAAAGGCAGCAGGAAAGCCCGCAGCCCCCAGGTCTGTGGGGCTACGCAAGCGGTTCCCAAAGAGCTTTAGAACAAGGCATAGTTTTCCCTGCTGGCTCTTTGGGCGGGGGACCCATCTCCAGCCGTATGGCCATTTTTGTGCATGGCGCAGCGCCAAGTGGGAAATGGTGGTATCGAGGCTGAAGGCAGCAGGAAAGCCCGCAGCCCCCAGGTCTGTGGGGCTACGCAAGCGGTTCCCAAAGAGCTTTAGAACAAGGCATAGTTTTCCCTGCTGGCTCTTTGGGCATGGGACCCATCTCCACCCATAGGCCATTTTTGTGCCTGATAGGGCACCAAGTGGGAAAGGGTGGCTTTGAGGCTGAAGACAGCAGGAAAGCCTGCAGCCCCCAGGTCTGTGGGGCTACGCAAGCAGTTCCCAAAGACCTTTAGAACAAGGCATAGTTTTCCCTGCTGGCTCTTTGGGAGGGGGACCCATCTCCAGCCATATGGCCATTTTTGTGCCTGGCGAAGCCCCAAGTGCGAAAGGGTGGCTTTGAGGCTGAAGGCAGCAGGAAAGCCCGCAGCCCCCAGGTCTGTGGGGCTACGCAAGCGGTTCCCAAAGAGCTTTAGAACAAGGCATAGTTTTCCCTGCTGGCTCTTTGGGCGGGGGACCCATCTCCAGCCGTATGGCCATTTTTGTGGCTGATAGGGCGCCAAGTGGGAAAGGGTGGTGTCGAGGCTGAAGACAGCAGGAAAGCCCGCAGCCCCCACGTCTGTGGGGCCAAGCAAGCGGTTCCCAAAGAGCTTTAGAACAAGGCATAGTTTTCCCAGCTGGCTCTTTGGGCGTGGGACCCATCTCCAGCCGTATGGCCATTTTTGTGCCTGGCGCGGAGCGTAGTGGGAAAGGGTGGTGTCGAGGCTGAAGGCAGCAGCAAAGCCTGCAGCCCCCAGGTCTGTGGGGCCAAGCAAGCGGTTCCCAAAGAGCTTTAGAACAAGGCATAGTTTTCCCTGCTGGCTCTTTGAGCATGGGACCCATCTCCAGCCGTATGGCCATTTTTGTCCCTGGCCCGGCGCCAAGTGGGAAAGGGTGGCTTTGAGGCTGAAGGCAGCAGGAAAGCCCGCAGCCCCCAGGTCTGTGGGGCTACGCAAGCGGTTCCCAAAGAGCTTTAGAACAAGGCATAGTTTTCCCTGCTGGCTCTTTTGGCAGGGGACCCATCTCCAGCCGTATGGCCATTTTTGTCCCTGGCCCGGCGCCAAGTGGGAAAGGGTGGCTTTGAGGCTGAAGGCAGCAGGAAAGCCCACAGCCCCCAGGTCTGTGGGGCTACGCAAGCGGTTCCCAAAGAGCTTTAGAACAAGGCATAGTTTTCCCTGCTGGCTCTTTGGGCGGGGGACCCATCTCCAGCCGTATGGCCATTTTTGTGCCTGGCGCGGTGCCAAGTGGGAAAGGGTGGTTTTGAGGCTGAAGGCAGCAGGAAAGCCTGCAGCCCCCAGGTCTGTGGGGCTACGCAAGCGGTTCCCAAAGAGCTTTAGAACAAGGCATAGTTTTCCCTGCTGGCTCTTTGGGCATGGGACCCATCTCCAGCCATAGGCCATTTTTGTGCCTGGCGTGACGCCAAGAGGGAAAGGGTGGCTTTGAGGCTGAAGGCAGCAGGAAAGCCCGCAGACCCCAGGTCTGTGGGGCTACGCAAGCGGTTCCCAAAGAGCTTTAGAACAAGGCATAGTTTTCCCTGCTGGCTCTTTGGGCGGGGGACCCATCTCCAGCCGTATGGCCATTTTTGTGCCTGGCGCGGCGCCAAGTGGGAAAGGGTGGCTTTGAGGCTGAAGGCAGCAGGAAAGCCTGCAGCCCCCAGGTCTGTGGGGCTATTGAAGCGGTTCCCAAAGAGCTTTAGAACAAGGCATAGTTTTCCCTGATGGCTCTTTGGGCATGGGACCCATCTCCAGCCATAGGCCAATTTTGTGCCTGGCGCGGCGCCAAGTGGGAAAGGGTGCTGTCGAGGCTGAAGGCAGCAGGAAAGCCTGCAGCCCCCAGGTCTGTGGGGCTACGCAAGCGGTTCCCAAAGAGCTTTAGAACAAGGCATAGTTTTCCCTGCTGGCTCTTTGGGCGGGGGACCCATCTCCAGCCATAGGCCATTTTTGTGCCTGGCCCGGCGCCAAGTGGGAAAGGGTGGTGTCGAGTCTGAAGGCAGCAGGAAAGCCTGCAGCCCCCAGGTCTGTGGGGTTACGCAAGCGGTTCCCAAAGAGCTTTAGAACAACGCATAGTTTTCCCTGCTGGCTCTTTGGGCGAGGGACACATCTCCAGTTGTATGGCTATTTTTATGCCTGGCGAGGTGCGTAGTGGGAAAGGGTGTTTTTGAGGTTGAAGGCAGCAGGAAATCCCGCAGCCCCCAGGTCTGTGGGGCTACGCAAGCGGTTCCCAAAGAGCTTTAGAACAAGGCATAGTTTTCCCTGATGGCTCTTTGTGCAGGGGACCCATCTCCAGCCATAGGCCATTTTTGTGCCTGGCGCGGCGCCAAGTGGGAAAGGGTGGTGTCGAGGCTGAAGGCAGCAGGAAAGCCTGCAGCCCCCAGGTCTGTGGGGCTACGCAAGCGGTTCCCAAAGAGCTTTAGAACAAGGCCTAGTTTTCCCTGCTGGCTCTTTGGGCGGGGGACCCATCTCCAGCCGTATGGCCATTTTTGAGCCTGGCGCGGTGCCAAGTGGGAAAGAGTGGTGTCGAGGCTGAAGGCAGCAGGAAACCCTGCAGCCCCCAGGTCTGTGGGGCTACGCAAGCGGTTCCCAAAGAGCTTTAGAACAAGGCCTAGTTTTCCCTGCTGGCTCTTTGGGCGGGGGACCCATCTCCAGCCGTATGGCCATTTTTGTGCCTGGCGCGGCGCCAAGTGGGAAAGGGTGGTGTCGAGGCTGAAGGCAGCAGGAAAGCCCGCAGCCCCCAGGTCTGTGGGGCTACGCAAGCGGTTCCCAAAGAGCTTTAGAACAAGGCATAGTTTTCCCTGCTGGCTCTTTGGGCGGGGGACCCATCTCCAGCCGTATGGCCATTTTTGTCCCTGGCCCGGCGCCAAGTGGGAAAGGGTGGCTTTGAGGCTGAAGGGAGGAGCAAAGCCTGCAGCCCTAAGGTCTGTGGGGCTACGCAAGCGGTTCCCAAAGAGCTTTAGAACAAGGCATAGTTTTCCCTGCTGGCTCTTTGGGCGGGGGACCCATCTCCAGCCGTATGGCCATTTTTGTGCCTGGCGCGGCGCCAAGTGGGAAAGGGTGGCTTTGAGGCTGAAGGCAGCAGGAAAGCCCGCAGCCCCCAGGTCTGTGGGGCTACGCAAGCGGTTCCCAAAGAGCTTTAGAACAAGGCATAGTTTTCCCTGCTGGCTCTTTGGGCATGGGACGCATCTCCACCCATAGGCCATTTTTGTGCCTGGCGCGACGCCAAGTGGGAAAGGGTGCTGTCGAGGCTGAAGGCAGCAGGAAAGCCTGCTGCCCCCAGGTCTGTGGGGCTACGCAAGCGGTTCCCAAAGAGCTTTAGAACAAGGCCTAGTTTTCCCTGCTGGCTCTTTGGGCGGGGGACCGATCTCCAGCCGTATGGCTATTTTTGTGCCTGGCGCGGTGCGTAGTGGGAAAGGGTGGTTTTGAGGCTGAAGGCAGCAGGAAAGCCCGCAGCCCCCAGGTCTGTGGGGCTATGCAAGCAGTTCCCAAAGAGCTTTAGAACAAGGCATAGTTTTCCCTGCTGGCTCTTTGGGCGGGGGACCCATCTCCAGCCGTATGGCCATTTTTGTGCCTGGCGCGGTGCGTAGTGGGAAAGGGTGGTTCTGAGGCTGAAGGCAGAAGCAAAGCCCGCAGCCCCCAGGTCTGTGGGGCTACGCAAGCGGTTCCCAAAGAGCTTTAGAACAAGGCATAGTTTTCCCTGCTGGCTCTTTTGGCAGGGGACCCATCTCCAGCCGTATGGCCATTTTTGTGCCTGATAGGGCGCCAAGTGGGAAAGGGTGGTGTCGAGGCTGAAGGCAGCAGCAAAGCCTGCAGCCCCCAGGTCTGTGGGGCTACGCAAGCGGTTCCCAAAGAGCTTTAGAACAAGGCATAGTTTTCCCTGCTGGCTCTTTGGGCGGGGGACCCATCTCCAGCCGTATGGCCATTTTTGTGCCTGATGGGGCGCCAAGTGGGAAAGGGTGGCTTTGAGGCTGAAGGCAGCAGCAAAGCCTGCAGCCCCCAGGTCTGTGGGCCTACGCAAGCGGTTCCCAAAGAGCTTTAGAACAAGGCATAGTTTTCCCTGCTGGCTCTTTGGGCGGGGGACCCATCTCCAGCCATAGGCCATTTTTGTGCCTGATGCGGCGCCAAGTGGGAAAGGGTGGTGTCGAGGCTGAAGGCAGCAGGAAAGCCCGCAGCCCCCAGGTCTGTGGGGCTACGCAAGCGGTTCCCAAAGAGCTTTAGAACAAGGCCTAGTTTTCCCTGATGGCTCTTTGGGCATGGGACCCATCTCCAGCCACAGGCCATTTTTGTACCTGGCGCGGCGCCAAGTGGGAAAGGGTGGTGTCAAGGCTGAAGGCAGCAGCAAAGCCTGCAGCCCCCAGGTCTGTGGGGCTACGCAAGCGGTTCCCAAAGAGCTTTAGAACAAGGCATAGTTTTCCCTGATAGCTCTTAGGGCATGGGACCCATCTCCAGCCATTGGCCATTTTTGTGCCTGATGGGGAGCCAAGTGGGAAAGGGTGGCTTTGAGGCTGAAGGCAGAAGGAAAGCCCGCAGCCCCCAGGTCTGTGGGCTACGCAAGCGGTTCCCAAAGAGCTTTAGAACAAGGCATAGTTTTCCCTGGTGGCTCTTTGGGCATGGGACCCATCTCCACCCGTATGGCCATTTTTGAGCCTGGCGCGGCGCCAAGTGGGAAAGGGTGGTGTCGAGGCTGAAGGCAGGAGCAAAGCCTGCAGCCCTAAGGTCTGTGGGGCTACGCAAGCGGTTCCCAAAGAGCTTTAGAACAAGGCATAGTTTTCCCTGCTGGCTCTTTGGGCATGGGACCCATCTCCAGCCATAGGCCAATTTTCTGCCTGGCGCGGCGCCAAGTGGGAAAGGGTGCTGTCGAGGCTGAAGGCAGCAGGAGAGCCTGCAGCCCCCAGGTCTGTGGGGCTACGCAAGCGGTTCCCAAAGAGCTTTAGAACAAGGCATAGTTTTCCCTGCTTGTTCTTTGGGCGGGGGACCCATCTCCAGCCGTATGGCCATTTTTGTGCCTGGCCCGGCGCCAAGTGGGAAAGGGTGGTGTCGAGTCTGAAGGCAGCAGGAAAGCCTGCAGCCCCCAGGTCTGTGGGGCTACGCAAGCGGTTCCCAAAGAGCTTTAGAACAAGGCCTAGTTTTCCCTGCTGGCTCTTTGGGCGGGGGACCCATCTCCAGCCGTATGGCTATTTTTGTGCCTGGCGCGGTGCGTAGTGGGAAAGGGTGGTTTTGAGGCTGAAGGCAGCAGGAAAGCCCGCAGCCCCCAGGTCTGTGGGGCTATGCAAGCGGTTCCCAAAGAGCTTTAGAACAAGGCATAGTTTTCCCTGCTGGCTCTTTGGGCGGGGGACCCATCTCCAGCCGTATGGCCATTTTTGTGCCTGGCGCGGTGCGTAGTGGGAAAGGGTGGTTTTGAGGCTGAAGGCAGCAGGAAAGCCCGCAGCCCCCAGGTCTGTGGGGCTACGCAAGCGGTTCCCAAAGAGCTTTAGAACAAGGCATAGTTTTCCCTGCTGGCTCTTTTGGCAGGGGACCCATCTCCAGCCGTATGGCCATTTTTGTCCCTGGCGCGGCGCCAAGTGGGAAAGGGTGGTGTCAAGGCTGAAGGCAGCAGCAAAGCCTGCAGCCCCCAGGTCTGTGGGGCCAAGCAAGCGGTTCAAAAAGAGCTTTAGAACAAGGCATAGTTTTCCCTGCTGGCTCTTTGGGCGGGGGACCCATCTCCAGCCATAGGCCATTTCTGTGCCTGGCGCGGCGCCAAATGCGAAAGGGTGCTTTTGAGGCTGAAGGCAGCAGGAAAGCCCGCAGCCCCCAGGTCTGTGGGGCTACGCAAGCGGTTCCCAAAGAGCTTTAGAACAAGGCATAGTTTTCCCTGCTGGCTCTTTGGGCGGGGGACCCATCTCCAGCCGTATGGCCATTTTTGTGCCTGGCGCGGCGCCAAGTGGGAAAGGGTGGTTTTGAGGCTGAAGGCAGCAGCAAAGCCTGCAGCCCCCAGATCTGTGGGGCTACGCAAGCGGTTCCCAAAGAGCTTTAGAACAAGGCATAGTTTTCCCTGCTGGCTCTTTGGGCGGGGGACCCATTTCCAGCTGTATGGCCATTTTTATGCCTGGCGCGGCGCCAAGTGGGAAAGGGTGGTGTCGAGGCTGAAGGCAGCAGGAAAGCCCGCAGCCCCCAGGTCTGTGGGGCTACGCAAGCGGTTCCCAAAGAGCTTTAGAACAAGGCATAGTTTTCCCTGCTGGCTCTTTGGGCGGGGGACCCATCTCCAGCCGTATGGCCATTTTTGTGCCTGGCGCGGCGCCAAGTGGGAAAGGGTGGTGTCGAGGCTGAAGGCAGCAGGAAAGCCCGCAGCCCCCAGGTCTGTGCGGCTACGCAAGCGGTTCCCAAAGAGCTTTAGAACAAGGCATAGTTTTCCCTGCTGGCTCTTAGGGCATGGGACCCATCTCCAGCCATAGGCCATTTTTGTGCCTGATGGGGCGCCAAGTGGGAAAGGGTGGCTTTGAGGCTGAAGGCAGCAGCAAAGCCTGCAGCCCCCAGGTCTGTGGGCCTACGCAAGCGGTTCCCAAAGAGCTTTAGAACAAGGCATAGTTTTCCCTGCTGGCTCTTTGGGCGGGGGACCCATCTCCAGCCATAGGCCATTTTTGTGCCTGATGCGGCGCCAAGTGGGAAAGGGTGGTGTCGAGGCTGAAGGCAGCAGGAAAGCCCGCAGCCCCCAGGTCTGTGGGGCTACGCAAGCGGTTCCCAAAGAGCTTTAGAACAAGGCCTAGTTTTCCCTGATGGCTCTTTGGGCATGGGACCCATCTCCAGCCACAGGCCATTTTTGTACCTGGCGCGGCGCCAAGTGGGAAAGGGTGGTGTCAAGGCTGAAGGCAGCAGCAAAGCCTGCAGCCCCCAGGTCTGTGGGGCTACGCAAGCGGTTCCCAAAGAGCTTTAGAACAAGGCATAGTTTTCCCAGCTGGCTCTTAGGGCATGGGACCCATCTCCAGCCATTGGCCATTTTTGTGCCTGATGGGGAGCCAAGTGGGAAAGGGTGGCTTTGAGGCTGAAGGCAGAAGGAAAGCCCGCAGCCCCCAGGTCTGTGGGCTACGCAAGCGGTTCCCAAAGAGCTTTAGAACAAGGCATAGTTTTCACTGCTGGCTCTTTGGGCATGGGACCCATCTCCAGCCATAGGCCATTTTTGTGCCTGATGCGGCGCCAAGTGGGAAAGGGTGGCTTTGAGGCTGAAGGCAGCAGGAAAGCCTGCAGCCCCCAGGTCTGTGGTGCTACGCAAGCGGTTCCCAAAGAGCTTTAGAACAAGGCCTAGTTTTCCCTGCTGGCTCTTTGGGCGGGGGACCCATCTCCAGCCATAGACCATTTTTGTGCCTGGCGCGGTGCGTAGTGGGAAAGGGTGGTTTTGAGGCTGAAGGCAGCAGGAAAGCCCGCAGCCCCCAGGTCTGTGGGGCTACGCAAGCGGTTCCCAAAGAGCTTTAGAACAAGGCATAGTTTTCCCTGCTGGCTCTTTTGGCAGGGGACCCATCTCCAGCCGTATGGCCATTTTTGTCCCTGGCGCGGCGCCAAGTGGGAAAGGGTGCTGTCGAGGCTGAAGGCAGCAGCAAATCCTGCAGCCCCCAGGTCTGTGGGGCCAAGCAAGCGGTTCAAAAAGAGCTTTAGAACAAGGCCTAGTTTTCCCTGCTGGCTCTTTGGGCATGGGACCCATCTCCAGCCGTATGGCTATTTTTGTGCCTGGCGCGGTGCGTAGTGGGAAAGGGTGGTTTTGAGGCTGAAGGCAGCAGGAAAGCCCGCAGCCCCCAGGTCTGTGGGGCTATGCAAGCGGTTCCCAAAGAGCTTTAGAACAAGGCATAGTTTTCCCTGCTGGCTCTTTGGGCGGGGGACCCATCTCCAGCCGTATGGCCATTTTTGTGCCTGGCGCGGTGCGTAGTGGGAAAGGGTGGTTTTGAGGGTGAAGGCAGCAGGAAAGCCCGCAGCCCCCAGGTCTGTGGGGCTACGCAAGCGGTTCCCAAAGAGCTTTAGAACAAGGCATAGTTTTCCCTGCTGGCTCTTTGGGCGGGGGACCCATCTCCAGCCGTATGGCCATTTTTGTCCCTGGCCCGGCGCCAAGTGGGAAAGGGTGGTGTCGAGGCTGAAGGCAGCAGCAAAACCTGCAGCCCCCAGGTCTGTGGGGCCAAGCAAGCGGTTCCCAAAGAGCTTTAGAACAAGGCATAGTTTTCCCTGCTGGCTCTTTGGGCCTGGGACCCATTTCCAGCCATAGGCCATTTTTGTGCCTGGCGCGACGCCAAGTGGGAAAGGGTGGCTTTGAGGCTGAAGGCAGCAGGAAAGCCCGCAGCCCCCAGGTCTGTGGGGCTACGCAAGCGGTTCCCAAAGAGCTTTAGAACAAGGCATAGTTTTCCCTGCTGGCTCTTTGGGCGGGGGACCCATCTCCAGCCGTATGGCCATTTTTGTGCCTGGCGCGGCGCCAAGTGGGATAGGGTGGCTTTGAGGCTGAAGGCAGGAGCAAAGCCTGCAGCCCTAAGGTCTGTGGGGCTACGGAAGCGGTTCCCAAAGAGCTTTAGAACAAGGCATAGTTTTCCCTGCTGGCTCTTTGGGCATGGGACCCATCTCCAGCCATAGGCCATTTTTGTGCCTGGCGCGGTGCCAAGTGGGAAAGGGTGCTGTCGAGGCTGAAGGCAGCAGGAAAGCCTGCAGCCCCCAGGTCTGTGAGGCTATGCAAGCGGTTCCCAAAGAGCTTTAGAACAAGGCCTAGTTTTCCCTGCTGGCTCTTTGGGCGGGGGACCCATCTCCAGCCATAGACCATTTTTGTGCCTGGCACGGTGCGTAGTGGGAAAGGGTGGTTTTGAGGCTGAAGGCAGCAGGAAAGCCCGCAGCCCCCAGGTCTGTGGGGCTACGCAAGCGGTTCCCAAAGAGCTTTAGAACAAGGCATAGTTTTCCCTGCTGGCTCTTTGGGCATGGGACCCATCTCCAGCCATAGGCCATTTTTGTGCCTGCCGCGGTGCCAAGTGGGAAAGGGTGGTGTCGAGGCTGAAGGCAGCAGGAAAGCCTGCAGCCCCCAGGTCTGTGGGGCTATGCAAGCGGTTCCCAAAGAGCTTTAGAACAAGGCCTAGTTTTCCCTGCTGGCTCTTTGGGCGGGGGACCCATCTCCAGCCATAGGCCATTATTGTGCCTGGCGCGGTGCCAAGTGGGAAAGGGTGTCTTTGAGGCTGAAGGCAGCAGGAAAGCCTGCAGCCCCCAGGTCTGTGGGGCTACGCAAGCGGTTCCCAAAGAGCTTTAGAACAAGGCATAGTTTTCCCTGCTTGTTCTTTGGGCGGGGGACCCATCTCCAGCCGTATGGCCATTTTTGTGCCTGGCGCGGCGCCAAGTGGGAAAGGGTGTTTTTGAGGGTGAAGGCAGCAGGAAAGCCCGCAGCCCCCAGGTCTGTGGGGCTACGCAAGCGGTTCCCAAAGAGCTTTAGAACAAGGCATAGTTTTCACTGCTGGCTCTTTGGGCATGGGACCCATCTCCAGCCGTATGGCCATTTTTGTGCCTGGCGCGACGCCAAGTAGGAAAGGGTGGCTTTGAGGCTGAAGGCAGCAGGAAAGCCCGCAGCCCCCAGGTCTGTGGGGCTACGCAAGCGGTTCCCAAAGAGCTTTAGAACAAGGCATAGTTTTCCCTGCTGGCTCTTTGGGCATGGGACCCATCTCCAGCCATAGGCCATTTTTGTGCCTGCCGCGGTGCCAAGTGGGAAAGGGTGGTGTCGAGGCTGAAGGCAGCAGGAAAGCCTGCAGCCCCCAGGTCTGTGGGGCTACGCAAGCGGTTCCCAAAGAGCTTTAGAACAAGGCCTAGTTTTCCCTGCTGGCTCTTTGGGCGGGGGACCCATCTCCAGCCATAGGCCATTATTGTGCCTGGCGCGGTGCCAAGTGGGAAAGGGTGTCTTTGAGGCTGAAGGCAGCAGGAAAGCCTGCAGCCCCCAGGTCTGTGGGGCTACGCAAGCGGTTCCCAAAGAGCTTTAGAACAAGGCATAGTTTTCCCTGCTTGTTCTTTGGGCGGGGGACCCATCTCCAGCCGTATGGCCATTTTTGTGCCTGGCGCGGCGCCAAGTGGGAAAGGGTGTTTTTGAGGGTGAAGGCAGCAGGAAAGCCCGCAGCCCCCAGGTCTGTGGGGCTACGCAAGCGGTTCCCAAAGAGCTTTAGAACAAGGCATAGTTTTCACTGCTGGCTCTTTGGGCATGGGACCCATCTCCAGCCGTATGGCCATTTTTGTGCCTGGCGCGGTGCGTAGTGGGAAAGGGTGGTTTTGACGCTGAAGGCAGCAGGAAAGCCCGCAGCCCCCAGGTCTGTGGGGCTACGCAAGCGGTTCCCAAAGAGCTTTAGAACAAGGCATAGTTTTCCCTGCTGGCTCTTTGGGCGGGGGACCCATCTCCAGCCGTATGGCCATTTTTGTGCCTGGCGCGGCGCCAAGTGGGATAGGGTGGCTTTGAGGCTGAAGGCAGGAGCAAAGCCTGCAGCCCTAAGGTCTGTGGGGCTACGCAAGCGGTTCCCAAAGAGCTTTAGAACAAGGCATAGTTTTCCCTGCTGGCTCTTTGGGCATGGGACCCATCTCCAGCCATAGGCCATTTTTGTGCCTGGCACGGTGCCAAGTGGGAAAGGGTGCTGTCGAGGCTGAAGGCAGCAGGAAAGCCTGCAGCCCCCAGGTCTGTGAGGCTACGCAAGCGGTTCCCAAAGAGCTTTAGAACAAGGCCTAGTTTTCCCTGCTGGCTCTTTGGGCGGGGGACCCATCTCCAGCCGTATGGCTATTTTTGTGCCTGGCGCGGTGCGTAGTGGGAAAGGGTGGTTTTGAGGCTGAAGGCAGCAGGAAAGCCCGCAGCCCCCAGGTCTGTGGGGCTATGCAAGCGGTTCCCAAAGAGCTTTAGAACAAGGCATAGTTTTCCCTGCTGGCTCTTTGGGCGGGGGAGCCATCTCCAGCCATAGACCATTTTTGTGCCTGGCGCGGTGCGTAGTGGGAAAGGGTGGTTTTGAGGCTGAAGGCAGCAGGAAAGCCCGCAGCCCCCAGGTCTGTGGGGCTACGCAAGCGGTTCCCAAAGAGCTTTAGAACAAGGCATAGTTTTCCCTGCTGGCTCTTTTGGCAGGGGACCCATCTCCAGCCGTATGGCCATTTTTGTCCCTGGCGCGGCGCCAAGTGGGAAAGGGTGGTGTCGAGGCTGAAGGCAGCAGCAAAGCCTGCAGCCCCCAGGTCTGTGGGGCCAAGCAAGCGGTTCAAAAAGAGCTTTAGAACAAGGCATAGTTTTCCCTGCTGGCTCTTTGGGCATGGGACCCATCTCCAGCCATAGGCCATTTTTGTGCCTGGCGCGACGCCAAGTGGGAAAGGGTGCTGTCGAGGCTGAAGGCAGCAGGAAAGCCCGCAGCCCCCAGGTCTGTGGGGCTACGCAAGCGGTTCCCAAAGAGCTTTAGAACAAGGCATAGTTTTCCCTGATGGCTCTTTGGGCATGGGACCCATCTCCAGCCGTATGGCCATTTTTGTGCCTGGCGCGGTGCGTAGTGGGAAAGGGTGGTTTTGAGGCTGAAGGCAGCAGGAAAGCCCGCAGCCCCCAGGTCTGTGGGGCTACGCAAGCGGTTCCCAAAGAGCTTTAGAACAAGGCCTAGTTTTCCCTGCTGGCTCTTTGGGCGGGGGACCCATCTCCAGCCATAGGCCATTATTGTGCCTGGCGCGGTGCCAAGTGGGAAAGGGTGTCTTTGAGGCTGAAGGCAGCAGGAAAGCCTGCAGCCCCCAGGTCTGTGGGGCTACGCAAGCGGTTCCCAAAGAGCTTTAGAACAAGGCATAGTTTTCCCTGCTTGTTCTTTGGGCGGGGGACCCATCTCCAGCCGTATGGCCATTTTTGTGCCTGGCGCGGCGCCAAGTGGGAAAGGGTGTTTTTGAGGGTGAAGGCAGCAGGAAAGCCCGCAGCCCCCAGGTCTGTGGGGCTACGCAAGCGGTTCCCAAAGAGCTTTAGAACAAGGCACAGTTTTCACTGCTGGCTCTTTGGGCATGGGACCCATCTCCAGCCGTATGGCCATTTTTGTGCCTGGCGCGACGCCAAGTAGGAAAGGGTGGCTTTGAGGCTGAAGGCAGCAGGAAAGCCCGCAGCCCCCAGGTCTGTGGGGCTACGCAAGCGGTTCCCAAAGAGCTTTAGAACAAGGCATAGTTTTCACTGCTGGCTCTTTGGGCATGGGACCCATCTCCAGCCGTATGGCCATTTTTGTGCCTGGCGCGGTGCGTAGTGGGAAAGGGTGGTTTTGACGCTGAAGGCAGCAGGAAAGCCCGCAGCCCCCAGGTCTGTGGGGCTACGCAAGCGGTTCCCAAAGAGCTTTAGAACAAGGCATAGTTTTCCCTGCTGGCTCTTTGGGCGGGGGACCCATCTCCAGCCGTATGGCCATTTTTGTGCCTGGCGCGGCGCCAAGTGGGATAGGGTGGCTTTGAGGCTGAAGGCAGGAGCAAAGCCTGCAGCCCTAAGGTCTGTGGGGCTACGCAAGCGGTTCCCAAAGAGCTTTAGAACAAGGCATAGTTTTCCCTGCTGGCTCTTTGGGCATGGGACCCATCTCCAGCCATAGGCCATTTTTGTGCCTGGCGCGGTGCCAAGTGGGAAAGGGTGCTGTCGAGGCTGAAGGCAGCAGGAAAGCCTGCAGCCCCCAGGTCTGTGAGGCTACGCAAGCGGTTCCCAAAGAGCTTTAGAACAAGGCATAGTTTTCCCTGCTGGCTCTTTGGGCGGGGGACCCATCTCCAGCCGTATGGCTATTTTTGTGCCTGGCGCGGTGCGTAGTGGGCAAGGGTGGTTTTGAGGCTGAAGGCAGCAGGAAAGCCCGCAGCCCCCAGGTCTGTGGGGCTATGCAAGCGGTTCCCAAAGAGCTTTAGAACAAGGCATAGTTTTCCCTGCTGGCTCTTTGGGCGGGGGAGCCATCTCCAGCCATAGACCATTTTTGTGCCTGGCGCGGTGCGTAGTGGGAAAGGGTGGTTTTGAGGCTGAAGGCAGCAGGAAAGCCCGCAGCCCCCAGGTCTGTGGGGCTACGCAAGCGGTTCCCAAAGAGCTTTAGAACAAGGCATAGTTTTCCCTGCTGGCTCTTTTGGCAGGGGACCCATCTCCAGCCGTATGGCCATTTTTGTCCCTGGCGCGGCGCCAAGTGGGAAAGGGTGGTGTCGAGGCTGAAGGCAGCAGCAAAGCCTGCAGCCCCCAGGTCTGTGGGGCCAAGCAAGCGGTTCAAAAAGAGCTTTAGAACAAGGCATAGTTTTCCCTGATGGCTCTTTGGGCATGGGACCCATCTCCAGCCATAGGCCATTTTTGTGCCTGGCGCGACGCCAAGTGGGAAAGGGTGCTGTCGAGGCTGAAGGCAGCAGGAAAGCCCGCAGCCCCCAGGTCTGTGGGGCTACGCAAGCGGTTCCCAAAGAGCTTTAGAACAAGGCATAGTTTTCCCTGATGGCTCTTTGGGCATGGGACCCATCTCCAGCCGTATGGCCATTTTTGTGCCTGCCGCGGTGCGTAGTGGGAAAGGGTGGTTTTGAGGCTGAAGGCAGCAGGAAAGCCCGCAGCCCCCAGGTCTGTGGGGCTATGCAAGCGGTTCCCAAAGAGCTTTAGAACAAGGCATAGTTTTCCCTGCTGGCTCTTTGGGCGGGGGACCCATCTCCAGCCGTATGGCCATTTTTGTCCCTGGCCCGGCGCCAAGTGGGAAAGGGTGGTGTCGAGGCTGAAGGCAGGAGCAAAGCCTGCAGCCCTAAGGTCTGTGGGGTTACGCAAGCGGTTCCCAAAGAGCTTTAGAACAAGGCATAGTTTTCCCTGCTGGCTCTTTGGGCATGGGACCCATCTCCAGCCATAGGCCATTTTTGTGCCTGGCGCGGCGCCAAGTGGGAAAGGGTGGTTTTGAGGCTGAAGGCAGCAGGAAAGCCCGCATCCCCCAGGTCTGTGGGGCTACGCAAGCGGTTCCCAAAGAGCTTTAGAACAAGGCATAGTTTTCCCTGCTGGCTCTTTGGGCGGGGGACCCATCTCCAGCCGTATGGCCATTTTTGTGCCTGGCGCGGCGTCAAGTGGGAAAGGGTGGTGTCGAGGCTGAAGGCAGGAGCAAAGCCTGCAGCCCCCAGGTCTGTGGGGCTACGCAAGTGGTTCCCAAAGAGCTTTAGAACAAGGCATAGTTTTCCCTGCTGGCTCCTTGGGCGGGGGACCCATCTCCAGCCGTATGGCCATTTTTGGGCCTGGCGAGGCACCAAGTGGGAAAGGGTGGTGTCGAGTCTGAAGGCAGCAGGAAAGCCCGCAGCCCCCAGGTCTGTGGGGCTACGCAAGCGGTTCCCAAAGAGCTTTAGAACAAGGCATAGTTTTCCCTGCTGGCTCTTTGGGCGGGGGACCCATCTCCAGCCATAGGCCATTTTTGAGCCTGGCGCGGCGCCAAGTGGGAAAGGGTTGCTTTGAGGCTGAAGGCAGCAGGAAAGCCTGCAGCCCCCAGGTCTGTGGGGCTACGCAAGCGGTTCCCAAAGAGCTTTAGAACAAGGCATAGTTTTCCCTGCTGGCTCTTTGGGCGGGGGACCCATCTCCAGTCGTATGGCTATTTTTATGCCTGGCGCGGTGCGTAGTGGGAAAGGGTGGTTTTGAGGCTGAAGGCAGCAGGAAAGCCCGCAGCCCCCAGGTCTGTGGGGCTACGCAAGCGGTTCCCAAAGAGCTTTAGAACAAGGCATAGTTTTCCCTGCTGGCTCTTTGGTTGGGGGACCCATCTCCAGCCGTATGGCCATTTTTGTGCCTGGCGCGGCGCCAAGTGGGAAAGGGTGGTTTTGAGGCTGAAGGCAGCAGGAAAGCCCGCAGCCCCCAGGTCTGTGGGGCTACGCAAGCGGTTCCCAAAGAGCTTTAGAACAAGGCATAGTTTTCCCTGCTGGCTCTTTGGGCGGGGGACCCATCTCCAGCCGTATGGCCATTTTTGTGCCTGATGCGGCGCCAAGTGGGAAAGGGTCCTGTGGAGGCTGAAGGCAGCAGGAAAGCCCGCAGCCCCCAGGTCTGTGGGACCAAGCAAGCGGTTCCCAAAGAGCTTTAGAACAAGGCATAGTTTTCCCTGCTGACTCTTTGGGCGGGGGACCCATCTCCAGCCATAGGCCATTTTTGTGCCTGGCGCGACGCCAAGTGGGAAAGGGTGGCTTTGAGGCTGAAGGTAGCAGGAAAGCCTGCAGCCCCCAGGTCTGTGGGGCTACGCAAGCGGTTCCCAAAGAGCTTTAGAACAAGGCATAGTTTTCCCTGCTGGCTCCTTGGGAGGGGGACCCATCTCCAGCCATATGGCCATTTTTGAGCCTGGCGCGGCGCCAAGTGGGGAAGGGTGGTGTCGAGTCTGAAGGCAGCAGGAAAGCCCGCAGCCCCCAGGTCTGTGGGGCTACGCAAGCGGTTCCCAAAGAGCTTTAGAACAAGGCATAGTTTTCCCTGCTGGCTCTTAGGGCATGGGACCCATCTCCAGCCATAGGCCATTTTTGTGCCTGATGGGGCGCCAAGTGGGAAAGGGTGGCTTTGAGGCTGAAGGCAGCAGGAAAGCCTGCAGCCCCCAGGTCTGTGGGCCTATGCAAGCGGTTCCCAAAGAGCTTTAGAACAAGGCATAGTTTTCCCTGCTGGCTCTTTGGGCGGGGGACCCATCTCCAGCCGTATGGCCATTTTTGTGCCTGGCCCGGCGCCAAGTGGGAAAGGGTGGTGTCGAGGCTGAAGGCAGCAGGAAAGCCCGCAGCCCCCAGGTCTGTGGGGCTAAGCAAGCGGTTCCCAAAGAGCTTTAGAACAAGGCATAGTTTTCACTGCTGGCTCTTTGGGCGGGGGACCCATCTCCAGCCGTATGGCCATTTTTGAGCCTGGCGTGGCGCCAAGCGGGAAAGGGTGGTGTCGAGGCTGAAGGCAGCAGGAAAGCCTGCAGCCCCCAGGTCTGTGGGGCTACGCAAGCGGTTCCCAAAGAGCTTTAGAACAAGGCATAGTTTTCCCTGCTGGCTCTTTTGGGGGGAGACATATCTCCAGCCATAGGCCATTTTTGTGCCTAGCGCGGCGCCAAGTGGGAAAGGGTGTTGTCGCGGCTTAAGGCAGCAGGAGAGCCTGCAGCCCCCAGGTCTGTGTTGCCAAGCAAGCGGATCCCAAAGAGCTTTAGAACAAGGCATAGTTTTCCCTGCTGGCTCTTTTGGCAGGGGACCCATCTCCAGCCGTATGGCCATTTTTGTGCCTGGCGCGGCGCCAAGTGGGAAAGGGTGCTGTCGAGGCTGAAGGCAGCAGCAAAGCCTGCAGCCCCCAGGTCTGTGGGGCTACGCAAGCGGTTCCCAAAGAGCTTTAGAACAAGGCCTAGTTTTCCCTGCTGGCTCTTTGGGCGGGGGACCCATCTCCAGCCGTATGGCTATTTTTGTGCCTGGCGCGGTGCGTAGTGGGAAAGGGTGGTTTTGAGGCTGAAGGCAGCAGGAAAGCCCGCAGCCCCCAGGTCTGTGGGGCTATGCAAGCGGTTCCCAAAGAGCTTTAGAACAAGGCATAGTTTTCCCTGCTGGCTCTTTGGGCGGGGGACCCATCTCCAGCCGTATGGCCATTTTTGTCCCTGGCCCGGCGCCAAGTGGGAAAGGGTGGTGTCGAGGCTGAAGGCAGCAGCAAAGCCTGCAGCCCCCAGGTCTGTGGGGCCAAGCAAGCGGTTCAAAAAGAGCTTTAGAACAAGGCATAGTTTTCCCTGATGGCTCTTTGGGCATGGGACCCATCTCCAGCCGTATGGCCATTTTTGTGCCTGGCGCGACGCCAAGTGGGAAAGGGTGGCTTTGAGGCTGAAGGCAGCAGGAAAGCCCGCAGCCCCCAGGACTGTGGGGCTACGCAAGCGGTTCCCAAAGAGCTTTAGAACAAGGCATAGTTTTCCCTGCTGGCTCTTTGGGCGGGGGATCCATCTCTAGCCGTATGGCCATTTTTGTGCCTGGCGCGGCGCCAAGTGGGAAAGGGTGGTTTTGAGGCTGAAGGCAGCAGCAAAGCCTGCAGCCCCCAGGTCTGTGGGGCTACGCAAGCGGTTCCCAAAGAGCTTTAGAACAAGGCATAGTTTTCCCTGCTGGCTCTTTGGGCGGGGGACCCATCTCCAGCTGTATGGCCATTTTTATGCCTGGCGCGGCGCCAAGTGGGAAAGGGTGGTTTTGAGGCTGAAGGCAGCAGGAAAGCCCGCAGCCCCCAGGTCTGTGGGGCTACGCAAGCGGTTCCCAAAGAGCTTTAGAACAAGGCATAGTTTTCCCTGCTGGCTCTTTGGGCGGGGGACCCATCTCCAGCCGTATGGCCATTTTTGTGCCTGATGCGGCGCCAAGTGGGAAAGGGTGCTGTCGAGGCTGAAGGCAGCAGGAAAGCCCGCAGCCCCCAGGTCTGTGGGGCCAAGCAAGCGGTTCCCAAAGAGCTTTAGAACAAGGCCTAGTTTTCCCTGATGGCTCTTTGGGCATGGGACCCATCTCCAGCCATAGGCCATTTTTGTGCCTGGCGCGACGCCAAGTAGGAAAGGGTGGCTTTGAGGCTGAAGGCAGCAGGAAAGCCCGCAGCCCCCAGGTCTGTGGGGCTACGCAAGCGGTTCCCAAAGAGCTTTAGAACAAGGCATAGTTTTCCCTGATGGCTCTTTGGGCATGGGACCCATCTCCAGCCGTATGGCCATTTTTGTGCCTGGCGCGGTGCGTAGTGGGAAAGGGTGGTTTTGAGGCTGAAGGCAGCAGGAAAGCCCGCAGCCCCCAGGTCTGTGGGGCTACGCAAGCGGTTCCCAAAGAGCTTTAGAACAAGGCATAGTTTTCCCTGCTGGCTCTTTGGGCAGGGGACCCATCTCCAGCCGTATGGCCATTTTTGTCCCTGGCCCGGCGCCAAGTGGGAAAGGGTGGTGTCGAGGCTGAAGGCAGGAGCAAAGCCTGCAGCCCTAAGGTCTGTGGGGCTACGCAAGCGGTTCCCAAAGAGCTTTAGAACAAGGCATAGTTTTCCCTGCTGGCTCTTTGGGCATGGGACCCATCTCCAGCCATAGGCCATTTTTGTGCCTGCCGCGGTGCCAAGTGGGAAAGGGTGGTGTCGAGGCTGAAGGCAGCAGGAAAGCCTGCAGCCCCCAGGTCTGTGGGGCTACGCAAGCGGTTCCCAAAGAGCTTTAGAACAAGGCATAGTTTTCCCTGCTTGTTCTTTGGGCGGGGGACCCATCTCCAGCCGTATGGCCATTTTTGTGCCTCATGCGGCGCCAAGTGGGAAAGGGTGGTGTCGAGGCTGAAGTCAGCAGGAAAGCCTGCAGCCCCCAGGTCTGTGGGGCTATGGAAGCGGTTCCCAAAGTGCTTTAGAACAAGGCCTAGATTTCCCTGCTGGCTCTTTGGGCGGGGGACCCATCTCCAGCCATAGACCATTTTTGTGCCTAGCGCGGCGCCAAGTGGGAAAGGGTGGCTTTGAGGCTGAAGGCAGCAGGAAAGCCTGCAGCCCCCAGGTCTGTGGGCCTACGCAAGCGGTTCCCAAAGAGCTTTAGAACAAGGCATAGTTTTCCCTGCTGGCTCTTTTGGGGGGAGACATATCTCCAGCCATAGGCCATTTTTGTGCCTAGCGCGGCGCCAAGTGGGAAAGGGTGTTGTCGAGGCTGAAGGCAGCAGGAGAGCCTGCAGCCCCCAGGTCTGTGGGGCCAAGCAAGCGGTTCCCAAAGAGCTTTAGAACAAGGCATAGTTTTCCCTGCTGGCTCTTTGGGCGGGGGACGCATCTCCAGCCGTATGGCCATTTTTGAGCCTGGCCCGGCGCCAAGTGGGAAAGGGTGGTGTCGAGGCTGAAGGCAGCAGGAAAGCCTGCAGCCCCCAGGTCTGTGGGGCTACGCAAGCGGTTCCCAAAGAGCTTTAGAACAAGGCATAGTTTTCCCTGCTGGCTCTTTTGGGGGGAGACATATCTCCAGCCATAGGCCATTTTTGTGCCTAGCGCGGCGCCAAGTGGGAAAGGGTGTTGTCGAGGCTGAAGGCAGCAGGAGAGCCTGCAGCCCCCAGGTCTGTGGGGCCAAGCAAGCGGTTCCCAAAGAGCTTTAGAACAAGGCATAGTTTTCCCTGATGGCTCTTTGGGCGGGCGACCCATCTCCAGCCGTATGTCCATTTTTGTGCCTGGCGAGGTGCGTAGTGGTAAAGGGTGGTTTTGACGCTGAAGGCAGCAGGAAAGCCCGCAGCCCCCAGGTCTGTGGGGCCAAGCAAGCGGTTCCCAAAGAGCTTTAGAACAAGGCATAGTTTTCCCTGATGGCTCTTTGGGCATGGGACCCATCTCTAGCCATAGGCCATTTTTGTGCCTGCCGCGGTGCCAAGTGGGAAAGGGTGGTGTCGAGGCTGAAGGCAGCAGGAAAGCCTGCAGCCCCCAGGTCTGTGGGGCTACGCAAGCGGTTCCCAAAGAGCTTTAGAACAAGGCATAGTTTTCCCTGCTGGCTCTTTGGGCGGGGGACCCATCTCCAGCCGTATGGCCATTTTTGTGCCTGGCGCGGCGCCAAGTGGGAAAGGGTGTTTTTGAGGGTGAAGGCAGCAGGAAAGCCCGCAGCCCCCAGGTCTGTGGGGCTACGCAAGCGGTTCCCAAAGAGCTTTAGAACAAGGCATAGTTTTCACTGCTGGCTCTTTGGGCATGGGACCCATCTCCAGCCGTATGGCCATTTTTGTGCCTGGCGCGACGCCAAGTGGGAAAGGGTGGCTTTGAGGCTGAAGGCAGCAGGAAAGCCCGCAGCCCCCAGGTCTGTGGGGCTACGCAAGCGGTTCCCAAAGAGCTTTAGAACAAGGCATAGTTTTCACTGCTGGCTCTTTGGGCATGGGACCCATCTCCAGCCGTATGGCCATTTTTGTGCCTGGCGCGGTGCGTAGTGGGAAAGGGTGGTTTTGACGCTGAAGGCAGCAGGAAAGCCCGCAGCCCCCAGGTCTGTGGGGCTACGCAAGCGGTTCCCAAAGAGCTTTAGAACAAGGCATAGTTTTCCCTGCTGGCTCTTTGGGCGGGGGACCCATCTCCAGCCGTATGGCCATTTTTGTGCCTGGCGCGGCGCCAAGTGGGATAGGGTGGCTTTGAGGCTGAAGGCAGCAGCAAAGCCTGCAGCCCTAAGGTCTGTGGGGCTACGCAAGCGGTTCCCAAAGAGCTTTAGAACAAGGCATAGTTTTCCCTGCTGGCTCTTTGGGCATGGGACCCATCTCCAGCCATAGGCCATTTTTGTGCCTGGCGCGGTGCCAAGTGGGAAAGGGTGCTGTCGAGGCTGAAGGCAGCAGGAAAGCCTGCAGCCCCCAGGTCTGTGAGGCTACGCAAGCGGTTCCCAAAGAGCTTTAGAACAAGGCCTAGTTTTCCCTGCTGGCTCTTTGGGCGGGGGACCCATCTCCAGCCGTATGGCTATTTTTGTGCCTGGCGCGGTGCGTAGTGGGAAAGGGTGGTTTTGAGGCTGAAGGCAGCAGGAAAGCCCGCAGCCCCCAGGTCTGTGGGGCTATGCAAGCGGTTCTCAAAGAGCTTTAGAACAAGGCATAGTTTTCCCTGCTGGCTCTTTGGGCGGGGGAGCCATCTCCAGCCATAGACCATTTTTGTGCCTGGCGCGGTGCGTAGTGGGAAAGGGTGGTTTTGAGGCTGAAGGCAGCAGGAAAGCCCGCAGCCCCCAGGTCTGTGGGGCTACGCAAGCGGTTCTCAAAGAGCTTTAGAACAAGGCATAGTTTTCCCTGCTGGCTCTTTTGGCAGGGGACCCATCTCCAGCCGTATGGCCATTTTTGTCCCTGGCGCGGCGCCAAGTGGGAAAGGGTGGTGTCGAGGCTGAAGGCAGCAGCAAAGCCTGCAGCCCCCAGGTCTGTGGGGCCAAGCAAGCGGTTCCCAAAGAGCTTTAGAACAAGGCATAGTTTTCCCTGCTGGCTCTTTGGGCATGGGAACCATCTCCAGCCATAGGCCATTTTTGTGCCTGGCGCGACGCCAAGTGGGAAAGGGTGCTGTCGAGGCTGAAGGCAGCAGGAAAGCCCGCAGCCCCCAGGTCTGTGGGGCTACGCAAGCGGTTCCCAAAGAGCTTTAGAACAAGGCATAGTTTTCCCTGATGGCTCTTTGGGCATGGGACCCATCTCCAGCCGTATGGCCATTTTTGTGCCTGGCGCGGTGCGTAGTGGGAAAGGGTGGTTTTGAGGCTGAAGGCAGCAGGAAAGCCCGCAGCCCCCAGGTCTGTGGGGCTACGCAAGCGGTTCCCAAAGAGCTTTAGAACAAGGCATAGTTTTCCCTGCTGGCTCTTTGGGCGGGGGACCCATCTCCAGCCGTATGGCCATTTTTGTCCCTGGCCCGGCGCCAAGTGGGAAAGGGTGGTGTCGAGGCTGAAGGCAGCAGGAAAGCCTGCAGCCCTAAGGTCTGTGGGGTTACGCAAGCGGTTCCCAAAGAGCTTTAGAACAAGGCATAGTTTTCCCTGCTGGCTCTTTGGGCATGGGACCCATCTCCAGCCGTATGGCCATTTTTGAGCCTGGCGCGGCACCAAGTGGGAAAGGGTGGCTTTGAGGCTGAAGGCAGCAGGAAAGCCTGCAGCCCCCAGGTCTGTGGGGCTACGCAAGCGGTTCCCAAAGAGCTTTAGAACAAGGCATAGTTTTCCCTGCTGGCTCTTTGGGCGGGGGACCCATCTCCAGTCGTATGGCTATTTTTATGCCTGGCGCGGTGCGTAGTGGGAAAGGGTGGTTTTGAGGCTGAAGGCAGCAGGAAAGCCCGCAGCCCCCAGGTCTGTGGGGCTACGCAAGCGGTTCCCAAAGAGCTTTAGAACAAGGCATAGTTTTCCCTGCTGGCTCTTTGGGTGGGGGACCCATCTCCAGCCGTATGGCCATTTTTGTGCCTGGCGCGGCGCCAAGTGGGAAAGGGTGGTTTTGAGGCTGAAGGCAGCAGCAAAGCCCGCAGCCCCCAGGTCTGTGGGGCTACGCAAGCGGTTCCCAAAGAGCTTTAGAACAAGGCATAGATTTCCCTGCTGGCTCTTTGGGCGGGGGACCCATCTCCAGCCGTATGGCCATTTTTGTGCCTGATGCGGCGCCAAGTGGGAAAGGGTGCTGTCGAGGCTGAAGGCAGCAGGAAAGCCCGCAGCCCCCAGGTCTGTGGGGCCAAGCAAGCGGTTCCCAAAGAGCTTTAGAACAAGGCATAGTTTTCCCTGATGGCTCTTTGGGCGGGGGACCCATCTCCAGCCATAGGCCATTTTTGTGCCTGGCGCGACGCCAAGTGGGAAAGGGTGGCTTTGAGGCTGAAGGTAGCAGGAAAGCCTGCAGCCCCCAGGTCTGTGGGGCTACGCAAGCGGTTCCCAAAGAGCTTTAGAACAAGGCATAGTTTTCCCTGCTGGCTCCTTGGGAGGGGGACCCATCTCCAGCCATATGGCCATTTTTGAGCCTGGCGCGGCGCCAAGTGGGGAAGGGTGGTGTCGAGTCTGAAGGCAGCAGGAAAGCCCGCAGCCCCCAGGTCTGTGGGGCTACGCAAGCGGTTCCCAAAGAGCTTTAGAACAAGGCATAGTTTTCCCTGCTGGCTCTTTGGGCGGGGGACCCATCTCCAGCCGTATGGCCATTTTTGTGCCTCATGCGGCGCCAAGTGGGAAAGGGTGGTGTCGAGGCTGAAGGCAGCAGGAAAGCCTGCAGTCCCCAGGTCTGTGGGGCTACGCAAGCGGTTCCCAAAGTGCTTTAGAACAAGGCCTAGATTTCCCTGCTGGCTCTTTGGGCGGGGGACCCATCTCCAGCCATAGACCATTTTTGTGCCTAGCGCGGCGCCAAGTGGGGAAGGGTGGTGTCGAGGCTGAAGGCAGCAGGAAAGCCCGCAGCCCCCAGGTCTGTGGGACAACGCAAGCGGTTCCCAAAGAGCTTTAGAACAAGGCATAGTTTTCCCTGCTGGCTCTTTGGGCATGGGACCCATCTCCAGCCATAGGCCATTTTTGTGCCTGATGGGGCGCCAAGTGGGAAAGGGTGGCTTTGAGGCTGAAGGCAGCAGGAAAGCCTGCAGCCCCCAGGTCTGTGGGCCTACGCAAGCGGTTCCCAAAGAGCTTTAGAACAAGGCATAGTTTTCCCTGCTGGCTCTTTGGGCGGGGGACCCATCTCCAGCCGTATGGCCATTTTTGTGCCTGGCCCGGCGCCAAGTGGGAAAGGGTGTTGTCGAGGCTTAAGGCAGCAGGAAAGCCCGCAGCCCCCAGGTCTGTGTTGCCAAGCAAGCGGTTCCCAAAGAGCTTTAGAACAAGGCATAGTTTTCCCTGCTGGCTCTTTTGGCAGGGGACCCATCTCCAGCCGTATGGCCATTTTTGTGCCTGGCGCGGCGCCAAGTGGGAAAGGGTGGCTTTGAGGCTGAAGGCAGCAGCAAAGCCTGCAGCCCCCAGGTCTGTGGGGCTACGCAAGCGGTTCCCAAAGAGCTTTAGAACAAGGCCTAGTTTTCCCTGCTGGCTCTTTGGGCGGGGGACCCATCTCCAGCCGTATGGCTATTTTTGTGCCTGGCGCGGTGCGTAGTGGGAAAGGGTGGTTTTGAGGCTGAAGGCAGCAGGAAAGCCCGCAGCCCCCAGGTCTGTGGGGCTATGCAAGCGGTTCCCAAAGAGCTTTAGAACAAGGCATAGTTTTCCCTGCTGGCTCTTTGGGCGGGGGACCCATCTCCAGCCGTATGGCCATTTTTGTGCCTGGCGCGGTGCGTAGTGGGAAAGGGTGGTTTTGAGGCTGAAGGCAGCAGGAAAGCCCGCAGCCCCCAGGTCTGTGCGGCTACGCAAGCGGTTCCCAAAGAGCTTTAGAACAAGGCATAGTTTTCCCTGCTGGCTCTTTGGGCGGGGGACCCATCTCCAGCCGTATGGCCATTTTTGTCCCTGGCCCGGCGCCAAGTGGGAAAGGGTGGTGTCGAGGCTGAAGGCAGCAGCAAAGCCTGCAGCCCCCAGGTCTGTGGGGCCAAGCAAGCGGTTCAAAAAGAGCTTTAGAACAAGGCATAGTTTTCCCTGATGGCTCTTTGGGCATGGGACCCATCTCCAGCCATAGGCCATTTTTGTGCCTGGCGCGGCGCCAAGTGGGAAAGGGTGGCTTTGAGGCTGAAGGCAGCAGGAAAGCCCGCAGCCCCCAGGTCTGTGGGGCTACGCAAGCAGTTCCCAAAGAGCTTTAGAACAAGGCATAGTTTTCCCTGCTGGCTCTTTGGGCGGGGGATCCATCTCCAGCCGTATGGCCATTTTTGTGCCTGGCGCGGCGCCAAGTGGGAAAGGGTGGTTTTGAGGCTGAAGGCAGCAGCAAAGCCTGCAGCCCCCAGGTCTGTGGGGCTACGCAAGCGGTTCCCAAAGAGCTTTAGAACAAGGCATAGTTTTCCCTGCTGGCTCTTTGGGCGGGGGACCCATCTCCAGCCGTATGGCCATTTTTGTGCCTGATGCGGCGCCAAGTGGGAAAGGGTGCTGTCGAGGCTGAAGGCAGCAGGAAAGCCCGCAGCCCCCAGGTCTGTGGGGCCAAGCAAGCGGTTCCCAAAGAGCTTTAGAACAAGGCATAGTTTTCCCTGATGGCTCTTTGGGCGGGGGACCCATCTCCAGCCATAGGCCATTTTTGTGCCTGGCGCGACGCCAAGTGGGAAAGGGTGGCTTTGAGGCTGAAGGTAGCATGAAAGCCTGGAGCCCCCAGGTCTGTGGGGCTACGCAAGCGGTTCCCAAAGAGCTTTAGAACAAGGCATAGTTTTCCCTGATGGCTCTTTGGGCGGGGGACCCATCTCCAGTCGTATGGCTATTTTTATGCCTGGCGCGGTGCGTAGTGGGAAAGGGTGGTTTTGAGGCTGAAGGCAGCAGGAAAGCCCGCAGCCCCCAGGTCTGTGGGGCTACGCAAGCGGTTCCCAAAGAGCTTTAGAACAAGGCATAGTTTTCCCTGCTGGCTCTTTGGGTGGGGGACCCATCTCCAGCCGTATGGCCATTTTTGTGCCTGGCGCGGCGCCAAGTGGGAAAGGGTGGTTTTGAGGCTGAAGGCAGCAGGAAAGCCCGCAGCCCCCAGGTCTGTGGGGCTACGCAAGCGGTTCCCAAAGAGCTTTAGAACAAGGCATAGTTTTCCCTGCTGGCTCTTTGGGCGGGGGACCCATCTCCAGCCGTATGGCCATTTTTGTGCCTGATGCGGCGCCAAGTGGGAAAGGGTGCTGTCGAGGCTGAAGGCAGCAGGAAAGCCCGCAGCCCCCAGGTCTGTGGGGCCAAGCAAGCGGTTCCCAAAGAGCTTTAGAACAAGGCATAGTTTTCCCTGATGGCTCTTTGGGCGGGGGACCCATCTCCAGCCATAGGCCATTTTTGTGCCTGGCGCGACGCCAAGTGGGAAAGGGTGGCTTTGAGGCTGAAGCTAGCATGAAAGCCTGGAGCCCCCAGGTCTGTGGGGCTACGCAAGCGGTTCCCAAAGAGCTTTAGAACAAGGCATAGTTTTCCCTGCTGGCTCCTTGGGCGGGGGACCCATCTCCAGCCGTATGGCCATTTTTGTGCCTGGCGCGGCGCCAAGTGGGGAAGGGTGGTGTCGAGTCTGAAGGCAGCAGGAAAGCCCGCAGCCCCCAGGTCTGTGGGGCTACGCAAGCGGTTCCCAAAGAGCTTTAGAACAAGGCATAGTTTTCCCTGCTGGCTCTTTGGGCGGGGGACCCATCTCCAGCCGTATGGCCATTTTTGTGCCTCATGCGGCACCAAGTGGGAAAGGGTGGCTTTGAGGCTGAAGGCAGCAGGAAAGCCTGCAGCCCCCAGGTCTGTGGGGCTATGGAAGCGGTTCCCAAAGTGCTTTAGAACAAGGCCTAGATTTCCCTGCTGGCTCTTTGGGCGGGGGACCCATCTCCAGCCATAGACCATTTTTGTGCCTAGCGCGGCGCCAAGTGGGAAAGGGTGCTGTCGAGGCTGAAGGCAGCAGGAAAGCCCGCAGCCCCCAGGTCTGTGGGGCCAAGCAAGCGGTTCCCAAAGAGCTTTAGAACAAGGCATAGTTTTCCCTGATGGCTCTTTGGGCGGGGGACCCATCTCCAGCCATAGGCCATTTTTGTGCCTGGCGCGACGCCAAGTGGGAAAGGGTGGCTTTGAGGCTGAAGCTAGCATGAAAGCCTGGAGCCCCCAGGTCTGTGGGGCTACGCAAGCGGTTCCCAAAGAGCTTTAGAACAAGGCATAGTTTTCCCTGCTGGCTCCTTGGGCGGGGGACCCATCTCCAGCCGTATGGCCATTTTTGTGCCTGGCGCGGCGCCAAGTGGGGAAGGGTGGTGTCGAGTCTGAAGGCAGCAGGAAAGCCCGCAGCCCCCAGGTCTGTGGGGCTACGCAAGCGGTTCCCAAAGAGCTTTAGAACAAGGCATAGTTTTCCCTGCTGGCTCTTTGGGCGGGGGACCCATCTCCAGCCGTATGGCCATTTTTGTGCCTCATGCGGCACCAAGTGGGAAAGGGTGGCTTTGAGGCTGAAGGCAGCAGGAAAGCCTGCAGCCCCCAGGTCTGTGGGGCTATGGAAGCGGTTCCCAAAGTGCTTTAGAACAAGGCCTAGATTTCCCTGCTGGCTCTTTGGGCGGGGGACCCATCTCCAGCCATAGACCATTTTTGTGCCTAGCGCGGCGCCAAGTGGGAAAGGGTGGCTTTGAGGCTGAAGGCAGCAGGAAAGCCTGCAGCCCCCAGGTCTGTGGGCCTACGCAAGCGGTTCCCAAAGAGCTTTAGAACAAGGCATAGTTTTCCCTGCTGGCTCTTTTGGGGGGAGACATATCTCCAGCCATAGGCCATTTTTGTGCCTAGCGCGGCGCCAAGTGGGAAAGGGTGTTGTCGAGGCTGAAGGCAGCAGGAGAGCCCGCAGCCCCCAGGTCTGCGGGGCTACGCAAGCGGTTCCCAAAGAGCTTTAGAACAAGGCATAGTTTTCCCTGCTGGCTCTTTGGGCGGGGGACCCATCTCCAGCCGTATGGCCATTTTTGAGCCTGGCGTGGCGCCAAGCGGGAAAGGGTGGTGTCGAGGCTGAAGGCAGCAGGAAAGCCTGCAGCCCCCAGGTCTGTGGGGCTACGCAAGCGGTTCCCAAAGAGCTTTAGAACAAGGCATAGTTTTCCCTGCTGGCTCTTTTGGGGGGAGACATATCTCCAGCCATAGGCCATTTTTGTGCCTAGCGCGGCGCCAAGTGGGAAAGGGTGTTGTCGAGGCTGAAGGCAGCAGGAGAGCCTGCAGCCCCCAGGTCTGTGGGGCCAAGCAAGCGGTTCCCAAAGAGCTTTAGAACAAGGCATAGTTTTCCCTGATGGCTCTTTGAGCGGGCGATCCATCTCCAGCCGTATGTCCATTTTTGTGCCTGGCGCGGTGCGTAGTGGTAAAGGGTGGTTTTGACGCTGAAGGCAGCAGGAAAGCCCGCAGCCCCCAGGTCTGTGGGGCCAAGCAAGCGGTTCCCAAAGAGCTTTAGAACAAGGCATAGTTTTCCCTGATGGCTCTTTGGGCATGGGACCCATCTCCAGCCATAGGCCATTTTTGTGCCTGGCGCGACGCCAAGTAGGAAAGGGTGGCTTTGAGGCTGAAGGCAGCAGGAAAGCCCGCAGCCCCCAGGTCTGTGGGGCTACGCAAGCGGTTCCCAAAGAGCTTTAGAACAAGGCATAGTTTTCCCTGATGGCTCTTTGGGCATGGGACCCATCTCCAGCCATAGGCCATTTTTGTGCCTGATGCGGCGCCAAGTGGGATAGGGTGGCTTTGAGGCTGAAGGCAGGAGCAAAGCCTGCAGCCCTAAGGTCTGTGGGGCTACGCAAGCGGTTCCCAAAGAGCTTTAGAACAAGGCATAGTTTTCCCTGCTGGCTCTTTGGGCATGGGACCCATCTCCAGCCGTATGGCCATTTTTGTGCCTGGCGCGGTGCCAAGTGGGAAAGGGTGCTGTCGAGGCTGAAGGCAGCAGGAAAGCCTGCAGCCCCCAGGTCTGTGGGGCTACGCAAGCGGTTCCCAAAGAGCTTTAGAACAAGGCCTAGTTTTCCCTGCTGGCTCTTTGGGCGGGGGAGCCATCTCCAGCCATAGACCATTTTTGTGCCTGGCGCGGTGCGTAGTGGGAAAGGGTGGTTTTGAGGCTGAAGGCAGCAGGAAAGCCCGCAGCCCCCAGGTCTGTGGGGCTACGCAAGCGGTTCCCAAAGAGCTTTAGAACAAGGCATAGTTTTCCCTGCTGGCTCTTTGGGCGGGGGACCCATCTCCAGCCGTATGGCTATTTTTGTCCCAGGCGCGGCGCCAAGTGGGAAAGGGTGCTGTCGAGGCTGAAGGCAGCAGCAAAGCCTGCAGCCCCCAGGTCTGTGGGGCCAAGCAAGCGGTTCAAAAAGAGCTTTAGAACAAGGCATAATTTTCCCTGATGGCTCTTTGGGCATGGGACCCATCTCCAGCCATAGGCCATTTTTGTGCCTGGCGCGACGCCAAGTGGGAAAGGGTGCTGTCGAGGCTGAAGGCAGCAGGAAAGCCCGCAGCCCCCAGGTCTGTGGGGCTACGCAAGCGGTTCCCAAAGAGCTTTAGAACAAGGCATAGTTTTCCCTGATGGCTCTTTGGGCATGGGACCCATCTCCAGCCGTATGGCCATTTTTGTGCCTGGCGCGGTGCGTAGTGGGAAAGGGTGGTTTTGACGCTGAAGGCAGCAGGAAAGCCTGCAGCCCCCAGGTCTGTGGGGCTACGCAAGCGGTTCCCAAAGAGCTTTAGAACAAGGCCTAGTTTTCCCTGCTGGCTCTTTGGGCGGGGGACCCATCTCCAGCCGTATGGCTATTTTTGTGCCTGGCGCGGTGCGTAGTGGGAAAGGGTGGTTTTGAGGCTGAAGGCAGCAGGAAAGCCCGCAGCCCCCAGGTCTGTGGGGCTATGCAAGCGGTTCCCAAAGAGCTTTAGAACAAGGCATAGTTTTCCCTGCTGGCTCTTTGGGCGGGGGAGCCATCTCCAGCCATAGACCATTTTTGTGCCTGGCGCGGTGCGTAGTGGGAAAGGGTGGTTTTGAGGCTGAAGGCAGCAGGAAAGCCCGCAGCCCCCAGGTCTGTGGGGCTACGCAAGCGGTTCCCAAAGAGCTTTAGAACAAGGCATAGTTTTCCCTGCTGGCTCTTTTGGCAGGGGACCCATCTCCAGCCGTATGGCCATTTTTGTCCCAGGCGCGGCGCCAAGTGGGAAAGGGTGCTGTCGAGGCTGAAGGCAGCAGCAAAGCCTGCAGCCCCCAGGTCTGTGGGGCCAAGCAAGCGGTTCAAAAAGAGCTTTAGAACAAGGCATAATTTTCCCTGATGGCTCTTTGGGCATGGGACCCATCTCCAGCCATAGGCCATTTTTGTGCCTGGCGCGACGCCAAGTGGGAAAGGGTGCTGTCGAGGCTGAAGGCAGCAGGAAAGCCCGCAGCCCCCAGGTCTGTGGGGCTACGCAAGCGGTTCCCAAAGAGCTTTAGAACAAGGCATAGTTTTCCCTGATGGCTCTTTGGGCATGGGACCCATCTCCAGCCGTATGGCCATTTTTGTGCCTGGCGCGGTGCGTAGTGGGAAAGGGTGGTTTTGACGCTGAAGGCAGCAGGAAAGCCCGCAGCCCCCAGGTCTGTGGGGCTACGCAAGCGGTTCCCAAAGAGCTTTAGAACAAGGCATAGTTTTCCCTGCTGGCTCTTTGGGCGGGGGACCCATCTCCAGCCGTATGGCCATTTTTGAGCTGGCGCGGCGCCAAGAGGGAAAGGGTGGTGTCGAGGCTGAAGGCAGGAGCAAAGCCTGCAGCCCTAAGGTCTGTGGGGCTACGCAAGCGGTTCCCAAAGAGCTTTAGAACAAGGCATAGTTTTCCCTGCTGGCTCTTTGGGCATGGGACCCATCTCCAGCCATAGGCCATTTTTGTGCCTGGCGCGGTGCCAAGTGGGAAAGGGTGCTGTCGGGGCTAAGGGCAGCAGGAAAGCCTGCAGCCCCCAGGTCTGTGGGGCTACGCAAGCGGTTCCCAAAGAGCTTTAAAACAAGGCATAGTTTTCCCAGCTGCCTCTTAGGGCATGGGACCCATCTCCAGCCATATGGCCATTTTTGTGCCTGGCGCGGTGCCAAGTGGGAAAGGGTGCTGTCGGGGCTAAGGGCAGCAGGAAAGCCTGCAGCCCCCAGGTCTGTGGGGCTACGCAAGCGGTTCCCAAAGAGCTTTAAAACAAGGCATAGTTTTCCCAGCTGCCTCTTAGGGCATGGGACCCATCTCCAGCCATAGGCCATTTTTGTGCCTGGCGCGACGCCAAGTGGGAAAGGGTGCTGTCGAGGCTGAAGGCAGCAGCAAAGCCTGCAGCCCCCAGGTCTGTGGGGCCAAGCAAGCGGTTCAAAAAGAGCTTTAGAACAAGGCATAATTTTCCCTGATGGCTCTTTGGGCATGGGACCCATCTCCAGCCATAGGCCATTTTTGTGCCTGGCGAGACGCCAAGTGGGAAAGGGTGCTGTCGAGGCTGAAGGCAGCAGGAAAGCCCGCAGCCCCCAGGTCTGTGGGGCTACGCAAGCGGTTCCCAAAGAGCTTTAGAACAAGGCATAGTTTTCCCTGATGGCTCTTTGGGCATGGGACCCATCTCCAGCCGTATGGCCATTTTTGTGCCTGGCGCGGTGCGTAGTGGGAAAGGGTGGCTTTGAGGCTGAAGGCAGCAGGAAAGCCCGCAGCCCCCAGGTCTGTGGGGCTACGCAAGCGGTTCCCAAAGAGCTTTAGAACAAGGCATAGTTTTCCCTGCTGGCTCTTTGGGCGGGGGACCCATCTCCAGCCGTATGGCCATTTTTGAGCCTGGCGCGGCGCCAAGTGGGAAAGGGTGGTGTCGAGGCTGAAGGCAGGAGCAAAGCCTGCAGCCCTAAGGTCTGTGGGGCTACGCAAGCGGTTCCCAAAGAGCTTTAGAACAAGGCATAGTTTTCCCTGCTGGCTCTTTGGGCATGGGACCCATCTCCAGCCATAGGCCATTTTTGTGCCTGGCGCGGTGCCAAGTGGGAAAGGGTGCTGTCGGGGCTAAGGGCAGCAGGAAAGCCTGCAGCCCCCAGGTCTGTGGGGCTACGCAAGCGGTTCCCAAAGAGCTTTAAAACAAGGCATAGTTTTCCCAGCTGCCTCTTAGGGCATGGGACCCATCTCCAGCCATAGGCCATTTTTGTGCCTGGCGCGACGCCAAGTGGGAAAGGGTGCTGTCGAGGCTGAAGGCAGCAGGAAAGCCTGCAGCCCCCAGGTCTGTGGGGCTACGCAAGCGGTTCCCAAAGAGCTTTAGAACAAGGCCTAGTTTTCCCTGCTGGCTCTTTGGGCGGGGGACCCATCTCCAGCCGTATGGCTATTTTTGTGCCTGGCGCGGTGCGTAGTGGGAAAGGGTGGTTTTGAGGCTGAAGGCAGCAGGAAAGCCCGCAGCCCCCAGGTCTGTGGGGCTATGCAAGCGGTTCCCAAAGAGCTTTAGAACAAGGCATAGTTTTCCCTGCTGGCTCTTTGGGCGGGGGACCCATCTCCAGCCGTATGGCCATTTTTGTGCCTGGCGCGGTGCGTAGTGGGAAAGGGTGGTTTTGAGGCTGAAGGCAGCAGGAAAGCCCGCAGCCCCCAGGTCTGTGGGGCTACGCAAGCGGTTCCCAAAGAGCTTTAGAACAAGGCATAGTTTTCCCTGCTGGCTCTTTGGGCGGGGGACCCATCTCCAGCCGTATGGCCATTTTTGTGCCTGGCGAGGCACCAAGTGGGAAAGGGTGGTGTCGAGGCTGAAGGCAGCAGCAAAGCCCGCAGCCCCCAGGTCTGTGGGGCTACGCAAGCGGTTTCCAAAGAGCTTTAGAACAAGGCATAGTTTTCCCTGCTGGCTCTTTGGGCGGGGGACCCATCTCCAGCCGTATGGCCATTTTTGAGCCTGGCGCGGCGCCAAGTGGGAAAGGGTTGCTTTGAGGCTGAAGGCAGGAGCAAAGCCTGCAGCCCCAAGGTCTGTGGGGCTACGCAAGCGGTTCCCAAAGAGCTTTAGAACAAGGCATAGTTTTCCCTGATGGCTCTTTGGGCATGGGACCCATCTCCAGTCGTATGGCTATTTTTATGCCTGGCGCGGTGCGTAGTGGGAAAGGGTGGTTTTGAGGCTGAAGGCAGCAGGAAAGCCCGCAGCCCCCAGGTCTGTGGGGCTACGCAAGCGGTTCCCAAAGAGCTTTAGAACAAGGCATAGTTTTCCCTGCTGGCTCTTTGGGCGGGGGACCCATCTCCAGCCGTATGGCCATTTTTGTGCCTGGCGCGGTGCCAAGTGGGAAAGGGTGGTTTTGAGCCTGAAGGCAGGAGGAAAGCCCGCAGCCCCCAGGTCTGTGGGGCTACGCAAGCGGTTCCCAAAGAGCTTTAGAACAAGGCATAGTTTTCCCTGCTGGCTCTTTGGGCGGGGGACCCATCTCCAGCCGTATGGCCATTTTTGTGCCTGATGCGGCGCCAAGTGGGAAAGGGTGCTGTCGAGGCTGAAGGCAGCAGGAAAGCCCGCAGCCCCCAGGTCTGTGGGGCCAAGCAAGCGGTTCCCAAAGAGCTTTAGAACAAGGCATAGTTTTCCCTGATGGCTCTTTGGGCATGGGACCCATCTCCAGCCATAGGCCATTTTTGTGCCTGGCGCGACGCCAAGTGGGAAAGGGTGGCTTTGAGGCTGAAGGCAGCAGGAAAGCCTGCAGCCCCCAGGTCTGTGGGGCTACGCAAGCGGTTCCCAAAGAGCTTTAGAACAAGGCATAGTTTTCCCTGCTGGCTCCTTGGGCGGGGGACCCATCTCCAGCCATATGGCCATTTTTGAGCCTGGCGCGGCGCCAAGTGCGGAAGGGTGGTGTCGAGTCTGAAGGGAGCAGGAAAGCCCGCAGCCCCCAGGTCTGTGGGGCTACGCAAGCGGTTCCCAAAGAGCTTTAGAACAAGGCATATTTTTCCCTGCTGGCTCTTTGGGCGGGGGACCCATCTCCAGCCGTATGGCCATTTTTGTGCCTGATGCGGCGCCAAGTGGGAAAGGGTGGTGTCGAGGCTGAAGGCAGCAGGAAAGCCTGCAGCCCCCAGGTCTGTGGGGCTATGGAAGCGGTTCCCAAAGTGCTTTAGAACAAGGCCTAGATTTCCCTGCTCGCTCTTTGGGCGGGGGACCCATCTCCAGCCATAGACCATTTTTGTGCCTAGCGCGGCTCCAAGTGGGAAAGGGTGGTGTCGAGGCTGAAGGCAGCAGGAAAGCCCGCAGCCCCCAGGTCTGTGGGTCTACGCAAGCGGTTCCCAAAGAGCTTTAGAACAAGGCATAGTTTTCCCTGCTGGCTCTTAGGGCATGGGACCCATCTCCAGCCGTATGGCCATTTTTGTGCCTGATGGGGCGCCAAGTGGGAAAGGGTGGCTTTGAGGCTGAAGGCAGCAGGAAAGCCTGCAGCCCCCAGGTCTGTGGGCCTACGCAAGCGGTTCCCAAAGAGCTTTAGAACAAGGCATAGTTTTCCCTGCTGGCTCTTTGGGCGGGGGACCCATCTCCAGCCGTATGGCCATTTTTGTGCCTGGCCCGGCGCCAAGTGGGAAAGGGTGGTGTCGAGGCTGAAGGCAGCAGGAAAGCCCGCAGCCCCCAGGTCTGTGGGGCTACGCAAGCGGTTCCCAAAGAGCTTTAGAACAAGGCATAGTTTTCCCTGATGGCTCTTTGGGCATGGGACCCATCTCCAGCCATAGGCCATTTTTGTGCCTGGCGCGACGCCAAGTGGGAAAGGGTGGCTTTGAGGCTGAAGGCAGCAGGAAAGCCTGCAGCCCCCAGGTCTGTGGGGCTACGCAAGCGGTTCCCAAAGAGCTTTAGAACAAGGCATAGTTTTCCCTGCTGGCTCCTTGGGCGGGGGACCCATCTCGAGCCATATGGCCATTTTTGAGCCTGGCGCGGCGCCAAGTGCGGAACGGTGGTGTCGAGTCTGAAGGGAGCAGGAAAGCCCGCAGCCCCCAGGTCTGTGGGGCTACGCAAGCGGTTCCCAAAGAGCTTTAGAACAAGGCATAGTTTTCCCTGCTGGCTCTTTGGGCGGGGGACCCATCTCCAGCCGTATGGCCATTTTTGTGCCTGATGCGGCGCCAAGTGGGAAAGGGTGGTGTCGAGGCTGAAGGCAGCAGGAAAGCCTGCAGCCCCCAGGTCTGTGGGGCTATGGAAGCGGTTCCCAAAGTGCTTTAGAACAAGGCCTAGATTTCCCTGCTCGCTCTTTGGGCGGGGGACCCATCTCCAGCCATAGACCATTTTTGTGCCTAGCGCGGCGCCAAGTGGGAAAGGGTGGTGTCGAGGCTGAAGGCAGCAGGAAAGCCCGCAGCCCCCAGGTCTGTGGGTCTACGCAAGCGGTTCCCAAAGAGCTTTAGAACAAGGCATAGTTTTCCCTGCTGGCTCTTAGGGCATGGGACCCATCTCCAGCCGTATGGCCATTTTTGTGCCTGATGGGGCGCCAAGTGGGAAAGGGTGGCTTTGAGGCTGAAGGCAGCAGGAAAGCCTGCAGCCCCCAGGTCTGTGGGCCTACGCAAGCGGTTCCCAAAGAGCTTTAGAACAAGGCATAGTTTTCCCTGCTGGCTCTTTGGGCGGGGGACCCATCTCCAGCCGTATGGCCATTTTTGTGCCTGGCCCGGCGCCAAGTGGGAAAGTGTGGTGTCGAGGCTGAAGGCAGCAGGAAAGCCCGCAGCCCCCAGGTCTGTGGGGCTACGCAAGCGGTTCCCAAAGAGCTTTAGAACAAGGCATAGTTTTCACTGCTGGCTCTTTGGGCATGGGACCCATCTCCAGCCGTATGGCCATTTTTGAGCCTGGCGTGGCGCCAAGCGGGAAAGGGTGGTGTCGAGGCTGAAGGCAGCAGGAGAGCCTGCAGCCCCCAGGTCTGTGGGGCCAAGCAAGCGGTTCCCAAAGAGCTTTAGAACAAGGCATAGTTTTCCCTGCTGGCTCTTTGGGCGGGCGACCCATCTCCAGCCGTATGTCCATTTTTGTGCCTGGCGCGGTGCGTAGTGGGAAAGGGTGGTTTTGACGCTGAAGGCAGCAGGAAAGCCCGCAGCCCCCAGGTCTGTGGGGCTACGCAAGCGGTTCCCAAAGAGCTTTAGAACAAGGCATAGTTTTCCCTGATGGCTCTTTGGGCATGGGACCCATCTCCAGCCATAGGCCATTTTTGTGCCTGGCGCGACGCCAAGTGGGAAAGGGTGGCTTTGAGGCTGAAGGCAGCAGGAAAGCCCGCAGCCCCCAGGTCTGTGGGGCTACGCAAGCGGTTCCCAAAGAGCTTTAGAACAAGGCATAATTTTCCCTCCTGGCTCTCTGGGCGGGGGATCCATCTCCAGCCATAGGCCACTTTTGTGCCTGGCGCGGCGCCAAGTGGGAAAGGGTGCTGTCGAGTCTGAAGGCAGCAGGAAAGCCTGCAGCCCCCAGGTCTGTGGGGCTACGCAAGTGGTTCCCAAAGAGCTTTAGAACAAGGCATAGTTTTCCCTGCTGGCTCTTTGGGCGGGGGACCCATCTCCAGCCGTATGGCCATTTTTGAGCCTGGCGTGGCGCCAAGTGGGAAAGGGTGGTGTCGAGGCTGAAGGCAGCAGGAAAGCCTGCAGCCCCCAGGTCTGTGGGGCTACGCAAGCGGTTCCCAAAGAGCTTTAGAACAAGGCATAGTTTTCCCTGCTGGCTCTTTGGGCATGGGACCCATCTCCAGCCATAGGCCATTTTTCTACCTGGCGCGACGCCAAGTGGGAAAGGGTGGCTTTGAGGCTGAAGGTAGCAGGAAAGCCTGCAGCCCCCAGGTCTGTGGGGCTACGCAAGCGGTTCCCAAAGAGCTTTAGAACAAGGCCTAGTTTTCCTTGCTGGCTCCTTGGGCGGGGGACCCATCTCCAGCCATATGGCCATTTTTGAGCCTGGCGCGGCGCCAAGTGGGGAAGGGTGGTGTCGAGTCTGAAGGTAGCAGGAAAGCCTGCAGCCCCCAGGTCTGTGGGGCTATGGAAGCGGTTCCCAAAGAGCTTTAGAACAAGGCTTAGTTTTCCCTGCTGGCTCTTTGGGCGGGGGACCCATCTCCAGCCGTATGGCCATTTTTGTGCCTGGCGCGGCGCCAAGTGGGAAAGGGTGGTGTCGAGGCTGAAGGCAGCAGGAAAGCCCGCAGCCCCCACGTCTGTGGGGCCAAGCAAGCGGTTCCCAAAGAGCTTTAGAACAAGGCATAGTTTTCCCTGCTGGCTCTTTGGGCATGGGACCCATCTCCAGCCATAGGCCATTTTTGTGCCTGGCGCGGCGCCAAGTGGGAAAGGGTGGTGTCGAGGCTGAAGGCAGCAGGAAAGCCTGCAGCCCCCAGGTCTGTGGGGCCAAGCAAGCGGTTCCCAAAGAGCTTTAGAACAAGGCATAGTTTCCCCTGCTGGCTCTTTTGGCATGGGACCCATCTCCAGCCATAGGCCATTTTTGTGCCTGGCGCGGCGCCAAGTGGGAAAGGGTGCTGTCGAGGCTGAAGGCAGCAGGAAAGCCCGCAGCCCCCAGGTCTGTGGGGCTACGCAAGCGGTTCCCAAAGAGCTTTAGAACAAGGCATAGTTTTCCCTGCTGGCTCTTTGGGCGGGGGACCCATCTCCAGCCATATGGCCATTTTTGTGCCTGGCGCATTGCCAAGTGGGAAAGGGTGGTGTCGAGGCTGAAGGCAGCAGGAAAGCCCGCATCCCCCAGGTCTGTGCGGCTACGGAAGCGGTTCCCAAAGAGCTTTGGAACAAGGCATAGTTTTCCCTGCTGGCTCTTTGGGCGGGGGACCCATCTCCAGCCGTATGGCCATTTTTGTGCCTGGTGCGGCGCCAAGTGGGAAAGGGAGGTGTCGAGGCTGAAGGCAGCAGGAAAGCCCACAGCCCCCAGGTCTGTGGGGCTACACAAGCGGTTCCCAAAGAGCTTTAGAACAAGGCATAGTTTTCCCTGCTGGCTCCTTGGGCGGGGGACCCATCTCCAGTCGTATGGCTATTTTTATGCCTGGCGCGGTGCGTAGTGGGAAAGGGTGGTGTCGAGGCTGAAGGCAGCAGGAAAGCCCGCAGCCCCCAGGTCTGTGGGGCTACGCAAGCGGTTCCCAAGGAGCTTTAGAACAAGGCATAGTTTTCCCTGCTGGCTCCTTGGGCGGGGGAACGATCTCCAGCCACAGGCCATTTTTGTGCCTGGCGCGGCGCCAAGTGGGAAAGAGTGGTTTTGAGGCTGAAGGCGTCGCGAAAGCCTGCCGTCCGAGGGTTTCTTAATGACTGTTCTTAATGATGTCTCCACAATGTGAAGTTTTGCAGGATTTGAAAAAGTAATAGACACAGTGAAATTGAGTCTATTGGAAACTTCCATACTTTTCCCTCCCTCTAAAATCTCTGCTGTCCTGTAGTATCCACTGCCTTCAACTGCTGTTGCAGGAGCAGACAGATTGGTATCAGATTTAGAAAAAAGGGACATCATTAAGAGGATTCACTCGCCTTTTTTTTCACCGGTGTGGCCAGTAAAGAAACCAAAAAGGCAATGGCGGTTCACAGTAGATTACGGAAAATTAAATGCCAACACTGCACCCCTGACCGCTGTGGTTCCGAATATCGCGGAAATTGTGACAATGATAAAAGGAGCTGCCCATCCTTGGAGGGTTGCCTTAGATTTTAAAGACATATTTTTTTATGATTCCCCTCCTTGAGCAGGACAAAGCGCAGTTTGCATTCGCATGGAAAGGAGTCCAATATACCTTTAACCGTTTTCCGCAAGGATACAAACATTCCCCCACTATTGCCCATAATGCTTTGGCTAAAGTGCTATCAGAGATTCCTGTTTCACAGGGATTTAGAGTATACCAATATATTATTGATGACATCTTAATAGGGGAGAGAACCAAGAAAGTGTACAAGACATGATGGAAAACATCCGAAAAACATTATCAGATTTGGGATTGGAAATTCCCGACTCAAAGTGTCAGGGACCCTCACAGGAAGTTAAATTCCTGGGGGTCTGGTGGATTAAGGGAGCTGCTTCTGTCCCTCAGGATACCCTGAAAAAATAGAACATGGACAGAATCCTTCCAGCACGAAGGAGTTACAGCAGGTCCTGGGAACTTTAAGTTATTGGCGTAAACACATCCCTGGCTTTTCCATCATTGCTCGCCCCCTTCATAGCTTGGCAAAAAAGGGTAAATCCTGGGTGTGGACTGAACAACACACTAATGCTCTGCAATTACTAATAAAGGAGCTAAGGTTATTCCAACAGCTTGGTCCTATTCATCCAACTGACCCTGTCCATGTAGAATGGGGGTTCAGTGAACATGGTTCCCGTTGTAATTTATGGCAGAAGGGACCAGCAGGACCGGAGAGACCATTAGAATTTTGCTCCCACTCCTTCAATGATACTGAATGCAGCTATTCAGACCTGGAGAAGGGTTTACTGTCCCTGGTGCAAGCGTTGCAACGAGCAGAGCAGATAAGAAGAGAACAGAGTGTGATCTTTCCTGGGACCTTTTCGCCTCCCAGATGTGGTCCTTAAAGGAACACCACCACCAGCTGGCATTGCCCAGAGAGCTACAGTTCGAAAGTGGTATGCTTATTTAGAAGGCATTAATGAAATGAAGCCAGTCTCTGAAGGCAGTGTTAAAGTATCCAAGGCTACTTCACAAGGATACCAAAAGATATAGATGGTGCCCTATTGTTCCAATCCCCACCAAACAGACCATCTCCGATCCAAGAAGCACCTCCTTTGAGGGACAGCAGTGATCTTAGAGGAGTGTGGTTTACTGGTGCGTCATCTCACCGTTAAAAAAATAAGTGCAAATATAAGGCCGTAGCACTGGAAGTAACAACGGGAGAAAGAGCAATTGAAACAGGGGAGGGTAGGGGAACTCAGAGCTGTCCTACTAGCTGCACAACATGGAGCCACCTCCTTTTACGCTGAGTCATATGCTGTTTTTAAAGGAGCCACTGAATGGCTAGGACACTGGGCAGCCAACGATTGGCAGGTGAATAGAGTCCCAGTTTGGGAGACAGATAATTGGAAGCAACTGTTGGAAATAGGAGGACAGAGACCATTGCACATTGCTTGGGTAAAAGGCCACGATCGTTCAAACTCGATCACTGCTCAGTTCAACCAACAGGTAGATGGCCTCACGCGGCTACAACAAATTGACATTGTAGATGATGGTCGGGAATGGGAACGCTTACTTGAATCGTTACATGTTAAACGTGGCCGCACAGGCCGTCCTGACCTGTGTCGGGAAGGTGGGTGGCTTGTGTCGGTTAAGCTGTGCGAACAAATAGTAACTGCCTGTTCACAATGTCGCCTACGACTCAGCAAAGATCATCCGAGTAAGGCGCCTCCCTTACACATGCGGGACAAGAAAGCGTTGTGGCATTCATGGCAGCTTGATTATATTGGGCCCTTGAGATCATCAGGTGGGAAAAGATATGTCCTGGTAGGAGTGGAGATTATCTCCAGCCTCAGTATGGCCAGCAGTTTCAAACCAGCTACCAGGGACAACACAGTGAAAGGCCTAACAGGGTGGTTCAGCACACTTCCCCTTCCCGACGAAATCCAGAGTGATAACGTTTCACACTTTACGGCTTCGGTGGTACAAGATTGGGCCAAGGAAGAAGGGATTCGATGGGTATTTCATACTCCCTATTATCCCCAGGCTAATGGCATTGTTGAACGCACCAATAGATTGGTTAAGCGTTTTGCAAAAAGTCATGAACCTGGTTGGCATTTGCGATTGGATGATGCCATCTATCAACTAAATAACAAATGGAGTGGAGACGGCTGTCCTAAAATGAAAGCTTTCTGTGTACCTGCCAATATTATCTCGCCAAAGGCTGCCAATGAACCGGGAAAATACCCCGGAAGATTTCACCCTGGACTACCTGTGCTAGTGAAAATGCCTCAAAATGGGACGGTGCCAATGGTGCTAGCTACTCCCCAAAATCCCTATGCATGGGAAGCCAAGGATTGTTCAGGGAAGATACACCGGATCAGCACCCGGTGGACCGCACCTTCTTTTTAACCCCGTTGGTCGAATAAGACCGAGCAGATTTTCTTTTCCTTTATGTCTTACAGGAACCTTGGATGAGCTGTACAGACGGATTGGCCTACGCTACCTTTGAATGTCTCCAGGGAATCCTGACATTGAACCTGGCAATAATACTACTTTTATGATGTATGGCTATTTGGAGGCCCAAATTCTAAAATGACGAATTGGCAGATGGAATTGATGCTATTCAGTTTCACCTTTTTATTCCCTGTTGTTTGTAGTCAAAGAGACCCAGAGTGGCCATGGTCTCAAGCCTTTCTCGTCTATAATACAAGACTACAGGGAGACCTCATGCTAACGCACCCTTTCCCAATATAGTCAAGCACAGTCTCTGGGGTTTCATCGGGATGTGTCTCAAAGTGACAAGCATTCTGGTTGGTGTCAAGACAAAGGTCTTGTGCTTTGAGAGTATTACTCTCACAAATGAATCCTTGTTGGTCTCGTGAAACGCATGCGTCAACATCAGCAGTTTGCCATTTAGTCTCATTTTGTCGTGCCCAACCTCTGTGCTGTGTTGGATAGAGTAGAGCTCCTTGGTGATTCAACCCCAGTGCGATGATTGGGTATATGGTGGATACTGAGGCATTGCGTATCGTTAAGACAAAAGCTGTGGCTTTGCTCTCAGTGGGATCGTAGGTGAAATTAACCAGATACCACCAGGATTGAAATTTTCTCTCAAACTCAATTGCGTTATCCCATATTACTTTTCGAATTTCGGTGGGCAAGGTGCCTTCTTCACCTTCCCTTATGATTTATGAGTTTTTGCAAAACGCTTAACCAATCCGTTGGTGCATTCAACAATGCCATTAGCCTGAGGATAATAGGGAGTATGAAATACCCATCGAATCCCTTCTTCTTTGGCCCAATCTTGTACCACTGTAGCGGTAAAGTGTGAACCGTTATCACTTTGGATTTCCTCGGGAAGGGGAAGTGTGCTGAACCACCCTTTTAGGCCTTTCACTGTGTTGTCCCCAGCAGCTGATTTGAAGCCAGTGGCCATACTGAGGCTGGAGATAATCTCCACTCCGACTAGGACATATCTTTTCCCACCTGATGATCTCAAGGGCCCAATATAATCAATCTGCCATGAATGCCACAACATTTTCTTGTCCCGCATGTGTAAGGGAGGCGCCTTACTCGGATGATCTTTGCTGAGTCGTAGGCGACATTGTGACCAGGCAGTTACTACTTGTTCGCACAGCTTAACCGACACAGGCCACCCCCGGGCTAGACCTTCCTGATACAGATCAGCACGGCCTGTATGGCCAGGCTTAATATGTAACCATTCCCGACCATCATCTACAGTGTCAATTTGTTGTAGCCGCGTGAGGCTATCTACCTGTTGGTTGAACTGAGCAGTGATCGAGTTTGAACGATCGTGGCCTTTTACCCAAGCAATGTGCAATGGTCTCTGTCCTCCTATTTCCAACAGTTGCTTCCAACTGTCTGTCTCCCAGATTGGGACTCTATTCACCTGCCAATCATTGGCTGCCCAGTGTCCTAGCCATTCAGTGGCTCCTTTAAAAACAGCATATGAGTCAGTGTAAATGTAAGTAGCTCCATGTTGTGCAGCTAGTAGGACGGCTCTGAGTTCCCCTACTTGTGCCCTACCTTCTCCTGTTTCAATTGCTCTTTCCCCCGTTGCTACTTCCAGTGCTACGGCCTTGTATTTCCACTTGCTGTTCTCACGGTGAGATGACACACCAGTAAACCACACTCCTGTAAGATCACTGCCTGCTTTCAGAGGAGGTGCTTCTTGGATTGGAGATGGTCTGTTTGGTGGGGATTGGAACAATAGGGCACCATCTCTATCCTTCTGGAGCATGGATACTTTGATACTACCTTCAGAGACTGGCATGATAGCATTAATGCCTTCTAAATAAGCATACCACTTTCTAACTGTGGGTTTCTGGGCAATGCCGGCTGGCGGTGCTGTCCCTTTACGGACCACATCTGGGAGGCGAAAAGGTCCCAGGAAAGATCACACTCTGTTCTCTCCTTATCTGCTCTGCTCGTTGCAATGCTCGCACCAGGGACAGTAAACCCTTCTCCAGGTCTGAATAGCTGCTCTCAGTATCATTAAAGGCGTGAGAGCTAAATTCTAATGGTCTCTCCGGTCCTGCTGGTCCCTTCTGGCATAAATTACAACGGGAACCATGTTCACTGAGCCCCCATTCTACGTGGACAGGGTCAGTTGGATGTATGGGGCCAAGTTGTTGGAATAACCTTAGCTCTTTTATTAGCAATTCTAGTGCATTAGTGTGTTGTTCAGTCGACTCCCAGGATTTACCTTTTTTGAGCAAACAATAAAGGGGGCGAGCAATGATGGAAAAGCCAGGGATGTGTTTACGCTAATAACTTAAAGTTCCCAGGACTTGCTGTAACTCCTTCGTGCTGGAAGGATTCTGTCCATGTTCTATTTTTTCAGGGTATCCTGAGGGACAGAAGCAGCTCCCTTAATCCACCAGACCCCCAGGAATTTAACTTCCTGTGCGGGTCCCTGACACTTTGAGTCGGGAATTTCCAATCCCAAATCTGATAATGTTTTTCGGATGTTTTGCATCATGTCTTGTACACTTTCTTGGCTCTCTCCCCCTATTAAGATGTCGTCAATATATTGGTATACCGTACATCCCTGTGAAACAGGAATCTCTGATAGCACTTTAGCCAAAGCATTATGGGCAATAGTGGGGGAATGTTTGTATCGTTGCGGAAAGCGGTTAAAGGTATATTGGACTCCTTTCCATGTGAATGCAAACTGCGCTTTGTCCTGCTCAAGGAGGAGAATCATAAAAAAAAATATGTCTTTAACATCTAAGGCAGCCACCCAAGCATGGGCAGCTCCTTTTATCATTGCCACAATTTCCGCGATATTCGGAACCGCAGCGGTCAGGGGTGCAGTGTTGGCATTTAATTTTCCGCAATCTACTGTGAAACGCCATTGCCTTTTTGGTTTCTTTACTGGCCACACCGGTGAATTATAAGGCGCGTGAGTCCTCTTAATGATGTTTCTTTTTTCTAAATCTGATACCACCCCGTCTGCTCCTGCAAGTGCAGCTGCAGGCAGTGGGTACTGTCGGACGTTGGTAATTTTAGAAGGAGGTAAAAGTATAGATGTTTCTAATAGCCCCAATTTAACTGTGTCTAATCCTTTTTTGCGTCCTGCAAAACTCCACACAGTTCCATCTGGGAGTTTCCACATTCGCCCACGCAGTATGTCAAATCCTAGGAGGTTAGTACGTGAGGCACCCACTAACACTTCTGCCCTAGTCATTCGCTGCTCTCCCGGCAACCAGAGGTTAATTTTTGCAGTGGGGCATGTTTTTACCACACCATCAATTCCTGTGAAGTTGACTCTGCGTCGGGTGGGATTTATACCTAGAAGTTGTGCTGTTTCGTTAGTGATTGCAGACATTTGGGCTCCGGTATCAATAATAAAATTTACCAATATCTTCCGGGGTCCAACAGGAATGACAATAACGGGTTCGGAGTCTTTATGAGAGCGCCATTGGATTGCTAGTACCTGCCGGACAGGGTGGCTCACTGCCCTCCCCGGGGATAGGAGTGTTTTGGCTGGGACTCTGTCAAATCAATCAAGTTACGTTCCGGTGCAGAAGGCACAATTTTCTCACGGCTTGGGGATTCTCTGGTTAGACTTTTCTCCCCAGCCGCATTATTCTTTCTAGGTAGAGATTGGACTAGCATACGGAGATCTCCCGTAGGGTCACCGTGCAAGAATTGTCGGGGCACCCCTAATTGTAGGGCTTTACGCCACAACTCATTTCGGTCCTTATCAGGCTTAAACCTTCCCTCTGATTTAGGGTTTTGAGTGTGAGTTTGGACTTGGCGAACCTTTCGCGGGTGTTCGGAGGATTTCTCACTAGTTTGGCTGGCCCAGCCCATTCGGCGCCCATATTGATCTATTTCCTGTACATTCCAGGTGGGCATGTAGTGACGACGGCCCCGCCCATGAGCACCCCGAGCATCCCGTATACGATCTTGAGTGCGAACAAGGAACGGTTTCAGGCAACCGGGAAGACCACGGATGAGAGGGGCTAATCGATCGGGGTCGATAGGGGCTGACATTGGGGATTTCCGAAATTCCTCTCTGTCATACATGGCTTGCAGACAAGCTGCTTTCCGTACAGCCGCAAACAGATCAGAGTAGCCTGTAGCTCTAATCTCTAACGGCTCCCCCCTCTCTCGCGGATCCATACCCCCTGCCCAAAAGGCTGCTCGAGCGGTTAGGGAATAATTATGATCCCCAGGCATAGTGGTTAAAAACACTCCTGGTCCCCAAGAGTCTCCTGCTTCTTCCTCACTCAGCATAATTCTGCCCCCCCCCTTCAGAAGAAACTCGCCACACGTACTCAACAGCTGACTCTTCTGGTCGCCTCGAATATTTCTCCCTTATTTTTGTTAACTCGGTTGGTGTCCATGGAACGGTACGCACAGTGGTGTGAATTTCATCACCATCATCAACTGCAGTTTCAGTTTTAACCAGAGGACGTAAAGGAAAAACTTGGGATTTCAAAGTAAAAGTCCTTTCCTCCTCATCTTCTTCGTCATCCTCACTATTAGACAAAAAAATCTCCGGTCTGGGTTCCGGAATTTGGATAACACATTAACTTACGAATCTGTTGGACCTGGGTCGAGGGCTGCATTTTATCTAAGAGCCCGGTCACCCTTTCAATAACATTTTAAGTTGGCGATTTTCACTCCCAAGTTGAGCATTCCGGTTTCCTAAACATTCATTCTCACTCACAAGCTTATCGACTTGAGTTCTTAATCTTTCTCCTGTCTCCTTTTGCAAGGCTAATGATGACTTCAGCACCTCATTCTCCGATTTCAGGGTTGCATATTCTACAGCTGAAATCAGATTAGGAGCGGGGGTTTCTCTAGCTTCTTGTTGTGCACAAGATAAACAGGCGCCTAACACAGCACAAATCACACCCTTGCCTTTCCCCGCTCTGAGCTTCTGTGAAACCCGACGCTCTTCAATACGTTCCACCACTTTCTCTTCATCCTTCCAAAATTTTTGGGCCCACTCCTTCCCAGCCTGGGAAGGGGCACAATCATATTTTTGCAGCAGTTTATCCATGGCAATCCTGCCGACTACGCCAAATTCTGTTGCGTGAAACGGGGCCAAGCGGTTTTGGCAGAAGATAAACCCCCTTGCGTTCTAACACTCCTCACCGAGGTGGGAGGCCAGGTGCGGCTGGGTTTCAATTCTGAGTGATGCCCAATTCAGCACTATCAGCCCAATCGCGTTTAATATGTGTTAAACTATTACGATTTGGAGACACTAATAGTGGGCTGCACCTTCAGTCTAGTCGTGCTCCTGAACCAGCACGGCCTCTCTCAAGTTTTGGTCGCGTTCAGTGAGAAAGCGAAACGACTAGCTACTGAAACAGTGCAGTTTATTTAAACAACAGATATACAGGTTCTTTAGGATTGCCGGTGATAAATACACTGTCTGCAAAGCACGTGCAAATAAAGACATTGTTAAATAGACAAACGCGCGACAAAATTATAAACGATACAGCCTGGCTATAAATGTAGGGTAGAGATTCTCTAGAGAAATTTCTAGAGTCCCCGAGAAAGCACTCGGTGTAATCAAAGTCTTACCCAAAGGCGTCCTTATGAGGGGGAAGAAAGGCTCAGCCCGTCGACTGATCCCAGAAAACAGCGGTGGGATTCTTCGCGATGGTGTCTTCCCAGACATTCCCCCTCTCTTGGGCTATTTTTATATTATTTTTTTAACTTCAAAGTGGAGTTTGAGTGACTTTAGTCATATGTACTTTTATTATGATTAATGTACTCAAGGAGGAGTGTTCACACCTCGGGGGCGGATAGCCTCCGGGATGGAGGTGTGTTTTGGTACATTGTGGTGAGCAAAGTTCGCACAAAAGGACAGCATTTCATCAACATTTGACGAAATGTTGGCTCGGGTAGCGTGTAGGCCGCTTATCAGTTCCGTAGTACCATCTCGTCCCCATATCTGCTATTCGTCACAAGGGAAGGCCACGGAACAAGCGCGTTCCGTTCCATCCCTTGTGTAGTTTCGCAAACAACCTTGTACAGGGAATCACAGCTGTTGCATTCTTCGTGTGCTAGCTGCGGCTGTATTCTACCTCAGAAGCCTCTTGATTTTATGACTTTCCTTAATGTGTGAACAATGCTGTATTTTTGTATTCTTGGCCAATTTAGTAATTATTCCACAAGAACACACATTGGTTGCCGATTTATCAACGGGTCTAATCACCACAGGCCAACTGTAATTAAAACCATCTATGTAGACTCTACCAAAGCGGACAAATACAACACTGATTGTTACAAAATTATGGAGCCAAATTCAGATTGCTGGCACAATTTCACTTTCATCAAACCTACAGTAGTGTACTGTATTTGGGGCTACAAGGGCACAGAATTGTTATTTGAATTTATGATTGACTCAAATACACCTGAACTTGCTGAAATGAATCCAGAACCTACACCCCACAAACTCTCAAAGGCTCTCTCTTCTAAGAGAAAAAAAAAAAAAACACCTCTCTCTTTTCTAAGCCCTCCATTAGACTAACTCCTTGCATTTTCAACATTGGCCCTTACGTTATTAAACACACACAGGTCAACAACAGGTACTGTTTAATCCCACATATTCCCTCAAACGAGCAGAATTGTCAATGCAGATTAAAATCTCTGCGATCAAACCCACCTGCTTACCATTCCTGAGTACATCTTATGCAGAATGGTCAGCATGGTTACGCAAACGAACTCTTGCCACTTCACACGGACGGAAGAGGGATGCGACTGGTATCTTAGGAACAGGCCTGGGAGTCTTGAATAGTATAGATGCTGAGATACTTGCCAACAAACTAGTCACAACCGCTACTGATCTGGACAAATTAAGACATCCCCTACGGTCCTCTCTATTAGCATTGGGAAACCACCAACGGCTTTTATCGAATATATTGCCTCAATGGGAAGAAACGGGTGAAAAAGACCATCAGCTGATCACAGATGCACTTGGTACAACCCAAACCAATGTTTCCTTGGCTCTTAGTTGTATCCAAGCCCAATTGTGGATGCAATCTATGACAGCCGCAATCATAAGGGAAGGTAAAGAAGGCACCTTGCCCACCGAAATTCGAAAAGTAATATGGGATAACGCAATTGAATTTGAGAAAAAATTTCAGTCCAGGTGGTATCTGGTTAATTTCACCTACGATCCCACTGAGAGCAAAGCCACAGCTTTTGTCTTAACGATACGCAATGCCTCAGTATCCACCATATACCCAATCATCGCACTGGGGTTGAATCACCAAGGAGCTCTACTCTATCCAACACAGCACAGAGGTTGGGCACGACAAAAATGAGACTAAATGGCAAACTGCTGATGTTGACGCATGCGTTTCACGAGACCAACAAGGATTCATTTGTGAGAGTAATACTCTCAAAGCACAAGACCTTTGTCTTGACACCAACCAGAATGTTTGTCACTTTGAGACACATCCCGATGAAACCCCAGAGACTGTGCTTGTCTAGATTGGGAAAGGGTGCGTTAGCATGAGGTCTCCCTGTAGTCTTGTATTCAGAGATGACATAGTAATCACTCAAATCTTTGTGTTTGAACTTTACTAACACAAAGTTACGGGATGCGACTTCAATTTTTAAGCTCTTGTTACGTCTTTTCAATTGCTACAACCTAATTATACGTTGATTCGAGATTGTTCCCTCCCCCTATCAGAATGAATCTCTCCCTGGTGAAGAAGCTGCTAAAACACAATGAATTGAAGCGACTCTTGAAAGAGGCCCAAGAAAATAGACAGACAACTTTGATTACCGTCCATCATCAGGTTGAAGAAATACACCAAGCGTTGGAAAGAGTGAAGAGAGGCGGAGGACACAGATGGGGAGATACTCTTTTTGGATGGTCACCGACAGTTACAGGACTTTATAACAAGATGCTTCACTCTGTTGTTGTTTTACTAATACTCACTGTATTGTGCTTTGCTTAGACAATTGTTTTGCATGTTAGACTTTGGATTATGATGAAAAGTTTAAATCGCTTGACCACTCCGCGAGAAGGATTTCCACTTGATATCCCTCACCACAAGAACACATGTGATCTTTCTTATCAGTGTTGAGTACGTCGACCTTGACTGACTGTAGACAAAGTTTTCCCTGCAGGCTCTTTGGGCGGGGGACCCATCTCCAGCCGTATGGCCATTTTTGTGCCTGGCGCGGCGCCAAGTGGGAAAGGGTGGCTTTGAGGCTGAAGGCAGCAGGAAAGCCTGCAGCCCCCAGGTCTGTGGGGCTACGCAAGCGGTTCCCAAAGAGCTTTAGAACAAGGCATAGTTTTCCCTGCTGGCTCTTTGGGCGGGGGACCCATCTCCAGCCGTATGGCCATTTTTGTGCCTGGCGCGGCGCCAAGTGGGAAAGGGTGGTGTCGATGCTGAAGGCAGCAGGAAAGCCCGCAGCCCCCAGGTCTGTGGGGCTACGCAAGCGGTTCCCAAAGAGCTTTAGAACAAGGCCTAGTTTTCCCTGCTGGCTCTTTGGGCGGGGGACCCATCTCCAGCCATAGGCCATTTTTGTGCCTAGCGCGGCGCCAAGTGGGAAAGGGTGGCTTTGAGGCTGAAGGCAGCAGGAAAGCCCGCAGCCCCCAGGTCTGTGGGGCTACGCATGCCGTTCCCAAAGAGCTTTAGAACAAGGCATAGTTTTCCCTGCTGGCTCTTTGGGCGGGGGGACCCATCTCCAGCCATAGGCCATTTTTGTGCCTGGCGCGACGCCAAGTGGGAAAGGGTGGTGTCGAGGTTGAAGGCAGCAGGAAAGCCTGCAGCCCCCAGGTCTGTGGGGCTACACAAGCGGTTCCCAAAGAGCTTTAGAACAAGGCATAGTTTTCCCTGCTGGCTCTTTGGGCATGGGACCCATCTCCAGCCGTATGGCCATTTTTTTGCCTGGCGCGGCGCCAAGTGGGAAAGGGTGGTGTCGAGGCTGAAGGCAGCAGGAAAGCCCGCAGCCCCCAGGTCTCTGGGGCTACGCAAGAGGTTCCCAAAGAGCTTTAGAACAAGGCATAGTTTTCCCTGCTGGCTCTTTGGGCAGGGGACCCATCTCCAGCCGTATGGCCATTTTTGTGCCTGATGCGGCCTCCAGTGGAAAAGGGTGGCTTTGAGGCTGAAGGCAGGAGCAAAGCCTGCAGCCCCCAGGTCTGTGGGGCTACGCAAGCGGTTCCCAAAGAGCTTTAGAACAAGGCATAGTTTTCCCTGCTGGCTCTTAGGGCATAGGACCCATCTCCAGGCATAGGCCATTTTTGTGCCTGATAGGGCGCCAGGTGGGAAAGGGTGGCTTTGAGGCTGAAGGCAGGAGCAAAGCCTGCAGCCCCCAGGTCTGTGGGGCTACGCAAGCGGTTCCCAAAGAGCTTTAGAACAAGGCATAGTTTTCCCTGCTTGTTCTTTGGGCGGGGGACCCATCTCCAGCCGTATGGCCATTTTTGTGCCTGGCGCGGCGCCAAGTGGGAATGGGTGGTGTCGAGTCTGAAGGCAGCAGGAAAGCCTGCAGCCCCCAGGTCTGTGGGGCTACGCAAGCGGTTCCCAAAGAGCTTTAGAACAAGGCATAGTTTTCCCTGCTGGCTCTTTGGGCGGGGGACCCATCTCCAGCCGTATGGCCATTTTTGTGCCTGGCGCGGTGCGTAGTGGGAAAGGGTGGTTTTGAGGCTGAAGGCAGCAGGAAAGCCCGCAACCCCCAGGTCTGTGGGGCTACGCAAGCGGTTCCCAAAGAGCTTTAGAACAAGGCATAGTCTTCCCTGCTGGCTCTTTTGGCATGGGACCCATCTCCAGCCGTATGGCAATTTTTGTGCCTGGCCCGGCGCCAAGTGGGAAAGGGTGGTTTTGAGGCTGAAGGCAGCAGGAAAGCCCGCAGCCCCCAGGTCTGTGGGGCTACGCAAGCGGTTCCCAAAGAGCTTTAGAACAAGGCATAGTTTTCCCTGCTGGCTCTTTGGGCCGGGGACCATTCTCCAGCCATAGGCCATTTTTGTGCCTGGCGCAGTGCCAAGTGGGAAAGGGTGGCTTTGAGGTTGAAGGCAGCAGGAAAGCCCGCAGCCCCCAGGTCTGTGGGGCTACGCAAGCGTTTCCCAAAGAGCTTTAGAACAAGGCATAGTTTTCCCTGCTGGCTCTTTGGGCGGGGGACCCATCTCCAGCCATAGGCCATTTTTGTGCCTGGCGCGGCGCCAAGTGGGAAAGGGTGGCTTTGAGGCTGAAGGCAGCAGCAAAGCCTGCAGCCCCCAGGTCTGTGGGGCTACGCAAGCGGTTCCCAAAGAGCTTTAGAACAAGGCATAGTGTTCCCTGCTGGCTCTTTGGGCGGGGGACCCATCTCCAGACGTATGGCCATTTTTGTGCCTGGCCGGCGCCAAGTGGGAAAGGGTGGTGTCGAGGCTGAAGGCAGCAGGAAAGCCCACAGCCCCCAGGTCTGTGGGGCTACGCAAGCGGTTCCCAAAGAGCTTTAGAACAAGGCATAGTTTTCCTTGCTGGCTCTTTGGGCGGGGGACCCATCTCCAGCCGTATGGCCATTTTTGTGCCTGGCGCGGTGCGTAGTGTGAAAGGGTGGTTTTGAGGCTGAAGGCAGCAGGAAAGACTGCAGCCCACAGGTCTGTGGGGCCAAGGAAGCTGTTCCCAAAGAGCTTTAGAACAAGGCATAGTTTTCCTTGCTGGCTCTTTGAGCATGGGACCCATCTCAAGCCATAGGCCATTTTTGTGCCTGGCCCGGCGCCAAGTGGGAAAGGGTGGTGTCGAGGCTGAAGGCAGCAGCAAAGCCCGAAGCCCCCAGGTCTGTAGGGCTACGCAAGCGGTTCCCAAAGAGCTTTAGAACAAGGCATAGTTTTCCCTGCTGGCTCTTTGGGCATGGAACCCATCTCCAGCCGTATGGCCATTTTTGTGCCTAGCTCGGCGCCAAATGGGAAAGGGTGGCTTTGAGGCTGAAGGCAGCAGGAAAGTCTGCAGCCCCCAAGTCTCTTAGGTTATGCAAGCGGTTCCCAAAGAGCTTTATAACAAGGCATAGTTTCCGCTGCTTGTTCTTTGGGCGGGGGACCCATCTCCAGCCATAGGCCATTTTTGTGCCTGGCGCAGTGCCAAGTGGGAAAGGGTGCTGTCGAGCCTGAAGGCAGCAGGAAAGCCTGCAGCCCCCAGGTCTGTGGGGCTACGCAAGCGGTTCCCAAAGAGCTTTAGAACAAGGCATAGTTTTCCCTGCTGGCTCTTTGGGCGGGGGACCCATCTCCAGCCGTATGGCCATTTTTGTGCCTGGCGCGGCGCCAAGTGGGAAAGGGTGGTGTCGAGGCTGAAGGCAGCAGGAGAGCCCGCAGCCCCCAGGTCTGTGGGGCTACGCAAGCGGTTCCCAAAGAGCTTTAGAACAAGGCATAGTTTTCCCTGCTGGCTCTTTGGGGGGGGGACCCATCTCCAGCCGTATGGCCATTTTTGTGCCTGATGCGGCGCCAAGTGGGAAAGGGTGGTTTTGAGGCTGAAGGCAGCAGGAAAGCCCGCAGCCCCCAGGTCTGTGGGGCTACGCAAGCGGTTCCCAAAGAGCTTTGGAACAAGGCATAGTTTTCCCTGCTGGCTCTCTGGGCGGGGGACCCATCTCCAGCCATAGACCATTTTTGTGCCTAGCGCGGCGCCAAGTGGGAAAGGGTGGCTTTGAGGCTGAAGGCAGCAGCAAAGCCTGCAGGCTCCACGTCTGTGGGGCCACGCAAGCGGTTCCCAAAGAGCTTTAGAACAAGGCATAGTTTTCCTTGCTGGGTCTTTGGGCATGGGACCGATCTCCAGCCATAGGCCATTTTTTTGCCTGATGGAGTGCCAAGTGGGAAAGGGTGGCTTTGAGGCTGAAGGCAGCAGGAAAGCCCGCAGCCCCCAGGTCTGTGCGGCTACGCAAGCGGTTCCCAAAGAGCTTTAGAACAAGGCATAATTTTCCTTGCTGGCTCTCTGGGCGGGGGACCCATCTCCAGCCGTATGGCCATTTTTGTGCCTAGCGCGACGCCAAGTGGGAAAGGGTGGCTTTGAGGCTGAAGGCAGCAGTAAAGCCTGCAGCCCCCAGGTCTGTGGGGCTACGCAAGCGGTTCCCAAAGAGCTTTAGAACAAGGCATAGTTTTCCCTGCTGGGTCTTTGGGCATGGGACCCATCTCCAGCCATAGGCCATTTTTGTGCCTGGCGCGACGCCAAGTGGGAAAGGGTGGCTTTGAGGCTGAAGGCAGCAGGAAAGCCCGCAGCCCCCAGGTCTGTGCGGCTACGCAAGCGGTTCCCAAAGAGCTTTAGAACAAGGCATAATTTTCCTTTCTGGCTCTCTGGGCGGGGGACCCATCTCCAGCCGTATGGCCATTTTTTTGCCTGGCGCGGCGCCAAGTGGGAAAGGGTGGTGTCGAGGCTGAAGGCAGCAGGAAAGCCCGCAGCCCCCAGGTCTGTGGGGCTACGCAAGCGGTTCCCAAAGAGCTTTAGAACAAGGCATAGTTTTCCCTGCTGGCTCTTTGGGCGGGGGACCCATCTCCAGCCGTATGGCCATTTTTGTGCCTGGCGCGGCGCCAAGTGGGAAAGGGTGGCTTTGAGGCTGAAGGCAGCAGGAAAGCCCGCAGCCCCCAGGTCTGTGGGGCTACGCAAGCGGTTCCCAAAGAGCTTTAGAACAAGGCATAGTTTTCCCTGCTGGCTCTTTGGGCGGGGGACCCATCTCCAGCCGTATGGCCATTTTTGTGCCTGGCGCGGTGCGTAGTGGGAAAGGGTGGTTTAGAGGCTGAAGGCAGCAGCAAAGCCCGCAGCCCCCAGGTCTGTGGGGCCAAGCAAGCGGTTCCCAAAGAGCTTTAGAACAAGGCATAGTTTTCCCTGATGGCTCTTTGGGCATGGGACCCATCTCCAGCCATAGGCCATTTTTGTGCCTGATAGGGCGCCAAGTGGGAAAGGGTGGCTTTGAGGCTGAAGGCAGCAGGAAAGCCTGCAGCCCCCAGGTCTGTGGGGCTACGCAAGCGGTTCCCAAAGAGCTTTAGAAGAAGGCATAGTTTTCCCTGCTGGCTCTTTGGACGGGGGACCCATTTCCAGCCGTATGGCCATTTTTGTGCCTGGCGCGGTGCGTAGTGGTAAAGGGTGGTTTTGACGCTGAAGGCAGCAGGAAAGCCCGCAGCCCCCAGGTCTGTGCGGCTACGCAAGCGGTTCCCAAAGAGCTTTAGAACAAGGCATAGTTTTCCCTGCTGGCTCTTTGGGCGGGGGACCCATCTCCAGCCGTATGGCAATTTTTGTGCCTGGCGCGGCGCCAAGTGGGAAAGGGTGGTTTTGAGGCTGAAGGCAGCAGCAAAGCCTGCAGCCCCCAGGTCTGTGGGGCTACGCAAGCGGTTCCCAAAGAGCTTTAGAACAAGGCATAGTTTTCCCTGCTGGCTCTTTGGGCATGGGACCCATCTCCAGCCATATGGCCATTTTTGTGCCTGGCGCGGCGCCAAGTGGGAAAGGGTGGTTTTGAGGCTGAAGGCAGCAGGAAAGCCTGCAGCCCCCAGGTCTGTGGGGCTATGCAAGCGGTTCCCAAAGAGCTTTAGAACAAGGCATAGTTTTCCCTGCTGGCTCTTTGGGCGGGGGACCCATCTCCAGTCGTATGGCTATTTCTATGCCTAGCGCGGTGCGTAGTGGCAAAGGGTGGTTTTGAGGCTGAAGGCAGCAGGAAAGCCCGCAGCCCCCAGGTCTGTGGGACTACGCAAGCAGTTCCCAAAGAGCTTTAGAACAAGGCATAATTTTCCCTGCTGTCTCTTTGGGCGGGGGACCCATCTCCAGCCATAGGCCATTTTTGTGCCTGGCGCGGCGCCAAGTGGGAAAGGGTGGTGTGAAGGCTGAATGCAGCAGGAAAGCCCACAGCCCCCAGGTCTGTGGGGCTACGCAAGCGGTTCCCAAAGAGCTTTAGAACAAGGCATAGTTTTCCCTGCTGGCTCTTTGAGCATGGGACCCATCTCCAGCCATAGGCCATTTTTGTGCCTGATGCGGCGCCAAGTGGGAAAGGGTGGCTTTGAGGCTGAAGGCAGTAGGAAAGCCTGCAGCCCCCAGGTCTGTGGGGCTACGCAAGCGGTTCCCAAAGAGCTTTAGAACAAGGCCTAGTTTTCCCTGCTGGCTCTTTGGGCGGGGGACCCATCTCCAGCCGTATGGCCATTTTTGTGCCTGGCGCGGCACCAAGAGGGAAAGGGTGGCTTCGAGGCTGAAGGCAGCAGGAAAGCCTGCAGCCCCCAGGTCTGTGGGGCTACGCAAGTGGTTCCCAAAGAGCTTTAGAACAAGGCATAGTTTTCCCTGCTGGCTCTTTGGGCGGGGGACCCATCTCCAGCCGTATGGCCATTTTTGAGCCTGGCGCGGCGCCAGGTGGGAAAGGGTGGCTTTGAGGCTGAAGGCAGGAGCAAAGCCTGCAGCCCCAAGGTCTGTGGGGCTACGCAAGCGGTTCCCAAAGAGCTTTAGAACAAGTCATAATTTTCCCAGCTGGCTCTTAGGGCATGGGACCCATCTCCAGCCATAGGCCATTTTTGTGCCTGGCGCGACGCCAAGTGGGAAAGGGTGCTGTCGAGGCTGAAGGCAGCAGGAAAGCCTGCAGCCCCCAGGTCTGTGCAGCTACGCAAGCTGTTTCCAAAGAGCTTTAGAACAAGGCATAGTTTTCCCTGCTGGCTCTTTGGGCGGGGGACCCATCTCCAGCCATAGGCCGTTTTTGTGCCTGGCGCGGCGCCAAGTGGGAAAGGGTGCTGTCGAGGCTGAAGTCAGCAGCAAAGCCTGCAGCCCCCAGGTCTGTGGGGCTATGCAAGAGGTTGCCAAAGATCTTTAGAACAAGGCATAGTTTTCCTTGCTGGCTCTTAGGGCATGGGACCCATCTCCAGCCATAGGCCATTTTTGTGCCTGATGCAGCGCCAAGTGGGAAAGGGTGGCTTTGAGGCTGAAGGCAGCAGGAAAGCCCGCAGCCCCCAGGTCTGTGGGGCTACGCAAGCGGTTTCCAAAGAGCTTTAGAACAAGGCATAGTTTTCCCTGCTGGCTCTTTGGGCGGGGGACCCATCTCCAGCCGTATGGCCATTTTTGTGCCTGGCGCGGCACCAAGAGGGAAAGGGTGGATTCGAGGCTGAAGGCAGCAGCAAAGCCCGCAGCCCCCAGGTCTGTGGGGCTACGCAAGTGGTTCCCAAAGAGCTTTAGAACAAGGCATAGTTTTCCCTGCTGGCTCTTTGGGCGGGGGACCCATCTCCAGCCGTATGGCCATTTTTGAGCCTGGCGCGGTGCGTAGCAGGAAAGGGTGGCTTTGAGGCTGAAGGCAGCAGGAAAGCCTGCAGCCCCCAGGTCTGTGGGGCCAAGCAAGCGGTTCCCAAAGAGCTTTAGAACAAGGCATAGTTTTCCCTGATGGCTCTTTGGGCATGGGACCGATCTCCAGCCATAGGCCATTTTTGTGCCTGATAGGGCGCCAAGTGGGAAAGGGTGGCTTTGAGGCTGAAGGCAGCAGGAAAGCCTGCAGCCCCAGGTCTGTGGGGCTACGCAAGCGGTTCCCAAAGAGCTTTAGAACAAGGCATAGTTTTCCCTGCTGGCTCTTTGGCGGGGAACCCATCTCCAGCCATAGGCCGTTTTTGTGCCTGGCGCGGCGCCAAGTGGGAAAGGGTGCTGTCGAGGCTGAAGTCAGCAGCAAAGCCTGCAGCCCCCAGGTCTGTGGGGCTATGCAAGAGGTTGCCTAAGATCTTTAGAACAAGGCATAGTTTTCCTTGCTGGGTCTTTGGGCATGGGACCCATCTCCAGCCATAGGCCATTTTTGTGCCTGATGCAGCGCCAAGTGGGAAAGGGTGGCTTTGAGGCTGAAGGCAGCAGGAAAGCATGCAGCCCCCAGGTCTGTGGGGCTACGCAAGCGGTTCCCAAAGAGCTTTAGAACAAGGCATAGTTTTCCCTGCTGGCTCCTTGGGCGGGGGACCCATCTCCAGCCATAGGCCATTTTTGTGCCTGGCGCATTGCGAAGTGGGAAAGGGTGTCTTTGAGGCTGAAGGCAGCAGGAAAGCCCGCAGCCCCCACGTCTGTGGGGCCAAGCAAGCGGTTCCCAAAGAGCTTTAGAACAAGGCATAGTTTTCCCTGCTGGCTCTTTGGGCGGGGGACCCATATGCAGCCGTATGGCCATTTTTGTGCCTGGCCCGGCGCCAAGCGGGAAAGGGTGGCTTTGAGGCTGAAGGCAGCAGGAGAGCCCGCAGCCCCCAGGTCTGTGGGGCTACGCAAGCGGTTCCGAAAGAGCTTTAGAACAAGGCATAGTTTTCCCTGCTGGCTCTTTGGGCGGGGGACCCATCTCCAGCCGTATGGCCATTTTTGTGCCTGGCGCGGTGCGTCGTGGGAAAGGGTGGTTTTGAGGCTGAAGGCAGCAGGAAAGCCTGCAGCCCCCAGGTCTTTGGGGCCAAGCAAGCGGTTCCCAAAGAGCTTTAGAACAAGGCATAGTTTTCCCTGATGGCTCTTTGGGCATGGGACCCATCTCCAGCCATAGGCCATTTTTGTGCCTGATAGGGCGCCAAGTGGGAAAGGGTGGCTTTGAGGCTGAAGGCAGCAGGAAAGCCCGCAGCCCCCAGGTCTGTGGGGCTACGCAAGCGGTTCCCAAAGAGCTTTAGAACAAGGCATAGTTTTCCTTGCTGGCTCTTTGGGCATGGGACCCATCTCCACCCATAGGCCATTTTTGTGCCTGGCCCGGCGCCAAGTGGGAAAGGGTGGTGTCGAGGCTGAAGGCAGCAGGAAAGCCCGAAGCCCCCAGGTCTGTGGGGCTACGCAAGCGGTTCCCAAAGAGCTTTAGAACAAGGCATAGTTTTCCCTGCTCGCTCTTTGGGCATGGAACCCATCTCCAGCCGTATTGCCATTTTTGTGCCTAGCGCGGCGCCAAATGGGAAAGGGTGGCTTTGAGGCTGAAGGCAGCAGGAAAGTCTGCAGCCCCCAAGTCTCTTAGGCTATGCAAGCGGTTCCCAAAGAGCTTTAGAACAAGGCATAGTTTCCGCTGCTTGTTCTTTGGGCGGGGGACCCATCTCCAGCCATAGGCCATTTTTGTGCCTGGCGCGGCGCCAAGTGGGAAAGGGTGGCTTTGAGGCTGAAGGCAGCAGGAAAGCCCGCAGCCCCCAGGTCTGTGGGGCTACGCAAGCGGTTCCCAAAGAGCTTTAGAACAAGGCATAGTTTTCCCTGCTGGCTCTTTGGGCGGGGGACCCATCTCCAGCCGTATGGCCATTTTTGTGCCTGGCGCGGCGCAAAGTGGGAAGGGTGTTGTCGAACATGAAGGCAGAAGGAAAGCCCACAGCCCCCAGGTGTGTGCGGCTACGCAAGCGGTTCCCAAAGAGCTTTAGAACAAGGCATAGTTTTCCCTGATGGCTCTTTGGGTGGGGGACCCATCTCCAGCCATAGGCCATTTTTTTTTTCCTGGCGCGACGCCAAGTGGGAAAGGGTGGCTTTGAGGCTGAAGGCAGCAGCAAAGCCTGCAGCCCCCAGGTCTGTGGGGCTACGCAAGCGGTTCCCAAAGAGCTTTAGAACAAGGCATAGTTTTCCCTGCTGGCTCCTTGGGCGGGGGACCCATCTCCAGCCGTATGGCCATTTTTGTGCCTGGCGCGGCGCCCAGTGGGAAAGGGTGGTGTCGAGGCTGAAGGCAGCAGGAAAGCCCGCAGCCCCCAGGTCTGTGCGGCTACGCAAGCGGTTCCCAAAGAGCTTTAGAACAAGGCATAGTTTTCCTTGCTGGCTCTTTGGGCAGGGGACCCATCTCCAGCCGTATGGCAATTTTTGTGCCTGGCCCGGCGCCAAGTGGGAAAGGGTGGTTTTGAGGCTGAAGGCAGCAGCAAAGCCTGCAAGCCCCACGTCTGTGGGGCTACGCAAGCGGTTCCCAAAGAGCTTTAGAACAAGGCATAGTTTTCCCTGCTGGCTCTTTGGGCGGGGGACCCATCTCCAGCCGTATGGCCATTTTTGTGCCTGGCGCGGCGCCAAGTGGGAAAGGGTGGCTTTGAGGCTGAAGGCAGCAGGAAAGCCCGCAGCCCCCAGGTCTGTGGGGCTACGCAAGCGGTTCCCAAAGAGCTTTAGAACAAGGCATAGTTTTCCCTGCTGGCTCTTTGGGCGGGGGACCCATCTCCAGCCGTATGGCCATTTTTGTGCCTAGCGCGGCGCCAAGTGGGAAAGGGTGGTGTCGAGGCTGAAGGCAGCAGGAAAGCCCGCAGCCCCCAGGTCTGTGGGGCTACGCAAGCGGTTCCCAAAGAGCTTTAGAACAAGGCATAGTTTTCCCTGCTGGCTCTTTGGGCGGGGGACCCATCTCCAGCCGTATGGCCATTTTTGTGCCTGGCACGGCGCCAAGTGGGAAAGGGTGGTGTCGAGGCTGAAGGCAGCAGCAAAGCCCGCAGCCCCCAGGTCTGTAGGGCTACGCAAGCGGTTCCCAAAGAGCTTTAGAACAAGGCATAGTTTTCCCTGCTGGCTCTTTGGGCGGGGGACCCATCTCCAGCCGTATGGTCATTTTTGTGCCTGGCCCGGTGCCAAGTGTGAAAGGGTGGCTTTGAGGCTGAAGGCAGGAGCAAAGCCTGCAGCCCTAAGGTCTGTGGGGCTACGCAAGCGGTTCCCAAAGAGCTTTAGAACAAGGCATAGTTTTCCCTGCTGGCTCTTAGGGCATGGGACCCATCTCCAGCCATAGGCCATTTTTCTGCCTGGCGCGATGCCAAGTGGGAAAGGGTGGTGTCGAGTCTGAAGGCAGCAGGAAAGCCTGCAGCCCCCAGGTCTGTGGGGCTACGCAAGCGGTTCCCAAAGAGCTTTAGAACAAGGCATAGTTTTCCCTGCTGGCTCTTTGGGCGGGGGACCCATCTCCAGCCGTATGGCCATTTTTGTGCCTAGCGCGGCGCCAAGTGGGAAAGGGTGGTGTCGAGGCTGAAGGCAGCAGGAAAGCCCGCAGCCCCCAGGTCTGTGGGGCTACGCAAGCGGTTCCCAAAGAGCTTTAGAACAAGGCATAGTTTTCCCTGCTGGCTCTTTGGGCGGGGGACCCATCTCCAGCCGTATGGCCATTTTTGAGCCTGGCGCGGTGCGTAGCGGGAAAGGGTGGCTTTGAGGCTGAAGGCAGCAGGAAAGCCTGCAGCCCCCAGGTCTGTGGGGCCAAGCAAGCGGTTCCCAAAGAGCTTTAGAACAAGGCATAGTTTTCCCTGATGGCTCTTTGGGCATGGGACCGATCTCCAGCCATAGGCCATTTTTGTGCCTGATAGGGCGCCAAGTGGGAAAGGGTGGCTTTGAGGCTGAAGGCAGCAGGAAAGCCTGCAGCCCCAGGTCTGTGGGGCTACGCAAGCGGTTCCCAAAGAGCTTTAGAACAAGGCATAGTTTTCCCTGCTGGCTCTTTGGCGGGGAACCCATCTCCAGCCATAGGCCGTTTTTGTGCCTGGCGCGGCGCCAAGTGGGAAAGGGTGCTGTCGAGGCTGAAGTCAGCAGCAAAGCCTGCAGCCCCCAGGTCTGTGGGGCTATGCAAGAGGTTGCCTAAGATCTTTAGAACAAGGCATAGTTTTCCTTGCTGGGTCTTTGGGCATGGGACCCATCTCCAGCCATAGGCCATTTTTGTGCCTGATGCAGCGCCAAGTGGGAAAGGGTGGCTTTGAGGCTGAAGGCAGCAGGAAAGCATGCAGCCCCCAGGTCTGTGGGGCTATGGAAGCGGTTCCCAAAGAGCTTTAGAACAAGGCATAGTTTTCCCTGCTGGCTCCTTGGGCGGGGGACCCATCTCCAGCCATAGGCCATTTTTGTGCCTGGCGCATTGCGAAGTGGGAAAGGGTGTCTTTGAGGCTGAAGGCAGCAGGAAAGCCCGCAGCCCCCACGTCTGTGGGGCCAAGCAAGCGGTTCCCAAAGAGCTTTAGAACAAGGCATAGTTTTCCCTGCTGGCTCTTTGGGCGGGGGACCCATATGCAGCCATATGGCCATTTTTATGCCTGGCGAAGCGCCAAGTGGGAAAGGGTGGTGTCGAGGCTGAAGGCAGCAGGAAAGCCTGCAGCCCCCAGGTCTGTGGGGCTACGCAAGCGGTTCCCAAAGAGCTTTAGAACAAGGCATAGTTTTCCCTGCTGGCTCTTTGGGCGGGGGAGCCATCTCCAGCCGTATGGCCATTTTTGTGCCTGGCCCGGCGCCAAGCGGGAAAGGGTGGCTTTGAGGCTGAAGGCAGCAGGAGAGCCCGCAGCCCCCAGGTCTGTGGGGCTACGCAAGCGGTTCCGAAAGAGCTTTAGAACAAGGCATAGTTTTCCCTGCTGGCTCTTTGGGCGGGGGACCCATCTCCAGCCGTATGGCCATTTTTGTGCCTGGCGCGGTGCGTCGTGGGAAAGGGTGGTTTTGAGGCTGAAGGCAGCAGGAAAGCCTGCAGCCCCCAGGTCTTTGGGGCCAAGCAAGCGGTTCCCAAAGAGCTTTAGAACAAGGCATAGTTTTCCCTGATGGCTCTTTGGGCATGGGACCCATCTCCAGCCATAGGCCATTTTTGTGCCTGATAGGGCGCCAAGTGGGAAAGGGTGGCTTTGAGGCTGAAGGCAGCAGGAATGCCCGCAGCCCCCAGGTCTGTGGGGCTACGCAAGCGGTTCCCAAAGAGCTTTAGAACAAGGCATAGTTTTCCTTGCTGGCTCTTTGGGCATGGGACCCATCTCCACCCATAGGCCATTTTTGTGCCTGGCCCGGCGCCAAGTGGGAAAGGGTGGTGTCGAGGCTGAAGGCAGCAGGAAAGCCCGAAGCCCCCAGGTCTGTGGGGCTACGCAAGCGGTTCCCAAAGAGCTTTAGAACAAGGCATAGTTTTCCCTGCTCGCTCTTTGGGCATGGAACCCATCTCCAGCCGTATTGCCATTTTTTTGCCTAGCGCGGCGCCAAATGGGAAAGGGTGGCTTTGAGGCTGAAGGCAGCAGGAAAGTCTGCAGCCCCCAAGTCTCTTAGGCTATGCAAGCGGTTCCCAAAGAGCTTTAGAACAAGGCATAGTTTCCGCTGCTTGTTCTTTGGGCGGGGGACCCATCTCCAGCCATAGGCCATTTTTGTGCCTGGCGCGGCGCCAAGTGGGAAAGGGTGGCTTTGAGGCTGAAGGCAGCAGGAAAGCCCGCAGCCCCCAGGTCTGTGGGGCTACGCAAGCGGTTCCCAAAGAGCTTTAGAACAAGGCATAGTTTTCCCTGCTGGCTCTTTGGGCGGGGGACCCATCTCCAGCCGTATGGCCATTTTTGTGCCTGGCGCGGCGCAAAGTGGGAAGGGTGTTGTCGAACATGAAGGCAGAAGGAAAGCCCACAGCCCCCAGGTGTGTGCGGCTACGCAAGCGGTTCCCAAAGAGCTTTAGAACAAGGCATAGTTTTCCCTGATGGCTCTTTGGGCGGGGGACCCATCTCCAGCCATAGGCCATTTTTTTTTTCCTGGCGCGACGCCAAGTGGGAAAGGGTGGCTTTGAGGCTGAAGGCAGCAGCAAAGCCTGCAGCCCCCAGGTCTGTGGGGCTACGCAAGCGGTTCCCAAAGAGCTTTAGAACAAGGCATAGTTTTCCCTGCTGGCTCCTTGGGCGGGGGACCCATCTCCAGCCGTATGGCCATTTTTGTGCCTGGCGCGGCGCCCAGTGGGAAAGGGTGGTGTCGAGGCTGAAGGCAGCAGGAAAGCCCGCAGCCCCCAGGTCTGTGCGGCTACGCAAGCGGTTCCCAAAGAGCTTTAGAACAAGGCATAGTTTTCCTTGCTGGCTCTTTGGGCAGGGGACCCATCTCCAGCCGTATGGCAATTTTTGTGCCTGGCCCGGCGCCAAGTGGGAAAGGGTGGTTTTGAGGCTGAAGGCAGCAGCAAAGCCTGCAAGCCCCACGTCTGTGGGGCTACGCAAGCGGTTCCCAAAGAGCTTTAGAACAAGGCATAGTTTTCCCTGCTGGCTCTTTGGGCGGGGGACCCATCTCCAGCCGTATGGCCATTTTTGTGCCTGGCGCGGCGCCAAGTGGGAAAGGGTGGCTTTGAGGCTGAAGGCAGCAGGAAAGCCCGCAGCCCCCAGGTCTGTGGGGCTACGCAAGCGGTTCCCAAAGAGCTTTAGAACAAGGCATAGTTTTCCCTGCTGGCTCTTTGGGCGGGGGACCCATCTCCAGCCGTATGGCCATTTTTGTGCCTAGCGCGGCGCCAAGTGGGAAAGGGTGGTGTCGAGGCTGAAGGCAGCAGGAAAGCCCGCAGCCCCCAGGTCTGTGCGGCTACGCAAGCGGTTCCCAAAGAGCTTTAGAACAAGGCATAGTTTTCCCTGCTGGCTCTTTGGGCGGGGGACCCATCTCCAGCCGTATGGCCATTTTTGTGCCTGGCACGGCGCCAAGTGGGAAAGGGTGGTGTCGAGGCTGAAGGCAGCAGCAAAGCCCGCAGCCCCCAGGTCTGTAGGGCTACGCAAGCGGTTCCCAAAGAGCTTTAGAACAAGGCATAGTTTTCCCTGCTGGCTCTTTGGGCGGGGGACCCATCTCCAGCCGTATGGTCATTTTTGTGCCTGGCCCGGTGCCAAGTGTGAAAGGGTGGCTTTGAGGCTGAAGGCAGGAGCAAAGCCTGCAGCCCTAAGGTCTGTGGGGCTACGCAAGCGGTTCCCAAAGAGCTTTAGAACAAGGCATAGTTTTCCCTGCTGGCTCTTAGGGCATGGGACCCATCTCCAGCCATAGGCCATTTTTGTGCCTGGCGCAGTGCGTAGTGGGAAAGGGTGGTTTTGAGGCTGAAGGCAGCAGGAAAGCCTGCAGCCCCCAGGTCTGTGGGGCTACGCAAGCGGTTCCCAAAGAGCTTTAGAACAAGGCATAGTTTTCCCTGCTGGCTCTTTGGGCGGGGGACCCATCTCCAGCCGTATGGCCATTTTTGTGCCTAGCGCGGCGCCAAGTGGGAAAGGGTGGTGTCGAGGCTGAAGGCAGCAGGAAAGCCCGCAGCCCCCAGGTCTGTGGGGCTACGCAAGCGGTTCCCAAAGAGCTTTAGAACAAGGCATAGTTTTCCCTGCTGGCTCTTAGGGCATAGGACCCATCTCCAGCCGTATGGCCATTTTTGTGCCTGGCACGGCGCCAAGTGGGAAAGGGTGGTGTCGAGGCTGAAGGCAGCAGCAAAGCCCGCAGCCCCCAGGTCTGTAGGGCTACGCAAGCGGTTCCCAAAGAGCTTTAGAACAAGGCATAGTTTTCCCTGCTGGCTCTTTGGGCGGGGGACCCATCTCCAGCCGTATGGCCATTTTTGTGCCTGGCCCGGTGCCAAGTGTGAAAGGGTGGCTTTGAGGCTGAAGGCAGGAGCAAAGCCTGCAGCCCTAAGGTCTGTGGGGCTACGCAAGCGGTTCCCAAAGAGCTTTAGAACAAGGCATAGTTTTCCCTGCTGGCTCTTAGGGCATGGGACCCATCTCCAGCCATAGGCCATTTTTCTGCCTGGCGCGATGCCAAGTGGGAAAGGGTGGTGTCGAGTCTGAAGGCAGCAGGAAAGCCTGCAGCCCCCAGGTCTGTGGGGCTACGCAAGCGGTTCCCAAAGAGCTTTAGAACAAGGCATAGTTTTCCCTGCTGGCTCTTTGGGCGGGGGACCCATCTCCAGCCGTATGGCCATTTTTGTGCCTGGCGCGGCGCCAAGTGGGAAAGGGTGGTGTCGAGGCTGAAGGCAGCAGCAAAGCCCGCAGCCCCCAGGTCTGTGGGGCTACGCAAGCGGTTCCCAAAGAGCTTTAGAACAAGGCATAGTTTTCCCTGCTGGCTCTTTGGGCGGGGGACCCATCTCCAGCCGTATGGCCATTTTTGTGCCTGGCGCGGTGCGTAGCGGGAAAGGGTGGTTTTGAGGCTGAAGGCAGCAGGAAAGCCTGCAGCCCCCAGGTCTGTGGGGCCAAGCAAGCGGTTCCCAAAGAGCTTTAGAACAAGGCATAGTTTTCCCTGGTGGCTCTTTGGGCGGGGGATCCATCTGCAGCCATAGGCTGTTTTTGTGCCTGATAGGGCGCCAAGTGGGAAAGGGTGGTGTCGAGGCTGAAGGCAGCAGCAAAGCCTGCAGCCCCCAGGTCTGTGGGGCTATGCAAGAGGTTGCCAAAGAGCTTTAGAACAAGGCATAGTTTTCCCTGCTGGCTCTTTGGGCATGGGACCCATCTCCAGCCATAGGCCATTTTTGTGCCTGGCGCGGCGCCAAGTGGGAAAGGGTGGCTTTGAGGCTGAAGGCAGCAGGAAAGCCTGCAGCCCCCAGGTCTGTGGGGCTACGCAAGCGGTTCCCAAAGAGCTTTAGAACAAGGCATAGTTTTCCCTGCTGGCTCTTTGGGCGGGGGACCCATCTCCAGCCGTATGGCCATTTTTGTGCCTAGCGCGGCGCCAAGTGGGAAAGGGTGGCTTTGAGGCTGAAGGCAGCAGGAAAGCCCGCAGCCCCCAGGTCTGTGGGGCTACGCAAGCGGTTCCCAAAGAGCTTTAGAACAAGGCATAGTTTTCCCTGCTGGCTCTTTGGGCGGGGGACCCATCTCCAGCCGTATGGCCATTTTTGTGCCTGGCCCGGTGCCAAGTGGGAAAGGGTGGCTTTGAGGCTGAAGGCAGGAGCAAAGCCTGCAGCCCTAAGGTCTGTGTGGCTACGCAAGCGGTTCCCAAAGAGCTTTAGAACAAGGCATAGTTTTCCCTGCTGGCTCTTTGGGCATGGGACCCATCTCCAGCCATAGGCCATTTTTGTGCCTGGCGCGGTGCCAAGTGGGAAAGGGTGGTGTCGAGTCTGAAGGCAGCAGGAAAGCCTGCAGCCCCCAGATCTGTGGGGCTACGCAAGCGGTTCCCAGAGAGCTTTAGAACAAGGCATAGTTTTCCCTGCTGGCTCTTTGGGCGGGGGACCCATCTACAGCCGTATGGCCATTTTTGTGCCTGGCGCGGCGCCAAGTGGGAAAGGGTGGTGTCGAGTCTGAAGGCAGCAGGAAAGCCTGCAGCCCCCAGGTCTGTCGGGCTACGCAAGTGGTTCCCAAAGAGCTTTAGAACAAGGCATAGTTTTCCCTGCTGGCTCTTTGGGCGGGGGACCCATCTCCAGCCGTATGGCCAATTTGTGCCTAGCGCGACGCCAAGTGGGAAAGGGTGGCTTTGAGGCTGAAGGCAGCAGCAAAGCCTGCAGCCCCCAGGTCTGTGGGGCTACGCAAGCGGTTCCCAAAGAGCTTTAGAACAAGGCATAGTTTTCCCTGCTGGCTCTTAGGGCATGGGACCCAACTCCAGCCATAGGCCATTTTTCTGCCTGGCGCGATGCCAAGTGGGAAAGGGTGGTGTCGAGTCTGAAGGCAGCAGGAAAGCCTGCAGCCCCCAGGTCTGTGGGGCTACGCAAGCGGTTCCCAAAGAGCTTTAGAACAAGGCATAGTTTTCCCTGCTGGCTCTTTGGGCGGGGGACCCATCTCCAGCCGTATGGCCATTTTTGTGCCTAGCGCGGCGCCAAGTGGGAAAGGGTGGTGTCGAGGCTGAAGGCAGCAGGAAAGCCCGCAGCCCCCAGGTCTGTGGGGCTACGCAAGCGGTTCCCAAAGAGCTTTAGAACAAGGCATAGTTTTCCCTGCTGGCTCTTTGGGCGGGGGACCCATCTCCAGCCGTATGGCCATTTTTGTGCCTGGCCCGGTGCCAAGTGTGAAAGGGTGGCTTTGAGGCTGAAGGCAGGAGCAAAGCCTGCAGCCCTAAGGTCTGTGGGGCTACGCAAGCGGTTCCCAAAGAGCTTTAGAACAAGGCATAGTTTTCCCTGCTGGCTCTTAGGGCATGGGACCCATCTCCAGCCATAGGCCATTTTTCTGCCTGGCGCGATGCCAAGTGGGAAAGGGTGGTGCCGAGTCTGAAGGCAGCAGGAAAGCCTGCAGCCCCCAGGTCTGTGGGGCTACGCAAGCGGTTCCCAAAGAGCTTTAGAACAAGGCATAGTTTTCCCTGCTGGCTCTTTGGGCGGGGGACCCATCTCCAGCCGTATGGCCATTTTTGTGCCTGGCGCGGCGCCAAGTGGGAAAGGGTGGTGTCGAGGCTGAAGGCAGCAGGAAAGCCCGCAGCCCCCAGGTCTGTGGGGCTACGCAAGCGGTTCCCAAAGAGCTTTAGAACAAGGCATAGTTTTCCCTGCTGGCTCTTTGGGCGGGGGACCCATCTCCAGCCGTATGGCCATTTTTGTGCCTGGCGCGGTGCGTAGCGGGAAAGGGTGGTTTTGAGGCTGAAGGCAGCAGGAAAGCCTGCAGCCCCCAGGTCTGTGGGGCCAAGCAAGCGGTTCCCAAAGAGCTTTAGAACAAGGCATAGTTTTCCCTGGTGGCTCTTTGGGCGGGGGATCCATCTGCAGCCATAGGCTGTTTTTGTGCCTGATAGGGCGCCAAGTGGGAAAGGGTGGTGTCGAGGCTGAAGGCAGCAGCAAAGCCTGCAGCCCCCAGGTCTGTGGGGCTATGCAAGAGGTTGCCAAAGAGCTTTAGAACAAGGCATAGTTTTCCCTGCTGGCTCTTTGGGCATGGGACCCATCTCCAGCCATAGGCCATTTTTGTGCCTGGCGCGGCGCCAAGTGGGAAAGGGTGGCTTTGAGGCTGAAGGCAGCAGGAAAGCCTGCAGCCCCCAGGTCTGTGGGGCTACGCAAGCGGTTCCCAAAGAGCTTTAGAACAAGGCATATTTTTCCCTGCTGGCTCTTTGGGCGGGGGACCCATCTCCAGCCGTATGGCCATTTTTGTGCCTGGCACGGCGCCAAGTGGGAAAGGGTGGTGTCGAGGCTGAAGGCAGCAGCAAAGCCCGCAGCCCCCAGGTCTGTAGGGCTACGCAAGCGGTTCCCAAAGAGCTTCAGAACAAGGCATAGTTTTCCCTGCTGGCTCTTTGGGCGGGGGACCCATCTCCAGCCGTATGGCCATTTTTGTGCCTGGCCCGGTGCCAAGTGGGAAAGGGTGGCTTTGAGGCTGAAGGCAGGAGCAAAGCCTGCAGCCCTAAGGTCTGTGTGGCTACGCAAGCGGTTCCCAAAGAGCTTTAGAACAAGGCATAGTTTTCCCTGCTGGCTCTTTGGGCATGGGACCCATCTCCAGCCATAGGCCATTTTTGTGCCTGGCGCGGTGCCAAGTGGGAAAGGGTGGTGTCGAGTCTGAAGGCAGCAGGAAAGCCTGCAGCCCCCAGGTCTGTGGGGCTACGCAAGCGGTTCCCAAAGAGCTTTAGAACAAGGCATAGTTTTCCCTGCTGGCTCTTTGGGCGGGGGACCCATCTACAGCCGTATGGCCATTTTTGTGCCTGGCGCGGCGCCAAGTGGGAAAGGGTGGTGTCGAGTCTGAAGGCAGCAGGAAAGCCTGCAGCCCCCAGGTCTGTGGGGCTACGCAAGTGGTTCCCAAAGAGCTTTAGAACAAGGCATAGTTTTCCCTGCTGGCTCTTTGGGCGGGGGACCCATCTCCAGCCGTATGGCCAATTTGTGCCTAGCGCGACGCCAAGTGGGAAAGGGTGGCTTTGAGGCTGAAGGCAGCAGCAAAGCCTGCAGCCCCCAGGTCTGTGGGGCTACGCAAGCGGTTCCCAAAGAGCTTTAGAACAATGCATAGTTTTCCTTGCTGGGTCTTTGGGCATGGGACCCATCTCCAGCCATAGGCCATTTTTGTGCCTGGCCCGGCGCGAAGCGGGAAAGGGTGGCTTTGAGGCTGAAGGCAGCAGCAAAGCCCACAGCCCCCAGGTCTGTGGGGCTACGCAAGCGGTTCCCAAAGAGCTTTAGAACAAGGCATAGTTTTCCCTGCTGGCTCTTTGGGCGGGGGAACCATCTCCAGCCGTATGGCCATTTTTGTGCCTGGCACGGCGCCAAGTGGGAAAGGGTGGTGTCGAGGCTGAAGGCAGCAGGAAAGCCCACAGCCCCCAGGTCTGTGGGGCTATGCAAGCGGTTCCCAAAGAGCTTTAGAACAAGGCATAGTTTTCCCTGGTGGCTCTTTGGGCATGGGACCCATCTCCACCCATAGGCCATTTTTCTGCCTGGCGCGACGCCAAGTGGGAAAGGGTGCTGTCGAGGCTGAAGGCAGCAGGAAAGCCTGCAGCCCCCAGGTCTGTGGGGCTACGCAAGCGGTTCCCAAAGAGCTTTAGAACAAGGCATAGTTTTCCCTGCTGGCTCTCTGGGCGGGGCACCCATCTGCAGCCATAGGCTGTTTTTGTGCCTGGCGCGGCGACAAGTGGGAAAGGGTGGTGTCGAGGCTGAAGGCAGCAGCAAAGCCCGCAGCCCCCAGGTCTGTGGGGCTACGCAAGCGGTTCCCAAAGAGCTTTAGAACAAGGCATAGTCTTCCCTGCTGGCTCTTTGGGCGGGGGACCCATCTCCAGCCGTATGGCAATTTTTGTGACTGGCCCGGCGCCAAGTGGGAAAGGGCGGTTTTGAGGCTGAAGGCAGCAGCAAAGCCTGCAGGCCCCACGTCTGTGGGGCCACGCAAGCGGTTCCCAAAGAGCTTTAGAACAAGGCATAGTTTTCCTTGCTGGGTCTTTGGGCATGGGACCGACCTCCAGCCATAGGCCATTTTTTTGCCTGATGCGGCGCCAAGTGGGAAAGGGTGGCTTTGAGGCTGAAGGCAGCAGGAAAGCCCGCAGCCCCCAGGTCTGTGCGGCTACGCAAGCGGTTCCCAAAGAGCTTTAGAACAAGGCAAAATTTTCCTTCCTGGCTCTCTGGGCGGGGGACCCATCTCCAGCCGTATGGCCATTTTTGTGCCTAGCGCGACGCCAAGTGGGAAAGGGTGGCTTTGAGGCTGAAGGCAGCAGTAAAGCCTGCAGCCCCCAGGTCTGTGGGGCTACGCAAGTGGTTCCCAAAGAGCTTTAGAACAAGGCATAGTTTTCCCTGCTGGGTCTTTGGGCATGGGACCCATCTCCAGCCATAGGCCATTTTTGTGCCTGGCGCGACGCCAAGTGGGAAAGGGTGGCTTTGAGGCTGAAGGCAGCAGGAAAGCCCGCAGCCCCCAGGTCTGTGCGGCTACGCAAGCGGTTCCCAAAGAGCTTTAGAACAAGGCATAATTTTCCTTGCTGGCTCTCTGGGCGGGGGACCCATCTCCAGCCGTATGGCCATTTTTTTGCCTGGCGCGGCGCCAAGTGGGAAAGGGTGCTGTCGAGGCTGAAGGCAGCAGGAAAGCCCGCAGCCCCCAGGTCTGTGGGGCTACGCAAGCGGTTCCCAAAGAGCTTTAGAACAAGGCATAGTTTTCCCTGCTGGCTCTTTGGGCGGGGGACCCATCTCCAGCCGTATGGCCATTTTTGTGCCTGGCGCGACGCCAAGTGGGAAAGGGTGGCTTTGAGGCTGAAGACAGCAGGAAAGCCCGCAGCCCCCAGGTCTGTGGGGCTACGCAAGCGGTTCCCAAAGAGCTTTAGAACAAGGCATAGTTTTCCCTGCTGGCTCTTTGGGCGGGGGACCCATCTCCAGCCGTATGGCCATTTTTGTGCTTGGCGCGGCGCCAAGTGGGAAAGGGTGGTGTCGAGGTTGAAGGCAGCAGGAAAGCCCACAGCCCCCAGGTCTGTGGGGCTACGCAAGTGGTTCCCAAAGAGCTTTAGAACAAGGCATAGTTTTCCCTGCTAGCTCTTTGGGCGGGGGACCCATCTCCAGCCGTATGGCCATTTTTGTGCCTGGCGCGGTGCGTAGTGGGAAAGGGTGGTTTAGAGGCTGAAGGCAGCAGCAAACCCTGCAGCCCCCAGGTCTGTGGGGCCAAGCAAGCGGTTCCCAAAGAGCTTTAGAACAAGGCATAGTTTTCCCAGCTGGCTCTTTGGGCATGGGACCCATCTCCAGCCATAGGCCATTTTTGTGCCTGATAGGGCGCCAAGTGGGAAAGGGTGGCTTTGAGGCTGAAGGCAGCAGGAAAGCCTGCAGCCCCCAAGTCTGTGGGGCTACGCAAGCGGTTCCCAAAGAGCTTTAGAAGAAGGCATAGTTTTCCCTGCTGGCTCTTTGGACGGGGGACCCATTTCCAGCCGTATGGCCATTTTTGTGCCTGGCGCGGTGCGTAGTGGTAAAGGGTGGCTTTGACGCTGAAGGCAGCAGGAAAGCCCGCAGCCCCCAGGTCTGTGCGGCTACGCAAGCGGTTCCCAAAGAGCTTTAGAACAAGGCATAGTTTTCCCTGCTGGCTCTTTGGGCGGGGGACCCATCTCCAGCCGTATGGCCATTTTTGTGCCTGGCGCGGCGCCAAGTGGGAAAGGGTGGTTTTGAGGCTGAAGGCAGCAGCAAAGCCTGCAGCCCCCAGGTCTGTGGGGCCAAGCAAGCGGTTCCCAAAGAGCTTTAGAACAAGGCATAGTTTTCCCTGCTGGCTCTTTGGGCATGGGACCCATCTCCAGCCATATGGCCATTTTTGTGCCTGGCGCGGCGCCAAGTGGGAAAGGGTGGCTTTGAGGCTGAAGGCAGCAGGAAAGCCTGCAGCCCCCAGGTCTCTGGGGCTACGCAAGCAGTTCCCAAAGAGCTTTAGAACAAGGCATAATTTTCCCTGCTGTCTCTCTGGGCGGGGGACCCATCTCCAGCCATAGGCCGTTTTTGTGCCTGGCGCGGCGCCAAGTGGGAAAGGGTGCTGTCGAGGCTGAAGGCAGCAGCAAAGCCTGCAGCCCCCAGGTCTGTGGGGCTATGCAAGCGGTTCCCAAAGAGCTTTAGAACAAGGCATAGTTTTCCTTGCTGGCTCTTTGGGCGGGGGACCCATCTCCAGTCGTATGGCTATTTCTATGCCTAGCGCGGTGCGTAGTGGGAAAGGGTGGTTTTGAGGCTGAAGGCAGCAGGAAAGCCCGCAGCCCCCAGGTCTGTGGGACTACGCAAGCAGTTCCCAAAGAGCTTTAGAACAAGGCATAATTTTCCCTGCTGTCTCTTTGGGCGGGGGACCCATCTCCAGCCATAGGCCATTTTTGTGCCTGGCGCGGCGCCAAGTGGGAAAGGGTGGTGTGGAGGCTGAATGCAGCAGGAAAGCCCACAGCCCCCAGGTCTGTGGGGCTACGCAAGCGGTTCCCAAAGAGCTTTAGAACAAGGCATAGTTTTCCCTGCTGGCTCTTTGGGCGGGGGACCCATCTCCAGCCATAGGCCGTTTTTGTGCCTGGCGCGGCGCCAAGTGGGAAAGGGTGCTGTCGAGGCTGAAGTCAGCAGCAAAGCCTGCAACCCCCAGGTCTGTGGGGCTATGCAAGAGGTTGCCAAAGATCTTTAGAACAAGGCATAGTTTTCCTTGCTGGCTCTTAGGGCATGGGACCCATCTCCAGCCATAGGCCATTTTTGTGCCTGATGCAGCGCCAAGTGGGAAAGGGTGGCTTTGAGGCTGAAGGCAGCAGGAAAGCCCGCAGCCCCCAGGTCTGTGGGGCTACGCAAGCGGTTTCCAAAGAGCTTTAGAACAAGGCATAGTTTTCCCTGCTGGCTCTTTGGGCGGGGGACCCATCTCCAGCCGTATGGCCATTTTTGTGCCTGGCGCGGCACCAAGAGGGAAAGGGTGGATTCGAGGCTGAAGGCAGCAGCAAAGCCCGCAGCCCCCAGGCCTGTGGGGCTATGCAAGAGGTTGCCTAAGATCTTTAGAACAAGGCATAGTTTTCCTTGCTGGGTCTTTGGGCATGGGACCCATCTCCAGCCATAGGCCATTTTTGTGCCTGATGCAGCGCCAAGTGGGAAAGGGTGGCTTTGAGGCTGAAGGCAGCAGGAAAGCATGCAGCCCCCAGGTCTGTGGGGCTATGGAAGCGGTTCCCAAAGAGCTTTAGAACAAGGCATAGTTTTCCCTGCTGGCTCCTTGGGCATGGGACCCATCTCCAGCCATAGGCCATTTTTGTGCCTGGCGCATTGCGAAGTGGGAAAGGGTGTCTTTGAGGCTGAAGGCAGCAGGAAAGCCCGCAGCCCCCACGTCTGTGGGGCCAAGCAAGCGGTTCCCAAAGAGCTTTAGAACAAGGCATAGTTTTCCCTGCTGGCTCTTTGGGCGGGGGACCCATCTCCAGCCATATGGCCATTTTTATGCCTGGCGAAGCGCCAAGTGGGAAAGGGTTGTGTCGAGGCTGAAGGCAGCAGGAAAGCCTGCAGCCCCCAGGTCTGTGGGGCTACGCAAGCGGTTCCCAAAGAGCTTTAGAACAAGGCATAGTTTTCCCTGCTGGCTCTTTGGGCGGGGGACCCATCTCCAGCCGTATGGCCATTTTTGTGCCTGGCCCGGCGCCAAGCGGGAAAGGGTGGCTTTGAGGCTGAAGGCAGCAGGAGAGCCCGCAGCCCCCAGGTCTGTGGGGCTACGCAAGCGGTTCCCAAAGAGCTTTAGAACAAGGCATAGTTTTCCCTGCTGGCTCTTTGGGCGGGGGACCCATCTCCAGCCGTATGGCCATTTTTGTGCCTGGCGCGGTGCGTCGTGGGAAAGGGTGGTTTTGAGGCTGAAGGCAGCAGGAAAGCCTGCAGCCCCCAGGTCTGTGGGGCCAAGCAAGCGGTTCCCAAAGAGCTTTAGAACAAGGCATAGTTTTCCCTGATGGCTCTTTGGGCATGGGACCCATCTCCAGCCATAGGCCATTTTTGTGCCTGATAGGGCGCCAAGTGGGAAAGGGTGGCTTTGAGGCTGAAGGCAGCAGGAAAGCCCGCAGCCCCCAGGTCTGTGGGGCTACGCAAGCGGTTCCCAAAGAGCTTTAGAACAAGGCATAGTTTTCCTTGCTGGCTCTTTGGGCATGGGACCCATCTCCACCCATAGGCCATTTTTGTGCCTGGCCCGGCGCCAAGTGGGAAAGGGTGGTGTCGAGGCTGAAGGCAGCAGCAAAGCCCGAAGCCCCCAGGTCTGTGGGGCTACGCAAGCGGTTCCCAAAGAGCTTTAGAACAAGGCATAGTTTTCCCTGCTCGCTCTTTGGGCATGGAACCCATCTCCAGCCGTATTGCCATTTTTGTGCCTAGCCCGGCGCCAAATGGGAAAGGGTGGCTTTGAGGCTGAAGGCAGCAGGAAAGTCTGCAGCCCCCAAGTCTCTTAGGCTATGCAAGCGGTTCCCAAAGAGCTTTAGAACAAGGCATAGTTTCTGCTGCTTGTTCTTTGGGCGGGGGACCCATCTCCAGCCATAGGCCATTTTTGTGCCTGGCGCGGCGCCAAGTGGGAAAGGGTGGTGTCGAGCCTGAAGGCAGCAGGAAAGCCTGCAGCCCCCAGGTCTGTGGGGCTACGCAAGCGGTTCCCAAAGAGCTTTAGAACAAGGCATAGTTTTCCCTGCTGGCTCTTTGGGCGGGGGACCCATCTCCAGCCGTATGGCCATTTTTGTGCCTGGCGCGGCGCCAAGTGGGAAGGGTGTTGTCGAACATGAAGGCAGAAGGAAAGCCCACAGCCCCCAGGTGTGTGCGGCTACGCAAGCGGTTCCCAAAGAGCTTTAGAACAAGGCATAGTTTTCCCTGCTTGTTCTTTGGTCAGGGGACCCATCTCCAGCCATAGGCCATTTTTTTTTTCCTGGCGCGACGCCAAGTGGGAAAGGGTGGCTTTGAGGCTGAAGGCAGCAGCAAAGCCTGCAGCCCCCAGGTCTGTGGGGCTACGCAAGCGGTTCCCAAAGAGCTTTAGAACAAGGCATAGTTTTCCCTGGTGGCTCTTTGGGCGGGGGATCCATCTGCAGCCATAGGCTGTTTTTGTGCCTGATAGGGCGCCAAGTGGGAAAGGGTGGTGTCGAGGCTGAAGGCAGCAGCAAAGCCTGCAGCCCCCAGGTCTGTGGGGCTATGCAAGAGGTTGCCAAAGAGCTTTAGAACAAGGCATAGTTTTCCCTGCTGGCTCTTTGGGCATGGGACCCATCTCCAGCCATAGGCCATTTTTGTGCCTGGCGCGGCGCCAAGTGGGAAAGGGTGGCTTTGAGGCTGAAGGCAGCAGGAAAGCCCGCAGCCCCCAGGTCTGTGGGGCTACGCAAGCGGTTTCCAAAGAGCTTTAGAACAAGGCATAGTTTTCCCTGCTGGCTCTTTGGGCGGGGGACCCATCTCCAGCCGTATGGCCATTTTTGTGCCTAGCGCGGCGCCAAGTGGGAAAGGGTGGCTTTGAGGCTGAAGGCAGGAGCAAAGCCTGCAGCCCTAAGGTCTGTGGGGCTACGCAAGCGGTTCCCAAAGAGCTTCAGAACAAGGCATAGTTTTCCCTGCTGGCTCTTTGGGCATGGGACCCATCTCCAGCCATAGGCCATTTTTGTGCCTGGCGCGATGCCAAGTGGGAAAGGGTGGTGTCGAGTCTGAAGGCAGCAGGAAAGCCTGCAGCCCCCAGGTCTGTGGGGCTACACAAGCGGTTCCCAAAGAGCTTTAGAACAAGGCATAGTTTTCCCTGCTGGCTCTTTGGGCGGGGGACCCATCTCCAGCCGTATGGCCATTTTTGTGCCTGGCGCGGCGCCAAGTGGGAAAGGGTGGTGTCGAGTCTGAAGGCAGCAGGAAAGCCTGCAGCCCCCAGGTCTGTGGGGCTACGCAAGCGGTTCCCAAAGAGCTTTAGAACAAGGCATAGTTTTCCCTGCTGGCTCTTTGGGCGGGGGACCCATCTCCAGCCGTATGGCCAATTTGTGCCTAGCGCGACGCCAAGTGGGAAAGGGTGGCTTTGAGGCTGAAGGCAGCAGCAAAGCCTGCAGCCCCCAGGTCTGTGGGGCTACGCAAGCGGTTCCCAAACAGCTTTAGAACAATGCATAGTTTTCCTTGCTGGGTCTTTGGGCATGGGACCCATCTCCAGCCATAGGCCATTTTTGTGCCTGGCCCGGCGCGAAGCGGGAAAGGGTGGCTTTGAGGCTGAAGGCAGCAGCAAAGCCCACAGCCCCCAGGTCTGTGGGGCTACGCAAGCGGTTCCCAAAGAGCTTTAGAACAAGGCATAGTTTTCCCTGCTGGCTCTTTGGGCGGGGGACCCATCTCCAGCCGTATGGCCATTTTTGTGCCTGGCACGGCGCCAAGTGGGAAAGGGTGGTGTCGAGGCTGAAGGCAGCAGGAAAGCCGGCAGCCCCCAGGTCTGTGGGGCTATGCAAGCGGTTCCCAAAGAGCTTTAGAACAAGGCATAGTTTTCCCTGGTGGCTCTTTCGGCATGGGACCCATCTCCACCCATAGGCCATTTTTCTGCCTGGCGCGACGCCAAGTGGGAAAGGGTGCTGTCGAGGCTGAAGGCAGCAGGAAAGCCTGCAGCCCCCAGGTCTGTGGGGCTACGCAAGCGGTTCCCAAAGAGCTTTAGAACAAGGCATAGTTTTCCCTGCTGGCTCTCTGGGCGGGGCACCCATCTGCAGCCATAGGCTGTTTTTGTGCCTGGCGCGGCGACAAGTGGGAAAGGGTGGTGTCGAGGCTGAAGGCAGCAGCAAAGCCCGCAGCCCCCAGGTCTGTGGGGCTACGCAAGCGGTTCCCAAAGAGCTTTAGAACAAGGCATAGTCTTCCCTGCTGGCTCTTTGGGCGGGGGACCCATCTCCAGCCGTATGGCAATTTTTGTGCCTGGCCCGGCGCCAAGTGGGAAAGGGCGGTTTTGAGGCTGAAGGCAGCAGGAAAGCCTGCAGGCCCCACGTCTGTGGGGCTACGCAAGCGGTTCCCAAAGAGCTTTAGAACAAGGCATAGTTTTCCTTGCTGGGCCTTTGGGCATGGGACCCATCTCCAGCCGTATGGCCATTTTTGTGCCTGATGCGGCGCCAAGTGGGAAAGGGTGGCTTTGAGGTTGAAGGCAGCAGGAAAACCCGCAGCCCCCAGGTCTGTGGGGCCATGCAAGCGGTTCCCAAAGAGCTTTAGAACAAGGCATAATTTTCCCTGCTGGCTCTTTGGACGGGGGACCCATCTCCAGCCATAGACCATTTTTGTGCCTAGCGCGGCGCCAAGTGGGAAAGGGTGGCTTTGAGGCTGAAGGCAGCAGGAAAGCCCGCAGCCCTCAGGTCTGTGCGGCTACGCAAGCGGTTCCCAAAGAGCTTTAGAACAAGGCATAATTTTCCTTGCTGGCTCTCTGGGCGGGGGACCCATCTCCAGCCGTATGGCCATTTTTGTGCCTAGCGCGACGCCAAGTGGGAAAGGGTGGCTTTGAGGCTGAAGGCAGCAGCAAAGCCTGCAGCCCCCAGGTCTTTGGGGCTACGCAAGCGGTTCCCAAAGAGCTTTAGAACAAGGCATAGTTGTCCCTGCTGGGTCTTTGGGCATGGGACCCATCTCCAGCCATAGGCCATTTTTGTGCCTGGCGCGACGCCAAGTGGGAAAGGGTGGCTTTGAGGCTGAAGGCAGCAGGAAAGCCCGCAGCGCCAAGTCTGTGCGGCTACGCAAGCGGTTCCCAAAGAGCTTTAGAACAAGGCATAATATTCCTTGCTGGCTCTCTGGGCGGGGGACCCATCTCCAGCCGTATGGCCATTTTTGTGCCTGGCCCGGCGCGAAGCGGGAAAGGGTGGCTTTGAGGCTGAAGGCAGCAGCAAAGCCCACACCCCCAGGTCTGTGGGGCTACGCAAGCGGTTCCCAAAGAGCTTTAGAAAAAGGCATAGTTTTCCCTGCTGGCTCTTTGGGCGGGGGACCCATCTCCAGCCGTATGGCCATTTTTGTGCTTGGCGCGGCGCCAAGTGGGAAAGGGTGGTGTCGAGGCTGAAGGCAGCAGGAAAGCCCACAGCCCCCAGGTCTGTGGGGCTACGCAAGTGGTTCCCAAAGAGCTTTAGAACAAGGCATAGTTTTCCCTGCTGGCTCTTTGGGCGGGGGACCCATCTCCAGCCGTATGGCCAATTTTGTGCCTGGCGCGGTGCATAGTGGGAAAGGGTGGTTTTGAGGCTGAAGGCAGCAGGAAAGCCTGCAGCCCCCAGGTCTGTGGGGCCAAGCAAGCGGTTCCCAAAGAGCTTTAGAACAAGGCATAGTTTTCCCTGATGGCTCTTTGGCCATGGGACCCATCTCCAGCCATAGGCCATTTTTGTGCCTGATAGGGCGCCAAGTGGGAAAGGGTGGCTTTGAGGCTGAAGGCAGCAGGAAAGCCTGCAGCCCCCAGGTCTGTGGGGCTACGCAAGCGGTTCCCAAAGAGCTTTAGAACAAGGCATAGTTTTCCCTGCTGGCTCTTTGGACGGGGGACCCATTTCCAGCCGTATGGCCATTTTTGTGCCTGGCGCGGCGCCAAGTGGGAAAGGGTGGCTTTGAGGCTGAAGGCAGCAGGAAAGCCTGCAGCCCCCAGGTCTCTGGGGCTACGCAAGCAGTTCCCAAAGAGCTTTAGAACAAGGCATAATTTTCCCTGCTGGCTCTCTGGGCGGGGGACCCATCTCCAGCCATAGGCCGTTTTTGTGCCTGGCGCGGCGCCAAGTGGGAAAGGGTGCTGTCGAGGCTGAAGGCAGCAGCAAAGCCTGCAGCCCCCAGGTCTTTGGGGCTATGCAAGCGGTTCCCAAAGAGCTTTAGAACAAGGCATAGTTTTCCCTGCTGGCTCTTTGGGCGGGGGACCCATCTCCAGCCGTATGGTCATTTTTGTGCCTGGCCCGGTGCCAAGTGTGAAAGGGTGGCTTTGAGGCTGAAGGCAGGAGCAAAGCCTGCAGCCCTAAGGTCTGTGGGGCTACGCAAGCGGTTCCCAAAGAGCTTTAGAACAAGGCATAGTTTTCCCTGCTGGCTCTTAGGGCATGGGACCCATCTCCAGCCATAGGCCATTTTTGTGCCTGGCGCAGTGCGTAGTGGGAAAGGGTGGTTTTGAGGCTGAAGGCAGCAGGAAAGCCTGCAGCCCCCAGGTCTGTGGGGCTACGCAAGCGGTTCCCAAAGAGCTTTAGAACAAGGCATAGTTTTCCCTGGTGGCTCTTTGGGCGGGGGATCCATCTGCAGCCATAGGCTGTTTTTGTGCCTGATAGGGCGCCAAGTGGGAAAGGGTGGTGTCGAGGCTGAAGGCAGCAGCAAAGCCTGCAGCCCCCAGGTCTGTGGGGCTATGCAAGAGGTTGCCAAAGAGCTTTAGAACAAGGCATAGTTTTCCCTGCTGGCTCTTTGGGCATGGGACCCATCTCCAGCCATAGGCCATTTTTGTGCCTGGCGCGGCGCCAAGTGGGAAAGGGTGGCTTTGAGGCTGAAGGCAGCAGGAAAGCCTGCAGCCCCCAGGTCTGTGGGGCTACGCAAGCGGTTCCCAAAGAGCTTTAGAACAAGGCATAGTTTTCCCTGCTGGCTCTTTGGGCGGGGGACCCATCTCCAGCCGTATGGCCATTTTTGTGCCTAGCGCGGCGCCAAGTGGGAAAGGGTGGTGTCGAGGCTGAAGGCAGCAGGAAAGCCCGCAGCCCCCAGGTCTGTGGGGCTACGCAAGCGGTTCCCAAAGAGCTTTAGAACAAGGCATAGTTTTCCCTGCTGGCTCTTTGGGCGGGGGACCCATCTCCAGCCGTATGGCCATTTTTGTGCCTGGCCCGGTGCCAAGTGGGAAAGGGTGGCTTTGAGGCTGAAGGCAGGAGCAAAGCCTGCAGCCCTAAGGTCTGTGTGGCTACGCAAGCGGTTCCCAAAGAGCTTTAGAACAAGGCATAGTTTTCCCTGCTGGCTCTTAGGGCATGGGACCCATCTCCAGCCATAGGCCATTTTTCTGCCTGGCGCGATGCCAAGTGGGAAAGGGTGGTGTCGAGTCTGAAGGCAGCAGGAAAGCCTGCAGCCCCCAGGTCTGTGGGGCTACGCAAGCGGTTCCCAAAGAGCTTTAGAACAAGGCATAGTTTTCCCTGCTGGCTCTTTGGGCGGGGGACCCATCTCCAGCCGTATGGCCATTTTTGTGCCTGGCGCGGCGCCAAGTGGGAAAGGGTGGTGTCGAGGCTGAAGGCAGCAGGAAAGCCCGCAGCCCCCAGGTCTGTGGGGCTACGCAAGCGGTTCCCAAAGAGCTTTAGAACAAGGCATAGTTTTCCCTGCTGGCTCTTTGGGCGGGGGACCCATCTCCAGCCGTATGGCCATTTTTGTGCCTGGCGCGGTGCGTAGCGGGAAAGGGTGGTTTTGAGGCTGAAGGCAGCAGGAAAGCCTGCAGCCCCCAGGTCTGTGGGGCCAAGCAAGCGGTTCCCAAAGAGCTTTAGAACAAGGCATAGTTTTCCCTGGTGGCTCTTTGGGCGGGGGATCCATCTGCAGCCATAGGCTGTTTTTGTGCCTGATAGGGCGCCAAGTGGGAAAGGGTGGTGTCGAGGCTGAAGGCAGCAGCAAAGCCTGCAGCCCCCAGGTCTGTGGGGCTATGCAAGAGGTTGCCAAAGAGCTTTAGAACAAGGCATAGTTTTCCCTGCTGGCTCTTTGGGCATGGGACCCATCTCCAGCCATAGGCCATTTTTGTGCCTGGCGCGGCGCCAAGTGGGAAAGGGTGGCTTTGAGGCTGAAGGCAGCAGGAAAGCCTGCAGCCCCCAGGTCTGTGGGGCTACGCAAGCGGTTCCCAAAGAGCTTTAGAACAAGGCATATTTTTCCCTGCTGGCTCTTTGGGCGGGGGACCCATCTCCAGCCGTATGGCCATTTTTGTGCCTGGCACGGCGCCAAGTGGGAAAGGGTGGTGTCGAGGCTGAAGGCAGCAGCAAAGCCCGCAGCCCCCAGGTCTGTAGGGCTACGCAAGCGGTTCCCAAAGAGCTTCAGAACAAGGCATAGTTTTCCCTGCTGGCTCTTTGGGCGGGGGACCCATCTCCAGCCGTATGGCCATTTTTGTGCCTGGCCCGGTGCCAAGTGGGAAAGGGTGGCTTTGAGGCTGAAGGCAGGAGCAAAGCCTGCAGCCCTAAGGTCTGTGTGGCTACGCAAGCGGTTCCCAAAGAGCTTTAGAACAAGGCATAGTTTTCCCTGCTGGCTCTTTGGGCATGGGACCCATCTCCAGCCATAGGCCATTTTTGTGCCTGGCGCGGTGCCAAGTGGGAAAGGGTGGTGTCGAGTCTGAAGGCAGCAGGAAAGCCTGCAGCCCCCAGGTCTGTGGGGCTACGCAAGCGGTTCCCAAAGAGCTTTAGAACAAGGCATAGTTTTCCCTGCTGGCTCTTTGGGCGGGGGACCCATCTACAGCCGTATGGCCATTTTTGTGCCTGGCGCGGCGCCAAGTGGGAAAGGGTGGTGTCGAGTCTGAAGGCAGCAGGAAAGCCTGCAGCCCCCAGGTCTGTGGGGCTACGCAAGTGGTTCCCAAAGAGCTTTAGAACAAGGCATAGTTTTCCCTGCTGGCTCTTTGGGCGGGGGACCCATCTCCAGCCGTATGGCCAATTTGTGCCTAGCGCGACGCCAAGTGGGAAAGGGTGGCTTTGAGGCTGAAGGCAGCAGCAAAGCCTGCAGCCCCCAGGTCTGTGGGGCTACGCAAGCGGTTCCCAAAGAGCTTTAGAACAATGCATAGTTTTCCTTGCTGGGTCTTTGGGCATGGGACCCATCTCCAGCCATAGGCCATTTTTGTGCCTGGCCCGGCGCGAAGCGGGAAAGGGTGGCTTTGAGGCTGAAGGCAGCAGCAAAGCCCACAGCCCCCAGGTCTGTGGGGCTACGCAAGCGGTTCCCAAAGAGCTTTAGAACAAGGCATAGTTTTCCCTGCTGGCTCTTTGGGCGGGGGAACCATCTCCAGCCGTATGGCCATTTTTGTGCCTGGCACGGCGCCAAGTGGGAAAGGGTGGTGTCGAGGCTGAAGGCAGCAGGAAAGCCCACAGCCCCCAGGTCTGTGGGGCTATGCAAGCGGTTCCCAAAGAGCTTTAGAACAAGGCATAGTTTTCCCTGGTGGCTCTTTGGGCATGCGACCCATCTCCACCCATAGGCCATTTTTCTGCCTGGCGCGACGCCAAGTGGGAAAGGGTGCTGTCGAGGCTGAAGGCAGCAGGAAAGCCTGCAGCCCCCAGGTCTGTGGGGCTACGCAAGCGGTTCCCAAAGAGCTTTAGAACAAGGCATAGTTTTCCCTGCTGGCTCTCTGGGCGGGGCACCCATCTGCAGCCATAGGCTGTTTTTGTGCCTGGCGCGGCGACAAGTGGGAAAGGGTGGTGTCGAGGCTGAAGGCAGCAGCAAAGCCCGCAGCCCCCAGGTCTGTGGGGCTACGCAAGCGGTTCCCAAAGAGCTTTAGAACAAGGCATAGTCTTCCCTGCTGGCTCTTTGGGCGGGGGACCCATCTCCAGCCGTATGGCAATTTTTGTGCCTGGCCCGGCGCCAAGTGGGAAAGGGCGGTTTTGAGGCTGAAGGCAGCAGCAAAGCCTGCAGGCCCCACGTCTGTGGGGCCACGCAAGCGGTTCCCAAAGAGCTTTAGAACAAGGCATAGTTTTCCTTGCTGGGTCTTTGGGCATGGGACCGATCTCCAGCCATAGGCCATTTTTTTGCCTGATGCGGCGCCAAGTGGGAAAGGGTGGCTTTGAGGCTGAAGGCAGCAGGAAAGCCCGCAGCCCCCAGGTCTGTGCGGCTACGCAAGCGGTTCCCAAAGAGCTTTAGAACAAGGCAAAATTTTCCTTGCTGGCTCTCTGGGCGGGGGACCCATCTCCAGCCGTATGGCCATTTTTGTGCCTAGCGCGACGCCAAGTGGGAAAGGGTGGCTTTGAGGCTGAAGGCAGCAGTAAAGCCTGCAGCCCCCAGGTCTGTGGGGCTACGCAAGTGGTTCCCAAAGAGCTTTAGAACAAGGCATAGTTTTCCCTGCTGGGTCTTTGGGCATGGGACCCATCTCCAGCCATAGGCCATTTTTCTGCCTGGCGCGACGCCAAGTGGGAAAGGGTGGCTTTGAGGCTGAAGGCAGCAGGAAAGCCCGCAGCCCCCAGGTCTGTGCGGCTACGCAAGCGGTTCCCAAAGAGCTTTAGAACAAGGCATAATTTTCCTTGCTGGCTCTCTGGGCGGGGGACCCATCTCCAGCCGTATGGCCATTTTTTTGCCTGGCGCGGCGCCAAGTGGGAAAGGGTGCTGTCGAGGCTGAAGGCAGCAGGAAAGCCCGCAGCCCCCAGGTCTGTGGGGCTACGCAAGCGGTTCCCAAAGAGCTTTAGAACAAGGCATAGTTTTCCCTGCTGGCTCTTTGGGCGGGGGACCCATCTCCAGCCGTATGGCCATTTTTGTGCCTGGCGCGACGCCAAGTGGGAAAGGGTGGCTTTGAGGCTGAAGACAGCAGGAAAGCCCGCAGCCCCCAGGTCTGTGGGGCTACGCAAGCGGTTCCCAAAGAGCTTTAGAACAAGGCATAGTTTTCCCTGCTGGCTCTTTGGGCGGGGGACCCATCTCCAGCCGTATGGCCATTTTTGTGCTTGGCGCGGCGCCAAGTGGGAAAGGGTGGTGTCGAGGTTGAAGGCAGCAGGAAAGGCCACAGCCCCCAGGTCTGTGGGGCTACGCAAGTGGTTCCCAAAGAGCTTTAGAACAAGGCATAGTTTTCCCTGCTAGCTCTTTGGTCGGGGGACCCATCTCCAGCCGTATGGCCATTTTTGTGCCTGGCGCGGTGCGTAGTGGGAAAGGGTGGTTTAGAGGCTGAAGGCAGCAGCAAACCCTGCAGCCCCCAGGTCTGTGGGGCCAAGCAAGCGGTTCCCAAAGAGCTTTAGAACAAGGCATAGTTTTCCCAGCTGGCTCTTTGGGCATGGGACCCATCTCCAGCCATAGGCCATTTTTGTGCCTGATAGGGCGCCAAGTGGGAAAGGGTGGCTTTGAGGCTGAAGGCAGCAGGAAAGCCTGCAGCCCCCAAGTCTGTGGGGCTACGCAAGCGGTTCCCAAAGAGCTTTAGAAGAAGGCATAGTTTTCCCTGCTGGCTCTTTGGACGGGGGACCCATTTCCAGCCGTATGGCCATTTTTGTGCCTGGCGCGGTGCGTAGTGGTAAAGGGTGGTTTTGACGCTGAAGGCAGCAGGAAAGCCCGCAGCCCCCAGGTCTGTGCGGCTACGCAAGCGGTTCCCAAAGAGCTTTAGAACAAGGCATAGTTTTCCCTGCTGGCTCTTTGGGCGGGGGACCCATCTCCAGCCGTATGGCCATTTTTCTGCCTGGCGCGGCGCCAAGTGGGAAAGGGTGGTTTTGAGGCTGAAGGCAGCAGCAAAGCCTGCAGCCCCCAGGTCTGTGGGGCCAAGCAAGCGGTTCCCAAAGAGCTTTAGAACAAGGCATAGTTTTCCCTGCTGGCTCTTTGGGCATGGGACCCATCTCCAGCCATATGGCCATTTTTGTGCCTGGCGCGGCGCCAAGTGGGAAAGGGTGGCTTTGAGGCTGAAGGCAGCAGGAAAGCCTGCAGCCCCCAGGTCTCTGGGGCTACGCAAGCAGTTCCCAAAGAGCTTTAGAACAAGGCATAATTTTCCCTGCTGTCTCTCTGGGCGGGGGACCCATCTCCAGCCATAGGCCGTTTTTGTGCCTGGCGCGGCGCCAAGTGGGAAAGGGTGCTGTCGAGGCTGAAGGCAGCAGCAAAGCCTGCAGCCCCCAGGTCTGTGGGGCTATGCAAGCGGTTCCCAAAGAGCTTTAGAACAAGGCATAGTTTTCCTTGCTGGCTCTTTGGGCGGGGGACCCATCTCCAGTCGTATGGCTATTTCTATGCCTAGCGCGGTGCGTAGTGGGAAAGGGTGGTTTTGAGGCTGAAGGCAGCAGGAAAGCCCGCAGCCCCCAGGTCTGTGGGACTACGCAAGCAGTTCCCAAAGAGCTTTAGAACAAGGCATAATTTTCCCTGCTGTCTCTTTGGGCGGGGGACCCATCTCCAGCCATAGGCCATTTTTGTGCCTGGCGCGGCGCCAAGTGGGAAAGGGTGGTGTGGAGGCTGAATGCAGCAGGAAAGCCCACAGCCCCCAGGTCTGTGGGGCTACGCAAGCGGTTCCCAAAGACCTTTAGAACAAGGCATAGTTTTCCCTGCTGGCTCTTTGGGCGGGGGACCCATCTCCAGCCATAGGCCGTTTTTGTGCCTGGCGCGGCGCCAAGTGGGAAAGGGTGCTGTCGAGGCTGAAGTCAGCAGCAAAGCCTGCAACCCCCAGGTCTGTGGGGCTATGCAAGAGGTTGCCAAAGATCTTTAGAACAAGGCATAGTTTTCCTTGCTGGCTCTTAGGGCATGGGACCCATCTCCAGCCATAGGCCATTTTTGTGCCTGATGCAGCGCCAAGTGGGAAAGGGTGGCTTTGAGGCTGAAGGCAGCAGGAAAGCCCGCAGCCCCCAGGTCTGTGGGGCTACGCAAGCGGTTTCCAAAGAGCTTTAGAACAAGGCATAGTTTTCCCTGCTGGCTCTTTGGGCGGGGGACCCATCTCCAGCCGTATGGCCATTTTTGTGCCTGGCGCGGCACCAAGAGGGAAAGGGTGGATTCGAGGCTGAAGGCAGCAGCAAAGCCCGCAGCCCCCAGGCCTGTGGGGCTATGCAAGAGGTTGCCTAAGATCTTTAGAACAAGGCATAGTTTTCCTTGCTGGGTCTTTGGGCATGGGACCCATCTCCAGCCATAGGCCATTTTTGTGCCTGATGCAGCGCCAAGTGGGAAAGGGTGGCTTTGAGGCTGAAGGCAGCAGGAAAGCATGCAGCCCCCAGGTCTGTGGGGCTATGGAAGCGGTTCCCAAAGAGCTTTAGAACAAGGCATAGTTTTCCCTGCTGGCTCCTTGGGCATGGGACCCATCTCCAGCCATAGGCCATTTTTGTGCCTGGCGCATTGCGAAGTGGGAAAGGGTGTCTTTGAGGCTGAAGGCAGCAGGAAAGCCCGCAGCCCCCACGTCTGTGGGGCCAAGCAAGCGGTTCCCAAAGAGCTTTAGAACAAGGCATAGTTTTCCCTGCTGGCTCTTTGGGCGGGGGACCCATCTCCAGCCATATGGCCATTTTTATGCCTGGCGAAGCGCCAAGTGGGAAAGGGTTGTGTCGAGGCTGAAGGCAGCAGGAAAGCCTGCAGCCCCCAGGTCTGTGGGGCTACGCAAGCGGTTCCCAAAGAGCTTTAGAACAAGGCATAGTTTTCCCTGCTGGCTCTTTGGGCGGGGGACCCATCTCCAGCCGTATGGCCATTTTTGTGCCTGGCCCGGCGCCAAGCGGGAAAGGGTGGCTTTGAGGCTGAAGGCAGCAGGAGAGCCCGCAGCCCCCAGGTCTGTGGGGCTACGCAAGCGGTTCCCAAAGAGCTTTAGAACAAGGCATAGTTTTCCCTGCTGGCTCTTTGGGCGGGGGACCCATCTCCAGCCGTATGGCCATTTTTGTGCCTGGCGCGGTGCGTCGTGGGAAAGGGTGGCTTTGAGGCTGAAGGCAGCAGGAAAGCCTGCAGCCCCCAGGTCTGTGGGGCCAAGCAAGCGGTTCCCAAAGAGCTTTAGAACAAGGCATAGTTTTCCCTGATGGCTCTTTGGGCATGGGACCCATCTCCAGCCATAGGCCATTTTTGTGCCTGATAGGGCGCCAAGTGGGAAAGGGTGGCTTTGAGGCTGAAGGCAGCAGGAAAGCCCGCAGCCCCCAGGTCTGTGGGGCTACGCAAGCGGTTCCCAAAGAGCTTTAGAACAAGGCATAGTTTTCCTTGCTGGCTCTTTGGGCATGGGACCCATCTCCACCCATAGGCCATTTTTGTGCCTGGCCCGGCGCCAAGTGGGAAAGGGTGGTGTCGAGGCTGAAGGCAGCAGCAAAGCCCGAAGCCCCCAGGTCTGTGGGGCTACGCAAGCGGTTCCCAAAGAGCTTTAGAACAAGGCATAGTTTTCCCTGCTCGCTCTTTGGGCATGGAACCCATCTCCAGCCGTATTGCCATTTTTGTGCCTAGCCCGGCGCCAAATGGGAAAGGGTGGCTTTGAGGCTGAAGGCAGCAGGAAAGTCTGCAGCCCCCAAGTCTCTTAGGCTATGCAAGCGGTTCCCAAAGAGCTTTAGAACAAGGCATATTTTCCGCTGCTTGTTCTTTGGGCGGGGGACCCATCTCCAGCCATAGGCCATTTTTGTGCCTGGCGCGGCGCCAAGTGGGAAAGGGTGGTGTCGAGCCTGAAGGCAGCAGGAAAGCCTGCAGCCCCCAGGTCTGTGGGGCTACGCAAGCGGTTCCCAAAGAGCTTTAGAACAAGGCATAGTTTTCCCTGCTGGCTCTTTGGGCGGGGGACCCATCTCCAGCCGTATGGCCATTTTTGTGCCTGGCGCGGCGCCAAGTGGGAAGGGTGTTGTCGAACATGAAGGCAGAAGGAAAGCCCACAGCCCCCAGGTGTGTGCGGCTACGCAAGCGGTTCCCAAAGAGCTTTAGAACAAGGCATAGTTTTCCCTGCTTGTTCTTTGGTCAGGGGACCCATCTCCAGCCATAGGCCATTTTTTTTTTCCTGGCGCGACGCCAAGTGGGAAAGGGTGGCTTTGAGGCTGAAGGCAGCAGCAAAGCCTGCAGCCCCCAGGTCTGTGGGGCTACGCAAGCGGTTCCCAAAGAGCTTTAGAACAAGGCATAGTTTTCCCTGGTGGCTCTTTGGGCGGGGGATCCATCTGCAGCCATAGGCTGTTTTTGTGCCTGATAGGGCGCCAAGTGGGAAAGGGTGGTGTCGAGGCTGAAGGCAGCAGCAAAGCCTGCAGCCCCCAGGTCTGTGGGGCTATGCAAGAGGTTGCCAAAGAGCTTTAGAACAAGGCATAGTTTTCCCTGCTGGCTCTTTGGGCATGGGACCCATCTCCAGCCATAGGCCATTTTTGTGCCTGGCGCGGCGCCAAGTGGGAAAGGGTGGCTTTGAGGCTGAAGGCAGCAGGAAAGCCCGCAGCCCCCAGGTCTGTGGGGCTACGCAAGCGGTTTCCAAAGAGCTTTAGAACAAGGCATAGTTTTCCCTGCTGGCTCTTTGGGCGGGGGACCCATCTCCAGCCGTATGGCCATTTTTGTGCCTAGCGCGGCGCCAAGTGGGAAAGGGTGGTGTCGAGGCTGAAGGCAGCAGCAAAGCCCGCAGCCCCCAGGTCTGTAGGGCTACGCAAGCGGTTCCCAAAGAGCTTCAGAACAAGGCATAGTTTTCCCTGCTGGCTCTTTGGGCGGGGGACCCATCTCCAGCCGTATGGCCATTTTTGTGCCTGGCCCGGTGCCAAGTGGGAAAGGGTGGCTTTGAGGCTGAAGGCAGGAGCAAAGCCTGCAGCCCTAAGGTCTGTGGGGCTACGCAAGCGGTTCCCAAAGAGCTTCAGAACAAGGCATAGTTTTCCCTGCTGGCTCTTTGGGCATGGGACCCATCTCCAGCCATAGGCCATTTTTGTGCCTGGCGCGATGCCAAGTGGGAAAGGGTGGTGTCGAGTCTGAAGGCAGCAGGAAAGCCTGCAGCCCCCAGGTCTGTGGGGCTACGCAAGCGGTTCCCAAAGAGCTTTAGAACAAGGCATAGTTTTCCCTGCTGGCTCTTTGGGCGGGGGACCCATCTCCAGCCGTATGGCCATTTTTGTGCCTGGCGCGATGCCAAGTGGGAAAGGGTGGTGTCGAGTCTGAAGGCAGCAGGAAAGCCTGCAGCCCCCAGGTCTGTGGGGCTACGCAAGCGGTTCCCAAAGAGCTTTAGAACAAGGCATAGTTTTCCCTGCTGGCTCTTTGGGCAGGGGACCCATCTCCAGCCGTATGGCCATTTTTGTGCCTGGCGCGGCGCCAAGTGGGAAAGGGTGGTGTCGAGTCTGAAGGCAGCAGGAAAGCCTGCAGCCCCCAGGTCTGTGGGGCTACGCAAGTGGTTCCCAAAGAGCTTTAGAACAAGGCATAGTTTTCCCTGCTGGCTCTTTGGGCGGGGGACCCATCTCCAGCCGTATGGCCAATTTGTGCCTAGCGCGACACCAAGTGGGAAAGGGTGGCTTTGAGGCTGAAGGCAGCAGCAAAGCCTGCAGCCCCCAGGTCTGTGGGGCTACGCAAGCGGTTCCCAAACAGCTTTAGAACAATGCATAGTTTTCCTTGCTGGGTCTTTGGGCATGGGACCCATCTCCAGCCATAGGCCATTTTTGTGCCTGGCCCGGCGCGAAGCGGGAAAGGGTGGCTTTGAGGCTGAAGGCAGCAGCAAAGCCCACAGCCCCCAGGTCTGTGGGGCTACGCAAGCGGTTCCCAAAGAGCTTTAGAACAAGGCATAGTTTTCCCTGCTGGCTCTTTGGGCGGGGGACCCATCTCCAGCCGTATGGCCATTTTTGTGCCTGGCACGGCACCAAGTGGGAAAGGGTGGTGTCGAGGCTGAAGGCAGCAGGAAAGCCGGCAGCCCCCAGGTCTGTGGGGCTATGCAAGCGGTTCCCAAAGAGCTTTAGAACAAGGCATAGTTTTCCCTGGTGGCTCTTTGGGCATGGGACCCATCTCCACCCATAGGCCATTTTTCTGCCTGGCGCGACGCCAAGTGGGAAAGGGTGCTGTCGAGGCTGAAGGCAGCAGGAAAGCCTGCAGCCCCCAGGTCTGTGGGGCTACGCAAGCGGTTCCCAAAGAGCTTTAGAACAAGGCATAGTTTTCCCTGCTGGCTCTCTGGGCGGGGCACCCATCTGCAGCCATAGGCTGTTTTTGTGCCTGGCGCGGCGACAAGTGGGAAAGGGTGGTGTCGAGGCTGAAGGCAGCAGGAAAGCCCGCAGCCCCCAGGTCTGTGGGGCTACGCAAGCGGTTCCCAAAGAGCTTTAGAACAAGGCATAGTCTTCCCTGCTGGCTCTTTGGGCGGGGGACCCATCTCCAGCCGTATGGCAATTTTTGTGCCTGGCCCGGCGCCAAGTGGGAAAGGGCGGTTTTGAGGCTGAAGGCAGCAGGAAAGCCTGCAGGCCCCACGTCTGTGGGGCTACGCAAGCGGTTCCCAAAGAGCTTTAGAACAAGGCATAGTTTTCCTTGCTGGGCCTTTGGGCATGGGACCCATCTCCAGCCATAGGCCATTTTTGTGCCTGGCGCGACGCCAAGTGGGAAAGGGTGGCTTTGAGGCTGAAGGCAGCAGGAAAGCCCGCAGCGCCAAGTCTGTGCGGCTACGCAAGCGGTTCCCAAAGAGCTTTAGAACAAGGCATAATATTCCTTGCTGGCTCTCTGGGCGGGGGACCCATCTCCAGCCGTATGGCCATTTTTGTGCCTGGCCCGGCGCGAAGCGGGAAAGGGTGGCTTTGAGGCTGAAGGCAGCAGCAAAGCCCACACCCCCAGGTCTGTGGGGCTACGCAAGCGGTTCCCAAAGAGCTTTAGAAAAAGGCATAGTTTTCCCTGCTGGCTCTTTGGGCGGGGGACCCATCTCCAGCCGTATGGCCATTTTTGTGCTTGGCGCGGCGCCAAGTGGGAAAGGGTGGTGTCGAGGCTGAAGGCAGCAGGAAAGCCCACAGCCCCCAGGTCTGTGGGGCTACGCAAGTGGTTCCCAAAGAGCTTTAGAACAAGGCATAGTTTTCCCTGCTAGCTCTTTGGGCGGGGGACCCATCTCCAGCCGTATGGCCATTTTTGTGCCTGGCGCGGTGCATAGTGGGAAAGGGTGGTTTTGAGGCTGAAGGCAGCAGGAAAGCCTGCAGCCCCCAGGTCTGTGGGGCCAAGCAAGCGGTTCCCAAAGAGCTTTAGAACAAGGCATAGTTTTCCCTGATGGCTCTTTGGCCATGGGACCCATCTCCAGCCATAGGCCATTTTTGTGCCTGATAGGGCGCCAAGTGGGAAAGGGTGGCTTTGAGGCTGAAGGCAGCAGGAAAGCCTGCAGCCCCCAGGTCTGTGGGGCTACGCAAGCGGTTCCCAAAGAGCTTTAGAACAAGGCATAGTTTTCCCTGCTGGCTCTTTGGACGGGGGACCCATTTCCAGCCGTATGGCCATTTTTGTGCCTGGCGCGGCGCCAAGTGGGAAAGGGTGGCTTTGAGGCTGAAGGCAGCAGGAAAGCCTGCAGCCCCCAGGTCTCTGGGGCTACGCAAGCAGTTCCCAAAGAGCTTTAGAACAAGGCATAATTTTCCCTGCTGGCTCTCTGGGCGGGGGACCCATCTCCAGCCATAGGCCGTTTTTGTGCCTGGCGCGGCGCCAAGTGGGAAAGGGTGCTGTCGAGGCTGAAGGCAGCAGCAAAGCCTGCAGCCCCCAGGTCAGTGGGGCTATGCAAGCGGTTCCCAAAGAGCTTTAGAACAAGGCATAGTTTTCCCTGCTGGCTCTTTGGGCGGGGGACCCATCTCCAGTCGTATGGCTATTTCTATGCCTAGCGCGGTGCGTAGTGGGAAAGGGTGGTTTTGAGGCTGAAGGCAGCAGGAAAGCCCGCAGCCCCCAGGTCTGTGGGACTACGCAAGCAGTTCCCAAAGAGCTTTAGAACAAGGCATAATTTTCCCTGCTGTCTCTTTGGGCGGGGGACCCATCTCCAGCCATAGGCCATTTTTGTGCCTGGCGCGGCGCCAAGTGGGAAAGGGTGGTGTGGAGGCTGAATGCAGCAGGAAAGCCCGCAGCCCCCAGGTCTGTGGGGCTACGCAAGCGGTTCCCAAAGAGCTTTAGAACAAGGCATAGTTTTCCCTGCTGGCTCTTTGAGCGTGGGACCCATCTCCAGCCATAGGCCATTTTTGTGCCTGATGCGGCGCCAAGTGGGAAAGGGTGGCTTTGAGGCTGAAGACAGCAGGAAAGCCTGCAGCCCCCAGGTCTGTGGGGCTACGCAAGCGGTTCCCAAAGAGCTTTAGAACAAGGCATAGTTTTCCCTGCTGTCTCTTTGGGCGGGGGACCCATCTCCAGCCGTATGGCCATTTTTGTGCCTGGCGCGGTGCGTAGTGGGAAAGGGTGGCTTCGAGGCTGAAGGCAGCAGCAAAGCCCGCAGCCCCCAGGTCTGTGGGGCTACGCAAGTGGTTCCCAAAGAGCTTTAGAACAAGGCATAGTTTTCCCTGCTGGCTCTTTGGGCGGGGGACCCATCTCCAGCCGTATGGCCATTTTTGTGCCTGGCGCGGCGCCAGGTGGGAAAGGGTGGCTTTGAGGGTGAAGGCAGGAGCAAAGCCTGCAGCCCCAAGGTCTGTGGGGCTACGCAAGCGGTTCCCAAAGAGCTTTAGAACAAGTCAGAGTTTTCCCAGCTGGCTCTTAGGGCATGGGACCCATCTCCAGCCATAGGCCATTTTTGTGCCTGGCGCGACGCCAAGTGGGAAAGGGTGCTGTCGAGGCTGAAGGCAGCAAGAAAGCCTGCAGCCCCCAGGTCTGTGCAGCTACGCAAGCGGTTTCCAAAGAGCTTTAGAACAAGGCATAGTTTTCCCTGCTGGCTCTTTGGGCGGGGGACCCATCTCCAGCCATAGGCCGTTTTTGTGCCTGGCGCGGCGCCAAGTGGGAAAGGGTGCTGTCGAGGCTGAAGTCAGCAGCAAAGCCTGCAGCCCCCAGGTCTGTGGGGCTATGCAAGAGGTTGCCAAAGATCTTTAGAACAAGGCATAGTTTTCCTTGCTGGGTCTTTGGGCGTGGGACCCATCTCCAGCCATTTGCCATTTTTGTGCCTGATGCAGCGCCAAGTGGGAAAGGGTGGCTTTGAGGCTGAAGGCAGCAGGAAAGCCTGCAGCCCCCAGGTCTGTGGGGCTATGGAAGCGGTTCCCAAAGAGCTTTAGAACAAGGCATAGTTTTCCCTGCTGGCTCCTTGGGCTGGAGACCCATCTCCAGCCATAGGCCATTTTTATGCCTGGCGAAGCGCCAAGTGGGAAAGGGTGGTGTCGAGGCTGAAGGCAGCAGGAAAGCCTGCAGCCCCCAGGTCTGTGGGGCTACGCAAGCGGTTCCCAAAGAGCTTTACAACAAGGCATAGTTTTCCCTGCTGGCTCTTTGGGCGGGGGACCCATCTCCAGCCGTATGGCCATTTTTGTGCCTGGCGCGGTGCGTCGTGGGAAAGGGTGGTTTTGAGGCTGAAGGCAGCAGGAAAGCCTGCAGCCCCCAGGTCTGTGGGGCCAAGCAAGCGGTTCCCAAAGAGCTTTAGAACAAGGCATAGTTTTCCCTGATGGCTCTTTGGGCATGGGACCCATCTCCAGCCATAGGCCATTTTTGTGCCTGATAGGGCGCCAAGTGGGAAAGGGTGGTTTTGACGCTGAAGGCAGCAGGAAAGCCCGCAGCCCCCAGGTCTGTGCGGCTACGCAAGCGGTTCCCAAAGAGCTTTAGAAGAAGGCATAGTTTTCCCTGCTGGCTCTTTGGACGGGGGACCCATTTCCAGCCGTATGGCCATTTTTGTGCCTGGCGCGGCGCCAAGTGGGAAAGGGTGGCTTTGAGGCTGAAGGCAGCAGGAAAGCCTGCAGCCCCCAGGTCTCTGGGGCTACGCAAGCAGTTCCCAAAGAGCTTTAGAACAAGGCATAATTTTCCCTGCTGGCTCTCTGGGCGCGGGACCCATCTCCAGCCATAGGCCGTTTTTGTGCCTGGCGCGGCGCCAAGTGGGAAAGGGTGCTGTCGAGGCTGAAGGCAGCAGCAAAGCCTGCAGCCCCCAGGTCTGTGGGGCTATGCAAGCGGTTCCCAAAGAGCTTTAGAACAAGGCATAGTTTTCCCTGCTGGCTCTTTGGGCGGGGGACCCATCTCCAGTCGTATGGCTATTTCTATGCCTAGCGCGGTGCGTAGTGGGAAAGGGTGGTTTTGAGGCTGAAGGCAGCAGGAAAGCCTGCAGCCCCCAGGTCTGTGGGACTACGCAAGCAGTTCCCAAAGAGCTTTAGAACAAGGCATAATTTTCCCTGCTGTCTCTTTGGGCGGGGGACCCATCTCCAGCCATAGGCCATTTTTGTGCCTGGCGCGGCGCCAAGTGGGAAAGGGTGGTGTGGAGGCTGAATGCAGCAGGAAAGCCCGCAGCCCCCAGGTCTGTGGGGCTACGCAAGCGGTTCCCAAAGAGCTTTAGAACAAGGCATAGTTTTCCCTGCTGGCTCTTTGAGCATGGGACCCATCTCCAGCCATAGGCCATTTTTGTGCCTGATGCGGCGCCAAGTGGGAAAGGGTGGCTTTGAGGCTGAAGACAGCAGGAAAGCCTGCAGCCCCCAGGTCTGTGGGGCTACGCAAGCGGTTCCCAAAGAGCTTTAGAACAAGGCATAGTTTTCCCTGCTGGCTCTTTGGGCGGGGGACCCATCTCCAGCCGTATGGCCATTTTTGTGCCTAGCACGGTGCGTAGTGGGAAAGGGTGGCTTCGAGGCTGAAGGCAGCAGCAAAGCCCGCAGCCCCCAGGTCTGTGGGGCTACGCAAGGGGTTCCCAAAGAGCTTTAGAACAAGGCATAGTTTTCCCTGCTGGCTCTTTGGGCGGGGGACCCATCTCCAGCCGTATGGCCATTTTTGAGCCTGGCGCGGCGCCAGGTGGGAAAGGGTGGCTTTGAGGCTGAAGGCAGGAGCAAAGCCTGCAGCCCCAAGGTCTGTGGGGCTACGCAAGCGGTTCCCAAAGAGCTTTAGAACAAGTCATAGTTTTCCCAGCTGGCTCTTAGGGCATGGGACCCATCTCCAGCCATAGGCCATTTTTGTGCCTGGCGCGACGCCAAGTGGGAAAGGGTGCTGTCGAGGCTGAAGGCAGCAGGAAAGCCTGCAGCCCCCAGGTCTGTGCAGCTACGCAAGCAGTTTCCAAAGAGCTTTAGAACAAGGCATAGTTTTCCCTGCTGGCTCTTTGGGCGGGGGACCCATCTCCAGCCATAGGCCGTTTTTGTGCCTGGCGCGGCGCCAAGTGGGAAAGGGTGGTGTCGAGGCTGAAGTCAGCAGCAAAGCCTGCAGCCCCCAGGTCTGTGGGGCTATGCAAGAGGTTGCCAAAGATCTTTAGAACAAGGCATAGTTTTCCTTGCTGGGTCTTTGGGCGTGGGACCCATCTCCAGCCATTTGCCATTTTTGTGCCTGATGCAGCGCCAAGTGGGAAAGGGTGGCTTTGAGGCTGAAGGCAGCAGGAAAGCCTGCAGCCCCCAGGTCTGTGGGGCTATGGAAGCGGTTCCCAAAGAGCTTTAGAACAAGGCATAGTTTTCCCTGCTGGCTCCTTGGGCTGGAGACCCATCTCCAGCCATAGGCCATTTTTATGCCTGGCGAAGCGCCAAGTGGGAAAGGGTGGTGTCGAGGCTGAAGGCAGCAGGAAAGCCTGCAGCCCCCAGGTCTGTGGGGCTACGCAAGCGGTTCCCAAAGAGCTTTAGAACAAGGCATAGTTTTCCCTGCTGGCTCTTTGGGCGGGGGACCCATCTCCAGCCGTATGGCCATTTTTGTGCCTGGCGCGGTGCGTCGTGGGAAAGGGTGGTTTTGAGGCTGAAGGCAGCAGGAAAGCCTGCAGCCCCCAGGTCTGTGGGGCCAAGCAAGCGGTTCCCAAAGAGCTTCAGAACAAGGCATAGTTTTCCCTGATGGCTCTTTGGGCATGGGACCCATCTCCAGCCATAGGCCATTTTTGTGCCTGATAGGGCGCCAAGTGGGAAAGGGTGGTTTTGACGCTGAAGGCAGCAGGAAAGCCCGCAGCCCCCAGGTCTGTGCAGCTACGCAAGCGGTTCCCAAAGAGCTTTAGAACAAGGCATAGTTTTCCCTGCTGGCTCTTTGGGCGGGGGACCCATCTCCAGCCGTATGGCCATTTTTGTGCCTGGCCCGGCGCCAAGTGGGAAAGGGTGGTTTTGAGGCTGAAGGCAGCAGCAAAGCCTGCAGCCCCCAGGTCTGTGGGGCCAAGCAAGCGGTTCCCAAAGAGCTTTAGAACAAGGCATAGTTTTCCCTGCTGGCTCTTTGGGCGGGGGACCCATCTCCAGCCATAGGCCATTTTCGTGCCTGGCGCGACGCCAAGTGTGAAAGGGTGCTGTCGAGGCTGAAGGCAGCAGGAAAGCCTGCAGCCCCCAGGTCTGTGCAGCTACGCAAGCGGTTTCCAAAGAGCTTTAGAACAAGGCATAGTTTTCCCTGCTGGCTCTTTGGGCGGGGGACCCATCTCCAGCCATAGGCCATTTTTGTGCCTGATGCGGCGCCAAGTGGGAAAGGGTTTTGTCGAGGCTGAAGGCAGCAGGAAAGCCCGCAGCCCCCAGGTCTGTGGGGCTACGCAAGCGGTTCCCAAAGAGCTTTAGAACAAGGCATAGTTTTACCTGCTGGCTCTTTTGGCAGGGGACCCATCTCCAGCCATAGGCCATTTTTGTGCCTGGCGCGGCGCCACGTGGGAAAGGGTGATTTTGAGGCTGAAGGCGTCACGAAAGCCTGCCGTCCGAGGGTTTCTTAATGACTTTTCTTAATGATGTCTCCACAGTGTGAAGTTTTGCAGGATTTGAAAAAGTAATAGACACAGTGAAATTGAGTCTATTGGAAACTTCCATACTTTTCCCTCCCTCTAAAATCTCTGGTGTCCTGTAGTATCCACTGCCTGCAACTGCTGTTGCAGGAGCAGACAGATTGGTATCAAATTTAGAAAAAAAGGGACATCATTAAGAGGATTCACTCGCCTTATTTTTCACCGGTGTGGCCAGTAAAGAAACCAAAAAGGCAATGGCGTTTCACAGTAGATTACGGAAAATTAAACGCCAACACTGCACCTCTGACCGCTGCTGTTCCGAATATCGCGGAAATTGTGACAATGATAAAAGGAGCTGCCCATCCTTGCAGGGTTGCCTTAGATTTTAAAGACATATTTTTTTATGATTCTCCTCCTTGAGCAGGACAAAGCGCAGTTTGCATTCACATGGAAAGGAGTGCAATATACCTTTAACCGCTTTCCGCAAGGATACAAACATTCCCCCACTATTGCCCATAATGCTTTGGCTAAAGTGCTATCAGAGATTCCTGTTTCACAGGGATGTACAGTATACCAATATATTATTGATGACATCTTAATAGGGGAGAGAACCAAGAAAGTGTACAAGACATGATGGAAAACATCCGAAAAACATTATCAGATTTCGGATTGGAAATTCCCGACTCAAAGTGTCAGGGACCCGCACAGGAAGTTAAATTCCTGGGGGTCTGGTGGATTAAGGGAGCTGCTTCTGTCCCTCAGGATACCCTGAAAAAATAGAACATGGACAGAATCCTTCCAGCACGAAGGAGTTACAGCAGGTCCTGGGAACTTTAAGTTATTAGCGTAAACACATCCCTGGCTTTTCCATCATTGCTCGCCCCCTTTATTGTTTGCTCAAAAAAGGTAAATCCTGGGAGTCGACTGAACAACACACTAATGCACTAGAATTGCTAATAAAAGAGCTAAGGTTATTCCAACAACTTGGCCCCATACATCCAACTGACCCTGTCCATGTAGAATGGGGGCTCAGTGAACATGGTTCCCATTGTAATTTATGCCAGAAGGGACCAGCAGGACCGGAGAGACCATTAGAATTTAGCTCTCACGCCTTTAATGATACTGAGAGCAGCTATTCAGACCTGGAGAAGGGTTTACTGTCCCTGGTGCGAGCATTGCAACGAGCAGAGCAGATAAGGAGAGAACAGAGCGTGATTGTTCGGGGCCCTTTTCGCCTCCCAGATGTGGTCCTTAAAGGGACACCACCACCAGCTGGCATTGCCCAGAAACCCACAGTTCGAAAGTGGCATGCTTATTTAGAAGGCATTAATGATATCATGCCAATCTCTGAAGGTAGTATCAAAGTATCCATGCTCCAGAAGGATAGAGATGGTGCCCTATTGTTCCAATCCCCACCAAACAGACCATCTCCAATCCAAGAAGCACCTCCTCTGAAAGCAGGCAGTGATCTTACAGGAGTGTGGTTTACTGGTGTGTCATCTCACCGTGAGAACAGCAAGTGGAAATACAAGGCCGTAGCACTGGAAGTAGCAACGGGGGAAAGAGCAATTGAAACAGGAGAAGGTAGGGCACAAGTAGGGGAACTCAGAGCCGTCCTACTAGCTGCACAACATGGAGCTACTTACATTTACACTGACTCATATGCTGTTTTTAAAGGAGCCACTGAATGGCTAGGACACTGGGCAGCCAATGATTGGCAGGTGAATAGAGTCCCAATCTGGGAGACAGACAGTTGGAAGCAACTGTTGGAAATAGGAGGACAGAGACCATTGCACATTGCTTGGGTAAAAGGCCACGATCGTTCAAACTCGATCACTGCTCAGTTCAACCAACAGGTAGATAGCCTCACGCGGCTACAACAAATTGACACTGTAGATGATGGTCGGGAATGGTTACATATTAAGCCTGGCCATACAGGCCGTGCTGATCTGTATCAGGAAGGTCTAGCCCGGGGGTGGCCTGTGTCGGTTAAGCTGTGCGAACAAGTAGTAACTGCCTGGTCACAATGTCGCCTACGACTCAGCAAAGATCATCCGAGTAAGGCGCCTCCCTTACACATGCGGGACAAGAAAATGTTGTGGCATTCATGGCAGATTGATTATATTGGGCCCTTGAGATCATCAGGTGGGAAAAGATATGTCCTAGTCGGAGTGGAGATTATCTCCAGCCTCAGTATGGCCACTGGCTTCAAATCAGCTGCTGGGGACAACACAGTGAAAGGCCTAAAAGGGTGGTTCAGCACACTTCCCCTTCCCGAGGAAATCCAAAGTGATAACGGTTCACACTTTACCGCTACAGTGGTACAAGATTGGGCCAAAGAAGAAGGGATTCGATGGGTATTTCATACTCCCTATTATCCTCAGGCTAATGGCATTGTTGAATGCACCAACGGATTGGTTAAGCGTTTTGCAAAAACTCATAAATCATAAGGGAAGGTGAAGAAGGCACCTTGCCCACCGAAATTCGAAAAGTAATATGGGATAACGCAATTGAGTTTGAGAGAAAATTTCAGTCCTGGTGGTATCTGGTTAATTTCACCTACGATCCCACTGAGAGCAAAGCCACAGCTTTTGTCTTAACGATACGCAATGCCTCAGTATCCACCATATACCCAATCATCGCACTGGGGTTGAATCACCAAGGAGCTCTACTCTATCCAACACAGCACAGAGGTTGGGCACGACAAAATGAGACTAAATGGCAAACTGCTGATGTTGACGCATGCGTTTCACGAGACCAACAAGGATTCATTTGTGAGAGTAATACTCTCAAAGCACAAGACCTTTGTCTTGACACCAACCAGAATGCTTGTCACTTTGAGACACATCCCGATGAAACCCCAGAGACTGTGCTTGACTATATTGGGAAAGGGTGCGTTAGCATGAGGTCTCCCTGTAGTCTTGTATTATAGACGAGAAAGGCTTGAGACCATGGCCACTCTGGGTCTCTTTGACTACAAACAACAGGGAATAAAAAGGTGAAACTGAATAGCATCAATTCCATCTGCCAATTCGTCATTTTAGAATTTGGGCCTCCAAATAGCCATACATCATAAAAGTAGTATTATTGCCAGGTTCAATGTCAGGATTCCCTGGAGACATTCAAAGGTAGCGTAGGCCAATCCGTCTGTACAGCTCATCCAAGGTTCCTGTAAGACATAAAGGAAAAGAAAATCTGCTCGGTCTTATTCGACCGACGGGGTTAAAAAGAAGGTGCGGTCCACCGGGTGCTGATCCGGTGTATCTTCCCTGAACAATCCTTGGCTTCCCATGCATAGGGATTTTTGGGAGTAGCTAGCACCATTGGCACCGTCCCATTTTGAGGCATTTTCACTAGCACAGGTAGTCCAGGGTGAAATCTTCCGGGGTATTTTCCCGGTTCATTGGCAGCCTTTGGCGAGATAATATTGGCAGGTACACAGAAAGCTTTCATTTTAGGACAGCCGTCTCCACTCCATTTGTTATTTAGTTGATAGATGGCATCATCCAATCGCAAATGCCAACCAGGTTCATGACTTTTTGCAAAACGCTTAACCAATCTATTGGTGCGTTCAACAATGCCATTAGCCTGGGGATAATAGGGAGTATGAAATACCCATCGAATCCCTTCTTCCTTGGCCCAATCTTGTACCACCGAAGCCGTAAAGTGTGAAACGTTATCACTCTGGATTTCGTCGGGAAGGGGAAGTGTGCTGAACCACCCTGTTAGGCCTTTCACTGTGTTGTCCCTGGTAGCTGGTTTGAAACTGCTGGCCATACTGAGGCTGGAGATAATCTCCACTCCTACCAGGACATATCTTTTCCCACCTGATGATCTCAAGGGCCCAATATAATCAAGCTGCCATGAATGCCACAACGCTTTCTTGTCCCGCATGTGTAAGGGAGGCGCCTTACTCGGATGATCTTTGCTGAGTCGTAGGCGACATTGTGAACAGGCAGTTACTATTTGTTCGCACAGCTTAACTGACACAAGCCACCCACCTTCCCGATACAGGTCAGGACGGCCTGTGCGGCCACGTTTAACATGTAACGATTCAAGTAAGCGTTCCCATTCCCGACCATCATCTACAATGTCAATTTGTTGTAGCCGCGTGAGGCCATCTACCTGTTGGTTGAACTGAGCAGTGATCGAGTTTGAACGATCGTGGCCTTTTACCCAAGCAATGTGCAGTGGTCTCTGTCCTCCTATTTCCAACAGTTGCTTCCAATTATCTGTCTCCCAAACTGGGACTCTATTCACCTGCCAATCGTTGGCTGCCCAGTGTCCTAGCCATTCAGTGGCTCCTTTAAGAGCAGCATATGACTCAGCGTAAAAGGAGGTGGCTCCATGTTGTGCAGCTAGTAGGACAGCTCTGAGTTCCCCTACCCTCCCCTATTTCAATTGCTCTTTCTCCCGTTGTTACTTCCAGTGCTACGGCCTTATATTTGCACTTATTTTTTTAACGGTGAGATGACGCACCAGTAAACCACACTCCTCTAAGATCACTGCTGTCCCTCAAAGGAGGTGCTTCTTGGATCGGAGATGGTCTGTTTGGTGGGGATTGGAACAATAGGGCACCATCTATATCCTTTGGTATCCTTGTGAAGTAGCCTTGGATACTTTAACACTGCCTTCAGAGACTGGCTTGATTTCATTAATGCCTTCTAAATAAGCATACCACTTTCGAACTGTAGGTCTCTGGGCAATGCCAGCTGGTGGTGGTGTCCCTTTAAGGACCACATCTGGGAGGCGAAAAGGTCCCAGGAAAGATCACACTCTGTTCTCTTCTTATCTGCTCTGCTCGTTGCAACGCTCGCACCAGGGACAGTAAACCCTTCTCCAGGTCTGAATAGCTGCATTCAGTATCATTGAAGGAGTGTGAGCAAAATTCTAATGGTCTCTCCGGTCCTGCTGGTCCCTTCTGCCATAAATTACAACGGGAACCATGTTCACTGAGCCCCCATTCTACATGGACAGGGTCAGTTGGATGTATGGGGCCAAGTTGTTGGAATAACCTTAGCTCCTTTATTAGTAATTGCAGAGCATTAGTGTGTTGTTCAGTCCACACCCAGGATTTACCCTTTTTTGGCAAGCTATGAAGGGGGCGAGCAATGATGGAAAAGCCAGGGATGTGTTTACGCCAATAACTTAAAGTTCCCAGGACCTGCTGTAACTCCTTCGTGCTGGAAGGATTCTGTCCATGTTCTATTTTTTCAGGGTATCCTGAGGGACAGAAGCAGCTCCCTTAATCCACCAGACCCCCAGGAATTTAACTTCCTGTGCGGGTCCCTGACACTTTGAGTCGGGTCTACGTGAGGCACCCACTAACACTTCTGCCCTAGTCATTCGCTGCTCTCCCGGCAACCAGAGGTTAATTTTTGCAGTGGGGCATGTTTTTACCACACCATCAATTCCTGTGAAGTTGACTCTGCGTCGGGTGGGATTTATACCTAGAAGTTGTGCTGTTTCGTTAGTGATTGCAGACATTTGGGCTCCGGTATCAATAATAAAATTTACCAATATCTTCCGGGGTCCAACAGGAATGACAATAACAGGTTCGGAGTCTTTATGAGAGCGCCATTGGATTGCTAGTACCTGCCCGACAGGGTTGCTCAGTGCCCTCCCCGGGGATAGGAGTGTTGTGGCTGGGACTCTGTCAAATCAATCAAGTTATGTTCCGGTGCAGAAGGCACAGTTTTCTCACGGCTTGGGGATTCTCTGGTTAGACTTTTCTCCCCAGCCGCATTATTCTTTCTAGGTAGAGATTGGACTAGCGTACGGAGATCTCCCGTAGGGTCACCGTGCAAGAATTGTCGGGGCACCCCTAATTGTAGGGCTTTACGCCACAACTCATTCCGGTCCTTATCAGGCTTAAACCTTCCCTCTGATTTAGGGTTTTGAGTGTGAGTTTGGACTTGGCGAACCTTTCGCGGGTGTTCGGAGGATTTCTCACTAGTTTGGCTGGCCCAGCCCATTCGGCGCCCATATTGATCTATTTCCTGTACATTCCAGGTGGGCATGTAGTGACGACGGCCCCGCCCATGAGCACCCCGAGCATCCCGTATACGATCTTGAGTGCGAACAAGGAACGGTTTCAGGCAACCGGGAAGACCACGGATGAGAGGGGCTAATCGATCGGGGTCGATAGGGGCTGACATTGGGGATTTCCGAAATTCCTCTCTGTCATACATGGCTTGCAGACAAGCTGCTTTCCGTACAGCCGCAAACAGATCAGAGTAGCCTGTAGCTCTAATCTCTAACGGCTCCCCCCTCTCTCGCGGATCCATACCCCCTGCCCAAAAGGCTGCTCGAGCGGTTAGGGAATAATTATGATCCCCAGGCATAGTGGTTAAAAACACTCCTGGTCCCCAAGAGTCTCCTGCTTCTTCCTCACTCAGCATAATTCTGCCCCCCCCCTTCAGAAGAAACTCGCCACACATACTCAACAGCTGACTCTTCTGGTCGCCTCGAATATTTCTCCCTTATTTTTGTTAACTCGGTTGGTGTCCATGGAACGGTACGCACAGTGGTGTGAATTTCATCACCATCATCAACTGCAGTTTCAGTTTTAACCAGAGGACGTAAAGGAAAAACTTGGGATTTCAAAGTAAAAGTCCTTTCCTCCTCATCTTCTTCGTCATCCTCACTATTAGACAAAAAAATCTCCGGTCTGGGTTCCGGAATTTGGATAACACATTAACTTACGAATCTGTTGGACCTGGGTCGAGGGCTGCATTTTATCTAAGAGCCCGGTCACCCTTTCAATAACATTTTAAGTTGGCGATTTTCACTCCCAAGTTGAGCATTCCGGTTTCCTAAACATTCATTCTCACTCACAAGCTTATCGACTTGAGTTCTTAATCTTTCTCCTGTCTCCTTTTGCAAGGCTAATGATGACTTCAGCACCTCATTCTCCGATTTCAGGGTTGCATATTCTACAGCTGAAATCAGATTAGGAGCGGGGGTTTCTCTAGCTTCTTGTTGTGCACAAGATAAACAGGCGCCTAACACAGCACAAATCACACCCTTGCCTTTCCCCGCTCTGAGCTTCTGTGAAACCCGACGCTCTTCAATACGTTCCACCACTTTCTCTTCATCCTTCCAAAATTTTTGGGCCCACTCCTTCCCAGCCTGGGAAGGGGCACAATCATATTTTTGCAGCAGTTTATCCATGGCAATCCTGCCGACTACGCCAAATTCTGTTGCGTGAAACGGGGCCAAGCGGTTTTGGCAGAAGATAAACCCCCTTGCGTTCTAACACTCCTCACCGAGGTGGGAGGCCAGGTGCGGCTGGGTTTCAATTCTGAGTGATGCCCAATTCAGCACTATCAGCCCAATCGCGTTTAATATGTGTTAAACTATTACGATTTGGAGACACTAATAGTGGGCTGCACCTTCAGTCTAGTCGTGCTCCTGAACCAGCACGGCCTCTCTCAAGTTTTGGTCGCGTTCAGTGAGAAAGCGAAACGACTAGCTACTGAAACAGTGCAGTTTATTTAAACAACAGATATACAGGTTCTTTAGGATTGCCGGTGATAAATACACTGTCTGCAAAGCACGTGCAAATAAAGACATTGTTAAATAGACAAACGCGTGACAAAATTATAAACGATACAGCCTGGCTATAAATGTAGGGTAGAGATTCTCTAGAGAAATTTCTAGAGTCCCCGAGAAAGCACTCGGTGTAATCAAAGTCTTACCCAAAGGCGTCCTTATGGGGGGAAGAAAGGCTCAGCCCGTCGACTGATCCCAGAAAACAGCGGTGGGATTCTTCGCGATGGTGTCTTCCCAGACATTCCCCCTCTCTTGGGCTATTTTTATATTATTTTTTTAACTTCAAAGTGGAGTTTGAGTGACTTTAGTCATATGTACTTTTATTATGATTAATGTACTCAAGGAGGAGTGTTCACACCTCGGGGGCGGATAGCCTCCGGGATGGAGGTGTGTTTTGATACATTGTGGTGAGCAAAGTTCGCACAAAAGGACAGCATTTCATCAACATTTGACGAAATGTTGGCTCGGGTGGCGTGTAAGCCGCTTATCAGTTCCGTAGTACCATCTCGTCCCCATATCTGCTATTCGTCACAAGGGAAGGCCACGGAACAAGCGCGTTCCGTTCCATCCCTCGTGTAGTTTCGCAAACAACCTTGTACAGGGAATCACAGCTGTTGCATTCTTCGTGTGCTAGCTGCGGCTGTATTCTACCTCAGAAGCCTCTTGATTTTATGACTTTCCTTAATGTGTGAACAATGCTGTATTTTTGTATTCTTGGCCAATTTAGTAATTATTCCACAAGAACACACATTGGTTGCTGATTTATCAACGGGTCTAATCACCACAGGCCAACTGTAATTAAAACCATCTATGTAGACTCTACCAAAGCGGACAAATACAACACTGATTGTTACAAAATTATGGAGCCAAATTCAGATTGCTGGCACAATTTCACTTTCATCAAACCTACAGTAGTGTACTGTATTTGGGGCTACAAGGGCACAGAATTGTTATTTGAATTTATGATTGACTCAAATACACCTGAACTTGCTGAAATGAATCCAGAACCTACACCCCACAAACTCTCAAAGGCTCTCTCTTCTAAGAGAAAAAAAAAAAAACCACCTCTCTCTTTTCTAAGCCCTCCATTAGACTAACTCCTTACATTTTCAACATTGGCCCTTACGTTATTAAACACACACAGGTCAACAACAGGTACTGTTTAATCCCACATATTCCCTCAAACGAGCAGAATTGTCAATGCAGATTAAAATCTCTGCGATCAAACCCACCTGCTCACCATTCCTGAGTACATCTTATGCAGAATGGTCAGCATGGTTACGCAAACGAACTCTTGCCACTTCACACGGACGGAAGAGGGATGCGACTGGTATCTTAGGAACAGGCCTGGGAGTCTTGAATAGTATAGATGCTGAGATACTTGCCAACAAACTAGTCACAACCGCTACTGATCTGGACAAATTAAGACATCCCCTACGGTCCTCTCTATTAGCATTGGGAAACCACCAACGGCTTTTATCGAATATATTGCCTCAATGGGAAGAAACGGGTGAAAAAGACCATCAGCTGATCACAGATGCACTTGGTACAACTCAAACCAATGTTTCCTTGGCTCTTAGTTGTATCCAAGCCCAATTGTGGATGCAATCTATGACATCCGCAATCATAAGGGAAGGTAAAGAAGGCACCTTGCCCACCGAAATTCGAAAAGTAATATGGGATAACGCAATTGAATTTGAGAAAAAATTTCAGTCCAGGTGGTATCTGGTTAATTTCACCTACGATCCCACTGAGAGCAAAGCCACAGCTTTTGTCTTAACGATACGCAATGCCTCCGTATACACCACATACCCAATCATCGCACTGGGGTTGAATCACCAAGGAGCTCTACTCTATCCAACACAGCACAGAGGTTGGGCACGACAAAATGAGACTAAATGGCAAACTGCTGATGTTGACGCATGCGTTTCACGAGACCAACAAGGATTCATTTGTGAGAGTAATACTCTCAAAGCACAAGACCTTTGTCTTGACACCAACCAGAATGTTTGTCACTTTGACACACATCCCGATGAAACCCCAGAGACTGTGCTTGACTATATTGGGAAAGGGTGCGTTAGCATGAGGTCTCCCTGTAGTCTTGTATTCAGAGATGACATAGTAATCACTCAAATCTTTGTGTTTGAACTTTACTAACACAAAGTTACGGGATGCGACTTCAATTATTAAGCTCCTGTTACGTCTTTTCAATTGCTACAACCTAATTATACGTTGATTCGAGATTGTTGCCTGCCCCTATCGGAATGAATCTCTCCCTGGTGAAGAAGCTGCTAAAACACAATGAATTGAAGCGACTCTTGAAAGAGGCCCAAGAAAATAGACAGACAACTTTGATTACCGTCCATCATCAGGTTGAAGAAATACACAAAGCGTTGGAAAGAGTGAAGAGAGGCGAAGGACATAGATGGGGAGATCCTCTTTTTGGATGGTCACCGACAGTTACAGGACTTTATAACAAGATGCTTCACTCTGTTGTTGTTTTACTAATACTCACTGTATTGTGCTTTACTTAGACAATTGTTTTGCATGTTAGACTTTGGATTATGATGAAAAGTTTAAATCGCTTGATCACTCCGCGAGAAGGATTTCCACTTGATATCCCTCAGCACAAGAACACATGTGATCTTTCTTATCAGTGTTGAGTACGTCGACCTTGACTGACTGTAGACAAAGCTTTCCCTGCAGGCTCTTTGCGCGGGGGACCCATCTCCAGCCGTATGGCCATTTTTGTGCCTGGCGCGGCGCCAAGTGGGAAAGGGTGGTGTCGAGGCTGAAGGCAGCAGGAAAGCCCGCAGCCCCCAGGTCTGTGGGGCTACGCAAGCGGTTCCCAAAGAGCTTTAGAACAAGGCATAGTTTTCCCTGCTGGCTCTTTGGGCAGGGGACCCATCTCCAGCCATATGGCCATTTTTGTGCCTGGCGCGGTGCCAAGTTGGAAAGCGTGGCTTTGAGTCTGAAGGCAGCAGGAAAGCCCGCAGCCCCCAGGTCTGTGGGGCTACGCAAGCGGTTCCCAAAGAGCTTTAGAACAAGGCATAGTTTTCCCTGCTGGCTCCTTGGGCGGGGGACCCATCTCCAGCCGTATGGCCATTTTTGTGCCTAGCGCGACGCCAAGTGGGAAAGGGTGGCTTTGAGGCTGAAGGCAGCAGCAAAGCCTGCAGCCCCCAGGTCTGTGGGGCTACGCAAGCGGTTCCCAAAGAGCTTTAGAACAAGGCATAGTTTTCCCTGCTGGCTCTTTGGGCATGGGACCCATCTCCAGCCGTATGGCCATTTTTGTGCCTGGCGCGGCGCCAAGTGTGAAAGGGTGGCTTTGAGGCTGAAGGCAGCAAGACAGCCCGCAGCCCCCAGGTCTGTGTGGCTACGCAAGCGGTTCCCAAAGAGCTTTAGAACAAGGCATAGTTTTCCCTGCTGGCTCTTTGGGCGGGGGACCCATCTCCAGCCGTATGGCCATTTTTGTGCATGGCGCAGCGCCAAGTGGGAAATGGTGGTATCGAGGCTGAAGGCAGCAGGAAAGCCCGCAGCCCCCAGGTCTGTGGGGCTACGCAAGCGGTTCCCAAAGAGCTTTAGAACAAGGCATAGTTTTCCCTGCTCGCTCTTTGGGAGGGGGACCCATCTCCAGCCATATGGCCATTTTTGTGCCTGGCGAAGCCCCAAGTGCGAAAGGGTGGCTTTGAGGCTGAAGGCAGCAGGAAAGCCCGCAGCCCCCAGGTCTGTGGGGCTACGCAAGCGGTTCCCAAAGAGCTTTAGAACAAGGCATAGTTTTCCCTGCTGGCTCTTTGGGCGGGGGACCCATCTCCAGCCGTATGGCCATTTTTGTGGCTGATAGGGCGCCAAGTGGGAAAGGGTGGTGTCGAGGCTGAAGACAGCAGGAAAGCCCGCAGCCCCCAGGTCTGTGGGGCTACGCAAGCGGTTCCCAAAGAGCTTTAGAACAAGGCATAGTTTTCCCAGCTGGCTTTTTGGGCGTGGGACCCATCTCCAGACGTATGGCCATTTTTGTGCCTGGCGCGGTGCGTAGTGGGAAAGGGTGGTGTCGAGGCTGAAGGCAGCAGCAAAGCCTGCAGCCCCCAGGTCTGTGGGGCCAAGCAAGCGGTTCCCAAAGAGCTTTAGAACAAGGCATAGTTTTCCCTGCTGGCTCTTTGAGCATGGGACCCATCTCCAGCCGTATGGCCATTTTTGTCCCTGGCCCGGCGCCAAGAGGGAAAGGGTGGCTTTGAGGCTGAAGGCAGCAGGAAAGCCCGAAGCCCCCAGGTCTGTGGGGCTACGCAAGCGGTTCCCAAAGAGCTTTAGAACAAGGCATAGTTTTCCCTGCTCGCTCTTTGGGAGGGGGACCCATCTCCAGCCATATGGCCATTTTTGTGCCTGGCGAAGCCCCAAGTGCGAAAGGGTGGCTTTGAGGCTGAAGGCAGCAGGAAAGCCCGCAGCCCCCAGGTCTGTGGGGCTACGCAAGCGGTTCCCAAAGAGCTTTAGAACAAGGCATAGTTTTCCCTGCTGGCTCTCTGGGCGGGGGACCCATCTCCAGCCGTATGGCCATTTTTGAGCCTGGAGCAGTGCCAAGTGGGAAAGGGTGGTGTCGAGGCTGAAGGCAGCAGGAAAGCCCGCAGCCCCCAGGTCTGTGGGGCTACGCAAGCAGTTCCCAAAGAGCTTTAGAACAAGGCATAGTTTTCCCTGCTGGCTCTTTGGGCGGGGGACCCATCTCCAGCCATATGGCCATTTTTGTGCCTGGCGCAGCGCCAAGTGGGAAAGGGTGGTTTTGAGGCTGAAGGCAGCAGCAAAGCCTGCAGCCCCCAGGTCTGTGGGGCTACGCAAGCGGTTCCCAAAGAGCTTTAGAACAAGGCATAGTTTTCCCTGCTGGCTCTTTGGGCGGGGGACCCATCTCCAGCCGTATGGCCATTTTTGTGCCTGGCCGGGGGCCAAGTGGGAAAGGGTGGTTTTGAGGCTGAAGGCAGCAGGAAAGCCCGCAGCCCCCACGTGTGTGGGGCTACGCAAGCGGTTCCCAAAGAGCTTTAGAACAAGGCATAGTTTTCCCTGCTGGCTCTTTGGGCATGGGACCCATCTCCAGCCATAGGCCATTTTTGTGCTTGATAGGGTGCCAAGTGGGAAAGGGTGGTGTCGAGGCTGAAGGCAGCAGGAAAGCCCGCAGCCCCCAGGTCTGTGCGGCTACGCAAGCGGTTCCCAAAGAGCTTTAGAACAAGGCATAATTTTCCCTGCTGGCTCTCTGGGCGGGGGACCCATCTCCAGCCGTACGGCCATTTTTGTGCCTGGCGCGGCGCCAAGAGGGAAAGGGTGGTGTCGAGGCTAAAGGCAGCAGGAAAGCCCGCAGCCCCCAGGTCTGTGGAGCTACGCAAGCAGTTCCCAAAGAGCTTTAGAACAAGGCATAGTTTTCCCTGCTGGCTCTTTGGGCGGGGGACCCATCTCCAGCCGTATGGCCATTTTTGTGCCTGGCGCGGTGCCAAGTGCGAAAGGGTGGCTTTGAGGCTGAAGGCAGCAGGAAAGCCCGCAGCCCCCAGGTCTGTGGGGCTACGCAAGCGGTTCCCAAAGAGCTTTAGAACAAGGCATAGTTTTCCCTGCTGGCTCTTTGGGCATGGGACCCATCTCCACCCATAGGCCATTTTTGTGCCTGATAGGGCGCCAAGTGGGAAAGGGTGGCTTTGAGGCTAAAGACAGCAGGAAAGCCTGCAGCCCCCAGGTCTGTGGGGCTACGCAAGCGGTTCCCAAAGAGCTTTAGAACAAGGCATAGTTTTCCCTGCTGGCTCTTTGGGTGGGGGACCCATCTCCAGCCGTATGGCCATTTTTGAGCCTGGAGCAGTGCCAAGTGGGAAAGGGTGGTTTTGAGGGTGAAGGCAGCAGGAAAGCCCGCAGCCCCCAGGTCTGTGGGGCTACGCATGCGGTTCCCAAAGAGCTTTAGAACAAGGCATAGTTTTCCCTGCTGGCTCTCTGGGCGGGGGACCCATCTCCAGCCGTATGGCCATTTTTGTGCCTGGCGCGGCGCCAAGTGGGAAAGGGTGGCTTTGAGGCTGAAGGCAGCAGGAAAGCCCGCAGCCCCCACGTCTGTGGGGCCAAGCAAGCGGTTCCCAAAGAGCTTTAGAACAAGGCATAGTTTTCCCTGCTGGCTCTTTGGGCATGGGACCCATCTCCAGCCATAGGCCATTTTTGTGCTTGATAGGGCGCCAAGTGGGAAAGGGTGGCTTTGAGGCTGAAGGCAGCAGGAAAGCCTGCAGCCCCCAGGTCTGTGGGGCTATGCAAGCAGTTCCCAAAGAGCTTTAGAACAAGGCATAGTTTTCCCTGCTGGCTCTTTGTTCGGGGGACCCATCTCCAGCCATAGGCCATTTTTGTGCCTGGCCCGGCGCCCAGTGGGAAAGGGTGGCTTTGAGGCTTGAAGGCAGCAGGAAAGCCCGCAGCCCCCAGGTCTGTGGGGCTACGCAAGCGGTTCCCAAAGAGCTTTAGAACAAGGCATAGTTTTCCCTGCTGGCTCTTTGGGCGGGGGACCCATCTCCAGCCGTATGGCCATTTTTGAGCCTGGCGCGGCGCCAAGTGGGAAAGGGTGGTGTCGAGGCTAAAGGCAGCAGGAAAGCCCGCAGCCCCCAGGTCTGTGGGGCTACGCAAGCGGTTCCCAAAGAGCTTTAGAACAAGGCATAGTTTTCCCTGCTGGCTCTCTGGGCGGGGGACCCATCTCCAGCCGTATGGCCATTTTTGAGCCTGGCGCGGCGCCAGGTGGGAAAGGGTGGCTTTGAGGCTGAAGGCAGGAGCAAAGCCTGCAGCCCCCAGGTCTGTGGTGCTACGCAAGCGGTTCCCAAAGAGCTTTAGAAGAAGGCATAGTTTTCCCAGCTGGCTCTTAGGGCATGGGACCCATCTCCAGCCATAGGCCATTTTTGTGCCTGGCGCGAAGCCAAGTGGGAAAGGGTGCTGTCGAGGCTGAAGGCAGCAGGAAAGCCCGCAGCCCCAAGGTCTGTGGGGCTACGCAAGCGGTTCCCAAAGAGCTTTAGAACAAGGCATAGTTTTCCCTGCTGGCTCTTTGGGCGGGGGACCCATCTCCAGTCGTATGGCTATTTTTATGCCTGGCGCGTTGCGTAGTGGGAAAGGGTGGTTTTGAGGCTGAAGGCAGCAGGAAAGCCCACAGCCCCCAGGTCTGTGGGGCTACGCAAGCGGTTCCCAAAGAGCTTTAGAACAAGGCATAGTTTTCCCTGCTCGCTCTTTGGGCGGGGGACCCATCTCCAGCCATAGGCCATTTTTGTGCCTGGCCCGGCGCCCAGTGGGAAAGGGTGGCTTTGAGGCTTGAAGGCAGCAGGAAAGCCCGCAGTCCCCAGATCTGTGGGGCTACGCAAGCGGTTCCCAAAGAGCTTTAGAACAAGGCATAATTTTCCCTGCTGGCTCTTTGGGCGGGGGACCCATCTCCAGCCATATGGCCATTTTTGTGCCTGGCGCAGCGCCAAGTGGGAAAGGGTGGTTTTGAGGCTGAAGGCAGCAGCAAAGCCTGCAGCCCCCAGGTCTGTGGGGCTACGCAAGCGGTTCCCAAAGAGCTTTAGAACAAGGCATAGTTTTCCCTGCTGGCTCTTTGGGCGGGGGACCCATCTCCAGCCGTATGGCCATTTTTGTGCCTGGCCGGGGGCCAAGTGGGAAAGAGTGGTTTTGAGGCTGAAGGCATCAGGAAAGCCCGCAGCCCCCACGTGTGTGGGGCTACGCAAGCGGTTCCCAAAGAGCTTTAGAACAAGGCATAGTTTTCCCTGCTGGCTCTTTGGGCATGGGACCCATCTCCAGCCATAGGCCATTTTTGTGCTTGATAGGGCGCCAAGTGGGAAAGGGTGGTGTCGAGGCTGAAGGCAGCAGGAAAGCCCGCAGCCCCCAGGTCTGTGCGGCTACGCAAGCGGTTCCCAAAGAGCTTTAGAACAAGGCATAATTTTCCCTGCTGGCTCTCTGGGCGGGGGACCCATCTCCAGCCGTACGGCCATTTTTGTGCCTGGCGCGGCGCCAAGAGGGAAAGGGTGGTGTCGAGGCTGAAGGCAGCAGGAAAGCCCGCAGCCCCCAGGTCTGTGGGGCTACGCAAGCGGTTCCCAAAGAGCTTTAGAACAAGGCATAGTTTTCCCTGCTGGCTCTTTGGGCATGGGACCCATCTCCACCCATAGGCCATTTTTGTGCCTGATAGGGCGCCAAGTGGGAAAGGGTGGCTTTGAGGCTAAAGACAGCAGGAAAGCCTGCAGCCCCCAGGTCTGTGGGGCTACGCAAGCGGTTCCCAAAGAGCTTTAGAACAAGGCATAGTTTTCCCTGCTGGCTCTTTGGGTGGGGGACCCATCTCCAGCCGTATGGCCATTTTTGAGCCTGGAGCAGTGCCAAGTGGGAAAGGGTGGTTTTGAGGGTGAAGGCAGCAGGAAAGCCCGCAGCCCCCAGGTCTGTGGGGCTACGCAAGCGGTTCCCAAAGAGCTTTAGAACAAGGCATAGTTTTCCCTGCTGGCTCTCTGGGCGGGGGACCCATCTCCAGCCGTATGGCCATTTTTGTGCCTGGCGCGGCGCCAAGTGGGAAAGGGTGGTGTCGAGGCAGAAGGCAGCAGGAAAGCCCGCAGCCCCCACGTCTGTGGGGCCAAGCAAGCGGTTCCCAAAGAGCTTTAGAACAAGGCATAGTTTTCCCTGCTGGCTCTTTGGGCCTGGGACCCATCTCCAGCCATAGGCCATTTTTGTGCTTGATAGGGCGCCAAGTGGGAAAGGGTGGCTTTGAGGCTGAAGGCAGCAGGAAAGCCTGCAGCCCCCAGGTCTGTGGGGCTACGCAAGCAGTTCCCAAAGAGCTTTAGAACAAGGCATAGTTTTCCCTGCTGGCTCTTTGTTCGGGGGACCCATCTCCAGCCATAGGCCATTTTTGTGCCTGGCCCGGCGCCCAGTGGGAAAGGGTGGCTTTGAGGCTTGAAGGCAGCAGGAAAGCCCGCAGCCCCCAGGTCTGTGGGGCTACGCAAGCGGTTCCCAAAGAGCTTTAGAACAAGGCATAGTTTTCCCTGCTGGCTCTCTGGGCGGGGGACCCATCTCCAGCCGTATGGCCATTTTTGAGCCTGGCGCGGCGCCAAGTGGGAAAGGGTGGTGTCGAGGCTAAAGGCAGCAGGAAAGCCCGCAGCCCCCAGGTCTGTGGGGCTACGCAAGCGGTTCCCAAAGAGCTTTAGAACAAGGCATAGTTTTCCCTGCTGGCTCTCTGGGCGGGGGACCCATCTCCAGCCGTATGGCCATTTTTGAGCCTGGCGCGGCGCCAGGTGGGAAAGGGTGGCTTTGAGGCTGAAGGCAGGAGCAAAGCCTGCAGCCCCCAGGTCTGTGGTGCTACGCAAGCGGTTCCCAAAGAGCTTTAGAAGAAGGCATAGTTTTCCCAGCTGGCTCTTAGGGCATGGGACCCATCTCCAGCCGTATGGCCATTTTTGTGCCTGGCGCGAAGCCAAGTGGGAAAGGGTGCTGTCGAGGCTGAAGGCAGCAGGAAAGCCCGCAGCCCCCAGGTCTGTGGGGCTACGCAAGCGGTTCCCAAAGAGCTTTAGAACAAGGCATAGTTTTCCCTGCTGGCTCTTTGGGCGGGGGACCCATCTCCAGTCGTATGGCTATTTTTATGCCTGGCGCGTTGCGTAGTGGGAAAGGGTGGTTTTGAGGCTGAAGGCAGCAGGAAAGCCTGCAGCCCCCAGGTCTGTGGGGCTACGCAAGCGGTTCCCAAAGAGCTTTAGAACAAGGCATAGTTTTCCCTGCTGGCTCTTTGGGCGGGGGACCCATCTCCAGCCGTATGGCCATTTTTGTGCCTGGCCCGGCGCAAAGTGGGAAAGGGTGGCTTTGAGGCTGAAGGCAGCAGGAAAGCCCGCAGCCCCCAGGTCTGTGCGGCTACGCAAGCGGTTCCCAAAGAGCTTTAGAACAAGGCATAGTTTTCCCTGCTGGCTCTTTGGGTGGGGGACCCATCTCCAGCCGTACGGCCATTTTTGTGCCTGGCGCGGCGCCAAGAGGGAAAGGGTGGTGTCGAGGCTAAAGGCAGCAGGAAAGCCCGCAGCCCCCAGGTCTGTGGGGCTACGCAAGCGGTTCCCAAAGAGCTTTAGAACAAGGCATAGTTTTCCCTGCTGGCTCTTTGGGCATGGGACCCATCTCCACCCATAGGCCATTTTTGTGCCTGATAGGGCGCCAAGTGGGAAAGGGTGGCTTTGAGGCTGAAGACAGCAGGAAAGCCTGCAGCCCCCAGGTCTGTGGGCCTACGCAAGCGGTTCCCAAAGACCTTTAGAACAAGGCATAGTTTTCCCTGCTGGCTCTTTGGGTGGGGGACCCATCTCCAGCCGTATGGCTATTTTTGTGCCTGACGCGGTGCGTAGTGGCATAGGGTGGTTTTGAGGCTGAAGGCAGCAGGAAAGCCCGCAGCCCCCACGTCTGTGGGGCCAAGCAAGCGGTTCCCAAAGAGCTTTAGAACAAGGCATAGTTTTCCCTGCTGGCTCTTTGGGCGGGGGACCCATCTCCAGCCGTATGGCCATTTTTGTACCTGGCGCGGTGCGTAGTGGGAAAGGGTGGTTTTGAGGCTGAAGGCAGCAGGAAAGCCCGCAGCCCCCAGGTCTGTGGGGCCAAGCAAGCGGTTCCCAAAGAGCTTTAGAACAAGGCATAGTTTTCCCTGCTGGCTCTTTGGGCGGGGGACCCATCTCCAGCCGTATGGCCATTTTTGTGCCTGGCGCGGCGCCAAGTGGGTAAGGGTGGTGTCGAGGCTGAAGGCAGCAGCAAAGCCTGCAGCCCCCAGGTCTGTGGGGCCAAGCAAGCGGTTCCCAAAGAGCTTTAGAACAAGGCATAGTTTTCCCTGCTGGCTCTTTGGGCATGGGACCCATCTCCAGCCGTATGGCCATTTTTGTCCCTGGCCCGGCGCCAAGTGGGAAAGGGTGGCTTTGAGGCTGAAGGCAGCAGGAAAGCCCGCAGCCTCCAGGTCTGTGGGGCTACGCAAGCGGTTCCCAAAGAGCTTTAGAACAAGGCATAGTTTTCCCTGCTCGCTCTTTGGGCGGGGGACCCATCTCCAGCCATATGGCCATTTTTGTGCCTGGCGAAGCCCCAAGTGCGAAAGGGTGGCTTTGAGGCTGAAGGCAGCAGGAAAGCCCGCAGCCCCCAGGTCTGTGGGGCTACGCAAGCGGTTCCCAAAGAGCTTTAGAACAAGGCATAGTTTTCCCTGCTGGCTCTTTTGGCAGGGGACCCATCTCCAGCCGTATGGCCATTTTTGTGCCTGGCCCGGCGCCAAGTGGGAAAGGGTGGCTTTGAGACTGAAGGCAGCAGCAAAGCCTGCAGCCCCCAGGTCTGTGGGGCTACGCAAGCGGTTCCCAAAGAGCTTTAGAACAAGGCATAGTTTTCCCTGCTGGCTCTCTGGGCGGGGGACCCATCTCCAGCCGTATGGCCATTTTTGAGCCTGGAGCAGTGCCAAGTGGGAAAGGGTGGTGTCGAGGCTGAAGGCAGCAGGAAAGCCCGCAGCCCCCAGGTCTGTGGGGCTACGCAAGCAGTTCCCAAAGAGCTTTAGAACAAGGCATAGTTTTCCCTGCTGGCTCTTTGGGCGGGGGACCCATCTCCAGCCATAGGCCATTTTTGTGCCTGGCCCGGCGCCCAGTGGGAAAGGGTGGCTTTGAGGCTTGAAGGCAGCAGGAAAGCCCGCAGCCCCCAGGTCTGTGGGGCTACGCAAGCGGTTCCCAAAGAGCTTTAGAACAAGGCATAATTTTACCTGCTGGCTCTTTGGGCGGGGTACCCATCTCCAGCCATATGGCCATTTTTGTGCCTGGCGCAGCGCCAAGTGGGAAAGGGTGGTTTTGAGGCTGAAGGCAGCAGCAAAGCCTGCAGCCCCCAGGTCTGTGGGGCTACGCAAGCGGTTCCCAAAGAGCTTTACAACAAGGCATAGTTTTCCCTGCTGGCTCTTTGGGCGGGGGACCCATCTCCAGCCGTATGGCCATTTTTTTGCCTGGCCGGGGGCCAAGTGGGAAAGGTTGGTTTTGAGGCTGAAGGCAGCAGGAAAGCCCGCAGCCCCCACGTGTGTGGGGCTACGCAAGCGGTTCCCAAAGAGCTTTAGAACAAGGCATAGTTTTCCCTCCTGGCTCTTTGGGCATGGGACCCATCTCCAGCCATAGGCCATTTTTGTGCTTGATAGGGCGCCAAGTGGGAAAGGGTGCTGTCGAGGCTGAAGGCAGCAGGAAAGCCCGCAGCCCCCAGGTCTGTGCGGCTACGCAAGCGGTTCCCAAAGAGCTTTAGAACAAGGCATAATTTTCCCTGCTGGCTCTTTGGGCGGGGGACCCATCTCCAGCCGTACGGCCATTTTTGTGCCTGGCGCGGCGCCAAGAGGGAAAGGGTGGTGTCGAGGCTAAAGGCAGCAGGAAAGCCCGCAGCCCCCAGGTCTGTGGAGCTACGCAAGCAGTTCCCAAAGAGCTTTAGAACAAGGCATAGTTTTCCCTGCTGACTCTTTGGGCGGGGGACCCATCTCCAGCCGTATGGCCATTTTTGTGCATGGCGCAGCGCCAAGTGGGAAAGGGTGGCTTTGAGGCTGAAGGCAGCAGGAAAGCCCGCAGCCCCCAGGTCTGTGGGGCTACGCAAGCGGTTCCCAAAGAGCTTTAGAACAAGGCATAGTTTTCCCTGCTGGCTCTTTGGGCATGGGACCCATCTCCACCCATAGGCCATTTTTGTGCCTAATAGGGCGCCAAGTGGGAAAGGGTGGCTTTGAGGCTAAAGACAGCAGGAAAGCCTGCAGCCCCCAGGTCTGTGGGGCTACGCAAGCGGTTCCCAAAGAGCTTTAGAACAAGGCATAGTTTTCCCTGCTGGCTCTTTGGGTGGGGGACCCATCTCCAGCCGTATGGCTATTTTTGTGCCTGACGCGGTGCGTAGTTGCATAGGGTGGTTTTGAGGCTGAAGGCAGCAGGAAAGCCCGCAGCCCCCACGTCTGTGGGGCCAAGCAAGCGGTTCCCAAAGAGCTTTAGAACAAGGCATAGTTTTCCCTGCTGGCTCTTTGGGCGGGGGACCCATCTCCAGCCGTATGGCCATTTTTGTGCCTGGCGCGGTGCGTAGTGGGAAAGGGTGGTTTTGACGCTGAAGGCAGCAGGAAAGCCCGCAGCCCCCAGGTCTGTGGGGCTACGCAAGCGGTTCACCAAAGAGCTTTAGAACAAGGCATAGTTTTCCCTGCTGGCTCTTTGGGCATGGGACCCATCTCCAGCCATAGGCCATTTTTGTGCTTGATAGGGCGCCAAGTGGGAAAGGGTGCTGTCGAGGCTGAAGGCAGCAGGAAAGCCCGCAGCCCCCAGGTCTGTGCGGCTACGCAAGCGGTTCCCAAAGAGCTTTAGAACAAGGCATAATTTTCCCTGCTGGCTCTTTGGGCGGGGGACCCATCTCCAGCCGTACGGCCATTTTTGTGCCTGGCGCGGCGCCAAGAGGGAAAGGGTGGTGTCGAGGCTAAAGGCAGCAGGAAAGCCCGCAGCCCCCAGGTCTGTGGAGCTACGCAAGCAGTTCCCAAAGAGCTTTAGAACAAGGCATAGTTTTCCCTGCTGGCTATTTGGGCGGGGGACCCATCTCCAGCCGTATGGCCATTTTTGTGCATGGCGCAGCGCCAAGTGGGAAAGGGTGGCTTTGAGGCTGAAGGCAGCAGGAAAGCCCGCAGCCCCCAGGTCTGTGGGGCTACGCAAGCGGTTCCCAAAGAGCTTTAGAACAAGGCATAGTTTTCCCTGCTGGCTCTTTGGGCATGGGACCCATCTCCACCCATAGGCCATTTTTGTGCCTAATAGGGCGCCAAGTGGGAAAGGGTGGCTTTGAGGCTAAAGACAGCAGGAAAGCCTGCAGCCCCCAGGTCTGTGGGGCTACGCAAGCGGTTCCCAAAGAGCTTTAGAACAAGGCATAGTTTTCCCTGCTGGCTCTTTGGGTGGGGGACCCATCTCCAGCCGTATGGCTATTTTTGTGCCTGACGCGGTGCGTAGTTGCATAGGGTGGTTTTGAGGCTGAAGGCAGCAGGAAAGCCCGCAGCCCCCACGTCTGTGGGGCCAAGCAAGCGGTTCCCAAAGAGCTTTAGAACAAGGCATAGTTTTCCCTGCTGGCTCTTTGGGCGGGGGACCCATCTCCAGCCGTATGGCCATTTTTGTGCCTGGCGCGGTGCGTAGTGGGAAAGGGTGGTTTTGACGCTGAAGGCAGCAGGAAAGCCCGCAGCCCCCAGGTCTGTGGGGCTACGCAAGCGGTTCACCAAAGAGCTTTAGAACAAGGCATAGTTTTCCCTGCTGGCTCTTTGGGCGGGGGACCCATCTCCAGCCGTATGGCCATTTTTGTCCCTGGCCCGGCGCCAAGTGGGAAAGGGTGGTGTTGGGGCTGAAGGCAGCAGCAAAGACTGCAGCCCCCAGGTCTGTGGGGCCAAGCAAGCGGTTCCCAAAGAGCTTTAGAACAAGGCATAGTTTTCCCTGCTGGCTCTTTGGGCGGGGGACCCATCTCCAGCCGTATGGCCATTTTTGTGCCTGGCAAGGCGCCAAGTGGGAAAGGGTGGCTTTGAGGCTGAAGGCAGCAGCAAAGCCCGCAGCCCCCAGGTCTGTGGGGCTACGCAAGCGGTTCCCAAAGAGCTTTAGAACAAGGCATAGTTTTCCCTGCTGGCTCTTTGGGCGGGGGACCCATCTCCAGCCGTATGGCCATTTTTGTGCCTGGCGCGGCGCCAAGTGGGAAAGGGTGGTGTCGAGGCTGAAGGCAGCAGGAAAGCCCGCAGCCCCCAGGTCTGTGGGGCCAAGCACGCGGTTCCCAAAGAGCTTTAGAACAAGGCATAGTTTTCCCTGCTGGCTCTTTGGGCATGGGACCCATCTCCAGCCATAGGCCATTTTTGTGCTTGATAGGGCGCCAAGTGGGAAAGGGTGGCTTTGAGGCTGAAGGCAGCAGCAAAGACTGCAGCCCCCAGGTCTGTGGGGCCAAGCAAGCGGTTCCCAAAGAGCTTTAGAACAAGGCATAGTTTTCCCTGCTGGCTCTTTGGGCGGGGGACCCATCTCCAGCCACAGGCCATTTTTGTGCCTGGCCCGGCGCCCAGTGGGAAAGGGTGGCTTTGAGGCTTGAAGGCAGCAGGAAAGCCCGCAGCCCCCAGGTCTGTAGGGCTACGCAAGCGGTTCCCAAAGAGCTTTAAAACAAGGCATAATTTTCCCTGCTGGCTCTTTGGGCGGGGGACCCATCTCCAGCCGTATGGCCATTTTTGTGCCTGGCCGGGAGCCAAGTGGGAAAGGGTGGTTTTGAGGCTGAAGGCAGCAGGAAAGCCCGCAGCCCCCAGGTCTGTGGGGCTACGCAAGCGGTTCCCAAAGAGCTTTAGAACAAGGCATAGTTTTCCCTGCTGGCTCTTTGGGCATGGGACCCATCTCCAGCCATAGGCCATTTTTGTGCTTGATAGGGCGCCAAGTGGGAAAGGGTGGTGTCGAGGCTGAAGGCAGCAGCAAAGCCCGCAGCCCCCAGATCTGTGGGGCTACGCAAGCGGTTCCCAAAGAGCTTTAGAACAAGGCATAGTTTTCCCTGCTGGCTCTCTGGGCGGGGGACCCATCTCCAGCCGTATGGCCATTTTTGAGCCTGGCGCGGCGCCAGGTGGGAAAGGGTGGCTTTGAGGCTGAAGGCAGGAGCAAAGCCTGCAGCCCCCAGGTCTGTGGTGCTACGCAAGCGGTTCCCAAAGAGCTTTAGAACAAGTCATAGTTTTCCCAGCTGGCTCTTAGGGCATGGGACCCATCTCCAGCCATAGGCCATTTTTGTGCCTGGCACGAAGCCAAGTGGGAAAGGGTGCTGTCGAGGCTGAAGGCAGCAGGAAAGCCTGCAGCCCCCAGGTGTGTGGGGCTACGCAAGCGGTTCCCAAAGAGCTTTAGAACAAGGCATAGTTTTCCCTGCTGGCTCTTTGGGCGGGGGACCCATCTCCAGCCGTATGGCTATTTTTGTCCCTGGCGCGGTGCGTAGTGGCATAGGATGGTTTTGAGGCTGAAGGCAGCAGGAAAGCCTGCAGCCCCCAGGTCTGTGCGGCTACACAAGCGGTTCCCAAAGAGCTTTAGAACAAGGCATAGTTTTCCCTGCTGGCTCTTTGGGCGGGGGACCCATCTCCAGCCGTACGGCCATTTTTGCGCCTGGCCCGGCGCCCAGTGGGAAAGGGTGGCTTTGAGGCTGAAGGCAGCAGCAAAGCCCGCAGCCCCCAGGTCTGTGCGGCTACGCAAGCGGTTCCCAAAGAGCTTTAGAACAAGGCATAGTTTTCCCTGCTGGCTCTTTGGGCGGGAGACCCATCTCCAGCCATAGGCCATTTTTGTGCCTGCCGCGACGCCAAGTGGGAAAGGGTGTTGTCGAGGCTGAAGGCAGCAGGAAAGCCCGCAGCCCCCAGGTCTGTGGGGCCACACAAGCGGTTCCCAAAGAGCTTTAGAACAAGGCATAGTTTTCCCTGCTGGCTCTTTGGGCGGGGGACCCATCTCCAGCCGTATGGCCATTTTTGTGCCTGGCGCGGCGCCAAGTGGGAAAGGGTGGCTTTGAGGCTGAAGACAGCAGGAAAGCCCGCAGCCCCCAGGTCTGTGGGGCTACGCAAGCGGTTCCCAAAGAGCTTTAGAACAAGGCATAGTTTTCCCTGCTGGCTCTTTGGGCGGGGGACCCATCTGCAGACATATGGCCATTTTTGTGCCTGGCACGACGCCAAGTGGGAAAGGGTGGCTTTGACGCTGAAGGCAGCAGGAAAGCCCGCAGCCCCCAGGTCTGTGGGGCTACGCAAGCGGTTCCCAAAGAGCTTTAGAACAAGGCATAGTTTTCCCTACTGGCTCTTTGGGCGGGAGACCCATCTCCAGCCATAGGCCATTTTTGTGCCTGGCGCGACGCCAAGTGGGAAAGGGTGTTGTCGAGGCTGAAGGCAGCAGGAAAGCCCGCAGCCCCCAGGTCTGTGGGGCCAAGCAAGCGGTTCCCAAAGAGCTTTAGAACAAGGCATAGTTTTCCCTGCTGGCTCTTTGGGCATGGGACCCATCTCCAGCCATAGGCCATTTTTGTGCCTGGCGCGACGCCAAGTGGGAAAGGGTGGTGTCGAGGTTGAAGGCAGCAGGAAAGCCTGCAGCCCCCAGGTCTGTGGGGCTACACAAGCGGTTCCCAAAGAGCTTTAGAACAAGGCATAGTTTTCCCTGCTGGCTCTTTGGGCATGGGACCCATCTCCAGCCGTATGGCCATTTTTGTGCCTGGCGCGGCGCCAAGTGGGAAAGGGTGGTGTCGAGGCTGAAGGCAGCAGGAAAGCCCGCAGCCCCCAGGTCTCTGGGGCTACGCAAGCGGTTCCCAAAGAGCTTTAGAACAAGGCATAGTTTTCCCTGCTGGCTCTTTGGGCGGGGGACCCATCTCCAGCCGTATGGCCATTTTTGTGCCTAGCGCGGCGCCAAATGGGAAAGGGTGGCTTTGAGGCTGAAGGCAGCAGGAAAGTCTGCAGCCCCCAGGTCTGTGGGGCTACGCAAGCGGTTCCCAAAGAGCTTTAGAACAAGGCATAGTCTTCCCTGCTGGCTCTCTGGGCCGGGGACCCATCTCCAGCCATAGGCCATTTTTGTGCCTGGCGCAGTGCCAAGTGGGAAAGGGTGGTGTCGAGGCTGAAGGCAGCAGCAAAGCCCGCAGCCCCCAGGTCTGTGGGGCTACGCAAGCGTTTCCCAAAGAGCTTTAGAACAAGGCATAGTTTTCCCTGCTGGCTCTTTGGGCGGGGGACCCATCTCCAGCCATAGGCCATTTTTGTGCCTGGCGCGGCGCCAAGTGGGAAAGGGTGGTGTCGAGGCTGAAGGCAGCAGGAAAGCCTGCAGGCCCCACGTCTGTGGGGCTACGCAAGTGGTTCCCAAAGAGCTTTAGAACAAGGCATAGTTTTCCCAGCTGGCTCTTTGGGCGGGGGACCCATCTCCAGCCATAGGCCATTTTTGTGCCTGGCGCGGCGCCAAGTGGGAAAGGGTGGCTTTGAGGCTGAAGGCAGCAGGAAAGCCTGCAGCCCCCAGGTCTGTGGGGCTACGCAAGCGGTTCCCAAAGAGCTTTAGAACAAGGCATAGTTTTCCCTGCTGGCTCTTTGGGCGGGGGACCCATCTCCAGCCGTATGGCCATTTTTGTGCCTGGCCCGGCGCCAAGTGGGAAAGGGTGGTGTCGAGGCTGAAGGCAGCAGGAAAGCCCACAGCCCCCAGGTCTGTGGGGCTACGCAAGCGGTTCCCAAAGAGCTTTAGAACAAGGCATAGTTTTCCCTGCTGGCTCTTTGGGCGGGGGACCCATCTCCAGCCGTATGGCCATTTTTGTGCCTGGCGCGGTGCGTAGTGTGAAAGGGTGGTTTTGAGGCTGAAGGCAGCAGGAAAGCCTGCAGCCCACAGCTCTGTGGGGCCAAGGAAGCTGTTCCCAAAGAGCTTTAGAACAAGGCATAGTTTTCCGTGATGGCTCTTTGGGCATGGGACCCATCTCCAGCCATAGGCCATTTTTGTGCCTGGCGCGGTGCGTAATGGGAAAGGGTGGCTTTGAGGCTGAAGGCAGCAGGAAAGCCCGCAGCCCCCAGGTCTGTGGGGCTACGCAAGCGGTTCCCAAAGAGCTTTAGAACAAGGCATAGTTTTCCTTGCTGGCTCTTTGGGCATGAGACCCATCTCCAGCCATAGGCCATTTTTGTGCCTGGCCCGGCGCCAAGTGGGAAAGGGTGGTGTCGAGGCTGAAGGCAGCAGCAAAGCCCGAAGCCCCCAGGTCTGTAGGGCTACGCAAGCGGTTCCCAAAGAGCTTTAGAACAAGGCATAGTTTTCCCTGCTGGCTCTTTGGGCGGGGGACCCATCTCCAGCCATAGGCCATTTTTGTGCCTGGCGCGACGCCAAGTGGGAAAGGGTGGTGTCGAGGTTGAAGGCAGCAGGAAAGCCTGCAGCCCCCAGGTCTGTGGGGCTACGCAAGCGGTTCCCAAAGAGCTTTAGAACAAGGCATAGTTTTCCCTGCTGGCTCCTTGGGCGGGGGACCCATCTCCAGCCGTATGGCCATTTTTGTGCCTGGCGCGGCGCCCAGTGGGAAAGGGTGGTGTCGAGGCTGAAGGCAGCAGGAAAGCCCGCAGCTCCCAGGTCTGTGGAGCTACGCAAGTGGTTCCCAAAGAGCTTTAGAACAAGGCATAGTTTTCCTTGCTGGCTCTTTGGGCAGGGGACCCATCTCCAGCCATATGGCCATTTTTGTGCCTGATGCGGCGTCCAGTGGAAAAGGGTGGCTTTGAGGTTGAAGGCAGCAGCAAAGCCTGCAGCCCCCAGGTCTGTGGGGCTACGCAAGCGGTTCCCAAAGAGCTTTAGAACAAGGCATAGTTTTCCCTGCTGGCTCTTTGGGCGGGGGACCCATCTCCAGCTGTATGGCCATTTTTGTGCCTGGCGCGGTGCCAAGTGGGAAAGGGTGGTGTCGAGTCTGAAGGCAGCAGGAAAGCCCGCAGCCCCCAGGTCTGTGGGGCTACGCAAGCGGTTCCCAAAGAGCTTTAGAACAAGGCATAGTTTTCCCTGCTTGTTCTTTGGGCGGGGGACCCATCTCCAGCCGTATGGCCATTTTTGTGCCTGGCGCGGCGCCAAGTGGGAATGGGTGGTGTCGAGTCTGAAGGCAGCAGGAAAGCCTGCAGCCCCCAGGTCTGTGGGGCTACGCAAGCGGTTCCCAAAGAGCTTTAGAACAAGGCATAGTTTTCCCTGCTGGCTCTTTGGGCGGGGGACCCATCTCCAATCGTATGGCCATTTTTGTGCCTGGCGCGGTGCGTAGTGGGAAAGGGTGGTTTTGAGGCTGAAGGCAGCAGGAAAGCCCGCAACCCCCAGGTCTGTGGGGCTACGCAAGCGGTTCCCAAAGAGCTTTAGAACAAGGCATAGTTTTCCCTGCTGGCTCTTTGGGTGGGGGACCCATCTCCAGCCGTATGGCTATTTTTGTGCCTGACGCGGTGCGTAGTGGCATAGGGTGGTTTTGAGGCTGAAGGCAGCAGGAAAGCCCGCAGCCCCCACGTCTGTGGGGCCAAGCAAGCGGTTCCCAAAGAGCTTTAGAACAAGGCATAGTTTTCCCTGCTGGCTCTTTGGGCGGGGGACCCATCTCCAGCCGTATGGCCATTTTTGTGCCTGGCGCGGTGCGTAGTGGGAAAGGGTGGTTTTGACGCTGAAGGCAGCAGGAAAGCCCGCAGCCCCCAGGTCTGTGGGGCTACGCAAGCGGTTCACCAAAGAGCTTTAGAACAAGGCATAGTTTTCCCTGCTGGCTCTTTGGGCGGGGGACCCATCTCCAGCCGTATGGCCATTTTTGTCCCTGGCCCGGCGCCAAGTGGGAAAGGGTGGTGTTGGGGCTGAAGGCAGCAGCAAAGCCCGCAGCCCCCAGGTCTGTGGGGCCAAGCAAGCGGTTCCCAAAGAGCTTTAGAACAAGGCATAGTTTTCCCTGCTGGCTCTTTGGGCGGGGGACCCATCTCCAGCCGTATGGCCATTTTTGTGCCTGGCAAGGCGCCAAGTGGGAAAGGGTGGCTTTGAGGCTGAAGGCAGCAGCAAAGCCCGCAGCCCCCAGGTCTGTGGGGCTACGCAAGCGGTTCCCAAAGAGCTTTAGAACAAGGCATAGTTTTCCCTGCTGGCTCTTTGGGCGGGGGACCCATCTCCAGCCGTATGGCCATTTTTGTGCCTGGCGCGGCGCCAAGTGGGAAAGGGTGGTGTCGAGGCTGAAGGCAGCAGGAAAGCCCGCAGCCCCCAGGTCTGTGGGGCCAAGCAAGCGGTTCCCAAAGAGCTTTAGAACAAGGCATAGTTTTCCCTGCTGGCTCTTTGGGCATGGGACCCATCTCCAGCCATAGGCCATTTTTGTGCTTGATAGGGCGCCAAGTGGGAAAGGGTGGCTTTGAGGCTGAAGGCAGCAGCAAAGACTGCAGCCCCCAGGTCTGTGGGGCCAAGCAAGCGGTTCCCAAAGAGCTTTAGAACAAGGCATAGTTTTCCCTGCTGGCTCTTTGGGCGGGGGACCCATCTCCAGCCACAGGCCATTTTTGTGCCTGGCCCGGCGCCCAGTGGGAAAGGGTGGCTTTGAGGCTTGAAGGCAGCAGGAAAGCCCGCAGCCCCCAGGTCTGTAGGGCTACGCAAGCGGTTCCCAAAGAGCTTTAAAACAAGGCATAATTTTCCCTGCTGGCTCTTTGGGCGGGGGACCCATCTCCAGCCGTATGGCCATTTTTGTGCCTGGCCGGGAGCCAAGTGGGAAAGGGTGGCTTTGAGGCTGAAGGCAGCAGGAAAGCCCGCAGCCCCCAGGTCTGTGGGGCTACGCAAGCGGTTCCCAAAGAGCTTTAGAACAAGGCATAGTTTTCCCTGCTGGCTCTCTGGGCGGGGGACCCATCTCCAGCCGTATGGCCATTTTTGAGCCTGGCGCGGCGCCAGGTGGGAAAGGGTGGCTTTGAGGCTGAAGGCAGGAGCAAAGCCTGCAGCCCCCAGGTCTGTGGTGCTACGCAAGCGGTTCCCAAAGAGCTTTAGAACAAGTCATAGTTTTCCCTGCTGGCTCTTAGGGCATGGGACCCATCTCCAGCCATAGGCCATTTTTGTGCCTGGCACGAAGCCAAGTGGGAAAGGGTGCTGTCGAGGCTGAAGGCAGCAGGAAAGCCTGCAGCCCCCAGGTGTGTGGGGCTACGCAAGCGGTTCCCAAAGAGCTTTAGAACAAGGCATAGTTTTCCCTGCTGGCTCTTTGGGCGGGGGACCCATCTCCAGCCGTATGGCTATTTTTGTGCCTGGCGCGGTGCGTAGTGGCATAGGATGGTTTTGAGGCTGAAGGCAGCAGGAAAGCCTGCAGTCCCCAGGTCTGTGCGGCTACACAAGCGGTTCCCAAAGAGCTTTAGAACAAGGCATAGTTTTCACTGCTGGCTCTTTGGGCGGGGGACCCATCTCCAGCCGTATGGCTATTTTTGTGCCTGGCGCGGTGCGTAGTGGCATAGGATGGTTTTGAGGCTGAAGGCAGCAGGAAAGCCTGCAGCCCCCAGGTCTGTGCGGCTACACAAGCGGATCACAAAGATCTTTAGAAGAAGGCATAGTTTTCCCTGCTGGCTCTTTGGGCGGGGGACCCATCTCCAGCCGTACGGCCATTTTTGCGCCTGGCCCGGCGCAAAGTGGGAAAGGGTGGCTTTGAGGCTGAAGGCAGCAGCAAAGCCCGCAGCCCCCAGGTCTGTGCGGCTACGCAAGCGGTTCCCAAAGAGCTTTAGAACAAGGCATAGTTTTCCCTGCTGGCTCTTTGGGCGGGAGACCCATCTCCAGCCATAGGCCATTTTTGTGCCTGGCGCGACGCCAAGTGGGAAAGGGTGTTGTCGAGGCTGAAGGCAGCAGGAAAGCCCGCAGCCCCCAGGTCTGTGGGGCTACGCAAGCAGTTCCCAAAGAGCTTTAGAACAAGGCATAGTTTTCCCTGCTGGCTCTTTAGGCATGGGACCCATCTCCAGCCATAGGCCATTTTTGTGCCTGATAGGGCGCCAAGTGGGAAAGGGTTGCTTTGAGGCTGAAGACAGCAGGAAAGCCCGCAGCCCCCAGGTCTGTGGGGCTACGCAAGCGGTTCCCAAAGAGCTTTAGAACAAGGCATAGTTTTCCCTGCTGGCTCTTTGGGCGGGGGACCCATCTGCAGACATATGGCCATTTTTGTGCCTGGCACGACGCCAAGTGGGAAAGGGTGGCTTTGACGCTGAAGGCAGCAGGAAAGCCCGCAGCCCCCAGGTCTGTGGGGCTACGCAAGCGGTTCCCAAAGAGCTTTAGAACAAGGCATAGTTTTCCCTACTGGCTCTCTGGGCCGGGGACCCATCTCCAGCCATAGGCCATTTTTGTGCCTGGCGCGACGCCAAGTGGGAAAGGGTGTTGTCGAGGCTGAAGGCAGCAGGAAAGCCCGCAGCCCCCAGGTCTGTGGGGCTACGCAAGCGGTTCCCAAAGAGCTTTAGAACAAGGCATAGTTTTCCCTGCTGGCTCTTTGGGCGGGGGACCCATCTCCAATCGTATGGCCATTTTTGTGCCTGGCGCGGTGCGTAGTGGGAAAGGGTGGTTTTGAGGCTGAAGGCAGCAGGAAAGCCCGCAGCCCCCAGGTCTGTGGGGCTACGCAAGCGGTTCCCAAAGAGCTTTAGAACAAGGCATAGTTTTCCCTGCTGGCTCTTTGGGTGGGGGACCCATCTCCAGCCGTATGGCTATTTTTGTGCCTGACGCGGTGCGTAGTGGCATAGGGTGGTTTTGAGGCTGAAGGCAGCAGGAAAGCCCGCAGCCCCCACGTCTGTGGGGCCAAGCAAGCGGTTCCCAAAGAGCTTTAGAACAAGGCATAGTTTTCCCTGCTGGCTCTTTGGGCGGGGGACCCATCTCCAGCCGTATGGCCATTTTTGTGCCTGGCGCGGTGCGTAGTGGGAAAGGGTGGTGTTGGGGCTGAAGGCAGCAGCAAAGCCCGCAGCCCCCAGGTCTGTGGGGCCAAGCAAGCGGTTCCCAAAGAGCTTTAGAACAAGGCATAGTTTTCCCTGCTGGCTCTTTGGGCGGGGGACCCATCTCCAGCCGTATGGCCATTTTTGTGCCTGGCAAGGCGCCAAGTGGGAAAGGGTGGCTTTGAGGCTGAAGGCAGCAGCAAAGCCCGCAGCCCCCAGGTCTGTGGGGCTACGCAAGCGGTTCCCAAAGAGCTTTAGAACAAGGCATAGTTTTCCCTGCTGGCTCTTTGGGCGGGGGACCCATCTCCAGCCGTATGGCCATTTTTGTGCCTGGCGCGGCGCCAAGTGGGAAAGGGTGGTGTCGAGGCTGAAGGCAGCAGGAAAGCCCGCAGCCCCCAGGTCTGTGGGGCCAAGCAAGCGGTTCCCAAAGAGCTTTAGAACAAGGCATAGTTTTCCCTGCTGGCTCTTTGGGCATGGGACCCATCTCCAGCCATAGGCCATTTTTGTGCTTGATAGGGCGCCAAGTGGGAAAGGGTGGCTTTGAGGCTGAAGGCAGCAGCAAAGACTGCAGCCCCCAGGTCTGTGGGGCCAAGCAAGCGGTTCCCAAAGAGCTTTAGAACAAGGCATAGTTTTCCCTGCTGGCTCTTTGGGCGGGGGACCCATCTCCAGCCACAGGCCATTTTTGTGCCTGGCCCGGCGCCCAGTGGGAAAGGGTGGCTTTGAGGCTTGAAGGCAGCAGGAAAGCCCGCAGCCCCCAGGTCTGTAGGGCTACGCAAGCGGTTCCCAAAGAGCTTTAAAACAAGGCATAATTTTCCCTGCTGGCTCTTTGGGCGGGGGACCCATCTCCAGCCGTATGGCCATTTTTGTGCCTGGCGCGGCGCCAAGTGGGAAAGGGTGGTTTTGAGGCTGAAGGCAGCAGGAAAGCCCGCAGCCCCCAGGTCTGTGGGGCTACGCAAGCGGTTCCCAAAGAGCTTTAGAACAAGGCATAGTTTTCCCTGCTGGCTCTCTGGGCGGGGGACCCATCTCCAGCCGTATGGCCATTTTTGAGCCTGGCGCGGCGCCAGGTGGGAAAGGGTGGCTTTGAGGCTGAAGGCAGGAGCAAAGCCTGCAGCCCCCAGGTCTGTGGTGCTACGCAAGCGGTTCCCAAAGAGCTTTAGAACAAGTCATAGTTTTCCCAGCTGGCTCTTAGGGCATGGGACCCATCTCCAGCCATAGGCCATTTTTGTGCCTGGCACGAAGCCAAGTGGGAAAGGGTGCTGTCGAGGCTGAAGGCAGCAGGAAAGCCTGCAGCCCCCAGGTGTGTGGGGCTACGCAAGCGGTTCCCAAAGAGCTTTAGAACAAGGCATAGTTTTCCCTGCTGGCTCTTTGGGCGGGGGACCCATCTCCAGCCGTATGGCTATTTTTGTGCCTGGCGCGGTGCGTAGTGGCATAGGATGGTTTTGAGGCTGAAGGCAGCAGGAAAGCCTGCAGCCCCCAGGTCTGTGCGGCTACACAAGCGGTTCCCAAAGAGCTTTAGAACAAGGCATAGTTTTCACTGCTGGCTCTTTGGGCGGGGGACCCATCTCCAGCCGTATGGCTGTTTTTGTGCCTGGCGCGGTGCGTAGTGGCATAGGATGGTTTTGAGGCTGAAGGCAGCAGGAAAGCCTGCAGCCCCCAGGTCTGTGCGGCTACACAAGCGGATCACAAAGATCTTTAGAAGAAGGCATAGTTTTCCCTGCTGGCTCTTTGGGCGGGGGACCCATCTCCAGCCGTACGGCCATTTTTGCGCCTGGCCCGGCGCAAAGTGGGAAAGGGTGGCTTTGAGGCTGAAGGCAGCAGCAAAGCCCGCAGCCCCCAGGTCTGTGCGGCTACGCAAGCGGTTCCCAAAGAGCTTTAGAACAAGGCATAGTTTTCCCTGCTGGCTCTTTGGGCGGGAGACCCATCTCCAGCCATAGGCCATTTTTGTGCCTGGCGCGACGCCAAGTGGGAAAGGGTGTTGTCGAGGCTGAAGGCAGCAGGAAAGCCCGCAGCCCCCAGGTCTGTGGGGCCACACAAGCGGTTCCCAAAGAGCTTTAGAACAAGGCATAGTTTTCCCTGCTGGCTCTTTGGGCGGGGGACCCATCTCCAGCCGTATGGCCATTTTTGTGCCTGGCGCGGCGCCAAGTGGGAAAGGGTGGCTTTGAGGCTGAAGGCAGCAGCAAAGCCCGCAGCCCCCAGGTCTGTGGGGCTACGCAAGCAGTTCCCAAAGAGCTTTAGAACAAGGCATAGTTTTCCCTGCTGGCTCTTTAGGCATGGGACCCATCTCCAGCCATAGGCCATTTTTGTGCCTGATAGGGCGCCAAGTGGGAAAGGGTTGCTTTGAGGCTGAAGACAGCAGGAAAGCCCGCAGCCCCCAGGTCTGTGGGGCTACGCAAGCGGTTCCCAAAGAGCTTTAGAACAAGGCATAGTTTTCCCTGCTGGCTCTTTGGGCGGGGGACCCATCTGCAGACATATGGCCATTTTTGTGCCTGGCACGACGCCAAGTGGGAAAGGGTGGCTTTGACGCTGAAGGCAGCAGGAAAGCCCGCAGCCCCCAGGTCTGTGGGGCTACGCAAGCGGTTCCCAAAGAGCTTTAGAACAAGGCATAGTTTTCCCTACTGGCTCTTTGGGCGGGAGACCCATCTCCAGCCATAGGCCATTTTTGTGCCTGGCGCGACGCCAAGTGGGAAAGGGTGTTGTCGAGGCTGAAGGCAGCAGGAAAGCCCGCAGCCCCCAGGTCTGTGGGGCTACGCAAGCGGTTCCCAAAAAGCTTTAGAACAAGGCATAGTTTTCCCTGCTGGCTCTTTGGGCATGGGACCCATCTCCAGCCATAGGCCATTTTTGTGCCTGGCGCGACGCCAAGTGGGAAAGGGTGGTGTCGAGGTTGAAGGCAGCAGGAAAGCCTGCAGCCCCCAGGTCTGTGGGGCTACACAAGCGGTTCCAAAAGAGCTTTAGAACAAGGCATAGTTTTCCCTGCTGGCTCTTTGGGCATGGGACCCATCTCCAGCCGTATGGCCATTTTTGTGCCTGGCGCGGCGCCAAGTGGGAAAGGGTGGTGTCGAGGCTGAAGGCAGCAGGAAAGCCCGCAGCCCCCAGGTCTCTGGGGCTACGCAAGCGGTTCCCAAAGAGCTTTAGAACAAGGCATAGTTTTCCCTGCTGGCTCTTTGGGCGGGGGACCCATCTCCAGCCGTATGGCCATTTTTGTGCCTAGCGCGGCGCCAAATGGGAAAGGGTGGCTTTGAGGCTGAAGGCAGCAGGAAAGTCTGCAGCCCCCAGGTCTGTGGGGCTACGCAAGCGGTTCCCAAAGAGCTTTAGAACAAGGCATAGTCTTCCCTGCTGGCTCTCTGGGCCGGGGACCCATCTCCAGCCATAGGCCATTTTTGTGCCTGGCGCAGTGCCAAGTGGGAAAGGGTGGTGTCGAGGCTGAAGGCAGCAGCAAAGCCCGCAGCCCCCAGGTCTGTGGGGCTACGCAAGCGTTTCCCAAAGAGCTTTAGAACAAGGCATAGTTTTCCCTGCTGGCTCTTTGGGCGGGGGACCCATCTCCAGCCATAGGCCATTTTTGTGCCTGGCGCGGCGCCAAGAGGGAAAGGGTGGTGTCGAGGCTGAAGGCAGCAGGAAAGCCTGCAGGCCCCACGTCTGTGGGGCTACGCAAGTGGTTCCCAAAGAGCTTTAGAACAAGGCATAGTTTTCCCTGCTGGCTCTTTGGGCGGGGGACCCATCTCCAGCCATAGGCCATTTTTGTGCCTGGCGCGGCGCCAAGTGGGAAAGGGTGGCTTTGAGGCTGAAGGCAGCAGGAAAGCCTGCAGCCCCCAGGTCTGTGGGGCTACGCAAGCGGTTCCCAAAGAGCTTTAGAACAAGGCATAGTTTTCCCTGCTGGCTCTTTGGGCGGGGGACCCATCTCCAGCCGTATGGCCATTTTTGTGCCTGGCGCGGTGCGTAGTGTGAAAGGGTGGTTTTGAGGCTGAAGGCAGCAGGAAAGCCTGCAGCCCACAGCTCTGTGGGGCCAAGGAAGCTGTTCCCAAAGAGCTTTAGAACAAGGCATAGTTTTCCGTGATGGCTCTTTGGGCATGGGACCCATCTCCAGCCATAGGCCATTTTTGTGCCTGGCGCGGTGCGTAATGGGAAAGGGTGGCTTTGAGGCTGAAGGCAGCAGCAAAGCCCGCAGCCCCCAGGTCTGTGGGGCTACGCAAGCGGTTCCCAAAGAGCTTTAGAACAAGGCATAGTTTTCCTTGCTGGCTCTTTGGGCATGAGACCCATCTCCAGCTATAGGCCATTTTTGTGCCTGGCCCGGCGCCAAGTGGGAAAGGGTGGTGTCGAGGCTGAAGGCAGCAGCAAAGCCCGAAGCCCCCAGGTCTGTAGGGCTACGCAAGCGGTTCCCAAAGAGCTTTAGAACAAGGCATAGTTTTCCCTGCTGGCTCTTTGGGCGGGGGACCCATCTCCAGCCGTATGGCCATTTTTGTGCCTGGCACGGCGCCAAGTGGGAAAGGGTGGTGTCGAGGCTGAAGGCAGCAGCAAAGCCCGCAGCCCCCAGGTCTGTAGGGCTACGCAAGCGGTTCCCAAAGAGCTTTAGAACAAGGCATAGTTTTCCCTGCTGGCTCTTTGGGCGGGGGACCCATCTCCAGCCGTATGGCCATTTTTGTGCCTGGCCCGGCGCCAAGTGTGAAAGGGTGGCTTTGAGGCTGAAGGCAGGAGCAAAGCCTGCAGCCCTAAGGTCTGTGGGGCTACGCAAGCGGTTCCCAAAGAGCTTTAGAACAAGGCATAGTTTTCCCTGCTGGCTCTTTGGGCATGGGACCCATCTCCAGCCATAGGCCATTTTTCTGCCAGGCGCGATGCCAAGTGGGAAAGGGTGGTGTCGAGTCTGAAGGCAGCAGGAAAGCCTGCAGCCCCCAGGTCTGTGGGGCTACGCAAGCGGTTCCCAAAGAGCTTTAGAACAAGGCATAGTTTTCCCTGCTGGCTCTTTGGGCGGGGGACCCATCTCCAGCCGTATGGCCAATTTGTGCATAGCGCGACGCCAAGTGAGAAAGGGTGGCTTTGAGGCTGAAGGCAGCAGCAAAGCCCACAGCCCCCAGGTCTGTGGGGCTACGCAAGCGGTTCCCAAAGAGCTTTAGAACAAGGCATAGTTTTCCCTGCTGGCTCTTTGGGCGGGGGACCCATCTCCAGCCGTATGGCCATTTTTGTGCCTGGCGCGGCGCCAAGTGGGAAAGGGTGGTGTCGAGGCTGAAGGCAGCAGGAGAGCCCGCAGCCCCCAGGTCTGTGGGGCTACGCAAGCGGTTCCCAAAGAGCTTTAGAACAAGGCATAGTTTTCCCTGCTGGCTCTTTGGGCATGGGACCCATCTCCAGCCGTATGGCCATTTTTGTGCCTGGCGCAGTGCGTAGTGGGAAAGGGTGGTTTTGAGGCTGAAGGCAGCAGGAAAGCCTGCAGCCCCCAGGTCTGTGGGGCCAAGCAAGCGGTTCCCAAAGAGCTTTAGAACAAGGCATAGTTTTCCCTGCTGGCTCTTTGGGCATGGGACCCATCTCCAGCCATAGGCCATTTTTGTGCCTGATAGGGCGCCAAGTGGGAAAGGGTGGCTTTGAGGCTGAAGGCAGCAGGAAAGCCTGCAGCCCCAGGTCTGTAGGGCTACGCAAGCGGTTCCCAAAGAGCTTCAGAACAAGGCATAGTTTTCCCTGCTGGCTCTTTGGGCATGGGACCCATCTCCAGCCATAGGCCATTTTTCTGCCTGGCGCGGTGTCAAGTGGGAAAGGGTGGTGTCGAGTCTGAAGGCAGCAGGAAAGCCTGCAGCCCCCAGGTCTGTGGGGCTACGCAAGCGGTTCCCAAAGAGCTTTAGAACAAGGCATAATTTTCCCTGCTGGCTCTTTGGGCGGGGGACCCATCTCCAGTCGTATGGCCATTTTTGTGCCTGGCGCGGCGCCAAGTGGGAAAGGGTGGTGTCGAGTCTGAAGGCAGCAGGAAAGCCTGCAGCCCCCAGGTCTGTGGGGCTACGCAAGTGGTTCCCAAAGAGCTTTAGAACAAGGCATAGTTTTCCCTGCTGGCTCTTTGGGCGGGGGACCCATCTCCAGCCGTATGGCCAATTTGTGCCTAGCGCGACGCCAAGTGGGAAAGGGTGGCTTTGAGTCTGAAGGCAGCAGCAAAGCCTGCAGCCCCCAGGTCTGTGGGGCTACGCAAGCGGTTCCCAAAGAGCTTTAGAACAATGCATAGTTTTCCTTGCTGGGTCTTTGGGCATGGGACCCATCTCCAGCCATAGGCCATTTTTGTGCCTGATAGGGCGCCAAGTGGGAAAGGGTTGCTTTGAGGCTGAGGACAGCAGGAAAGCCCGCAGCCCCCAGGTCTGTGGGGCTACGCAAGCGGTTCCCAAAGAGCTTTAGAACAAGGCATAGTTTTCCCTGCTGGCTCTTTGGGCGGGGGACCCATCTGCAGACATATGGCCATTTTTGTGCCTGGCACGACGCCAAGTGGGAAAGGGTGGCTTTGACGCTGAAGGCAGCAGGAAAGCCCGCAGCCCCCAGGTCTGTGGGGCTACGCAAGCGGTTCCCAAAGAGCTTTAGAACAAGGCATAGTTTTCCCTACTGGCTCTTTGGGCGGGAGACCCATCTCCAGCCATAGGCCATTTTTGTGCCTGGCGCGACGCCAAGTGGGAAAGGGTGTTGTCGAGGCTGAAGGCAGCAGGAAAGCCCGCAGCCCCCAGGTCTGTGGGGCTACGCAAGCGGTTCCCAAAGAGCTTTAGAACAAGGCATAGTTTTCCCTGCTGGCTCTTTGGGCATGGGACCCATCTCCAGCCATAGGCCATTTTTGTGCCTGGCGCGACGCCAAGTGGGAAAGGGTGGTATCGAGGTTGAAGGCAGCAGGAAAGCCTGCAGCCCCCAGGTCTGTGGGGCTACACAAGCGGTTCCCAAAGAGCTTTAGAACAAGGCATAGTTTTCCCTGCTGGCTCTTTGGGCATGGGACCCATCTCCAGCCGTATGGCCATTTTTGTGCCTGGCGCGGCGCCAAGTGGGAAAGGGTGGTGTCGAGGCTGAAGGCAGCAGGAAAGCCCGCAGCCCCCAGGTCTCTGGGGCTACGCAAGCGGTTCCCAAAGAGCTTTAGAACAAGGCATAGTTTTCCCTGCTGGCTCTTTGGGCGGGGGACCCATCTCCAGCCGTATGGCCATTTTTGTGCCTAGCGCGGCGCCAAATGGGAAAGGGTGGCTTTGAGGCTGAAGGCAGCAGGAAAGTCTGCAGCCCCCAGGTCTGTGGGGCTACGCAAGCGGTTCCCAAAGAGCTTTAGAACAAGGCATAGTCTTCCCTGCTGGCTCTCTGGGCCGGGGACCCATCTCCAGCCATAGGCCATTTTTGTGCCTGGCGCAGTGCCAAGTGGGAAAGGGTGGTGTCGAGGCTGAAGGCAGCAGGAAAGCCCGCAGCCCCCAGGTCTGTGGGGCTACGCAAGCGTTTCCCAAAGAGCTTTAGAACAAGGCATAGTTTTCCCTGCTGGCTCTTTGGGCGGGGGACCCATCTCCAGCCATAGGCCATTTTTGTGCCTGGCGCGGCGCCAAGTGGGAAAGGGTGGTGTCGAGGCTGAAGGCAGCAGGAAAGCCTGCAGGCCCCACGTCTGTGGGGCTACGCAAGTGGTTCCCAAAGAGCTTTAGAACAAGGCATAGTTTTCCCTGCTGGCTCTTTGGGCGGGGGACCCATCTCCAGCCATAGGCCATTTTTGTACCTGGCGCGGCGCCAAGTGGGAAAGGGTGGCTTTGAGGCTGAAGGCAGCAGGAAAGCCTGCAGCCCCCAGGTCTGTGGGGCTACGCAAGCGGTTCCCAAAGAGCTTTAGAACAAGGCATAGTTTTCCCTGCTGGCTCTTTGGACGGGGGACCCATCTCCAGCCGTATGGCCATTTTTGTGCCTGGCCCGGCGCCAAGTGGGAAAGGGTGGTGTCGAGGCTGAAGGCAGCAGCAAAGCCCACAGCCCCCAGGTCTGTGGGGCTACGCAAGCGGTTCCCAAAGAGCTTTAGAACAAGGCATAGTTTTCCCTGCTGGCTCTTTGGGCGGGGGACCCATCTCCAGCCGTATGGCCATTTTTGTGCCTGGCGCGGTGCGTAGTGTGAAAGGGTGGTTTTGAGGCTGAAGGCAGCAGGAAAGCCTGCAGCCCACAGCTCTGTGGGGCCAAGGAAGCTGTTCCCAAAGAGCTTTAGAACAAGGCATAGTTTTCCGTGATGGCTCTTTGGGCATGGGACCCATCTCCAGCCATAGGCCATTTTTGTGCCTGGCGCGGTGCGTAGTGGGAAAGGGTGGCTTTGAGGCTGAAGGCAGCAGGAAAGCCCGCAGCCCCCAGGTCTGTGGGGCTACGCAAGCGGTTCCCAAAGAGCTTTAGAACAAGGCATAGTTTTCCCTGCTGGCTCTTTGGGCATGGAACCCATCTCCAGCCGTATGGCCATTTTTGTGCCTGGCGCGGCGCCAAGTGGGAAAGGGTGTTGTCGAACATGAAGGCAGCAGGAAAGCCCACAGCCCCCAGGTGTGTGGGGCTACGCAAGCGGTTCCCAAAGAGCTTTAGAACAAGGCATAGTTTTCCCTGCTGGCTCTTTGGGCATGGGACCCATCTCCAGCCATAGGCCATTTTTGTGCCTGGCGCGACGCCAAGTGGGAAAGGGTGGTGTCGAGGTTGAAGGCAGCAGGAAAGCCTGCAGCCCCCAGGTCTGTGGGGCTACGCAAGCGGTTCCCAAAGAGCTTTAGAACAAGGCATAGTTTTCCCTGCTGGCTCTTTGGGCGGGGGACCCATCTCCAGCCGTATGGCCATTTTTGTGCCTAGCGCGGCGCCAAATGGGAAAGGGTGGCTTTGAGGCTGAAGGCAGCAGGAAAGTCTGCAGCCCCCAGGTCTGTGGGGCTACGCAAGCGGTTCCCAAAGAGCTTTAGAACAAGGCATAGTCTTCCCTGCTGGCTCTCTGGGCCGGGGACCCATCTCCAGCCATAGGCCATTTTTGTGCCTGGCGCAGTGCCAAGTGGGAAAGTGTGGTGTCGAGGCTGAAGGCAGCAGGAAAGCCCGCAGCCCCCAGGTCTGTGGGGCTACGCATGCGTTTCCCAAAGAGCTTTAGAACAAGGCATAGTTTTCCCTGCTGGCTCTTTGGGCGGGGGACCCATCTCCAGCCATAGGCCATTTTTGTGCCTGGCGCGGCGCCAAGTGGGAAAGGGTGGCTTTGAGGCTGAAGGCAGCAGGAAAGCCTGCAGCCCCCAGGTCTGTGGGGCTACGCAAGCGGTTCCCAAAGAGCTTTAGAACAAGGCATAGTTTTCCCTGCTGGCTCTTTGGGCGGGGGACCCATCTCCAGCCGTATGGCCATTTTTGTGCCTGGCCCGGCGCCAATTGGGAAAGGGTGGTGTCGAGGCTGAAGGCAGCAGGAAAGCCCACAGCCCCCAGGTCTGTGGGGCTACGCAAGCGGTTCCCAAAGAGCTTTAGAACAAGGCATAGTTTTCCCTGCTGGCTCTTTGGGCGGGGGACCCATCTCCAGCCGTATGGCCATTTTTGTGCCTGGCGCGGTGCGTAGTGTGAAAGGGTGGTTTTGAGGCTGAAGGCAGCAGGAAAGCCTGCAGCCCACAGCTCTGTGGGGCCAAGGAAGCTGTTCCCAAAGAGCTTTAGAACAAGGCATATTTTTCCGTGATGGCTCTTTGGGCATGGGACCCATCTCCAGCCATAGGCCATTTTTGTGCCTGGCGCGGTGCGTAGTGGGAAAGGGTGGCTTTGAGGCTGAAGGCAGCAGGAAAGCCCGCAGCCCCCAGGTCTGTGGGGCTACGCAAGCGGTTCCCAAAGAGCTTTAGAACAAGGCATAGTTTTCCTTGCTGGCTCTTTGGGCATGAGACCCATCTCCAGCCATAGGCCATTTTTGTGCCTGGCCCGGCGCCAAGTGGGAAAGGGTGGTGTCGAGGCTGAAGACAGCAGCAAAGCCCGAAGCCCCCAGGTCTGTAGGGCTACGCAAGCGGTTCCCAAAGAGCTTTAGAACAAGGCATAGTTTTCCCTGCTGGCTCTTTGGGCGGGGGACCCATCTCCAGCCATAGGCCATTTTTGTGCCTGGCGCGACGCCAAGTGGGAAAGGGTGGTGTCGAGGTTGAAGGCAGCAGGAAAGCCTGCAGCCCCCAGGTCTGTGGGGCTACGCAAGCGGTTCCCAAAGAGCTTTAGAACAAGGCATAGTTTTCCCTGCTGGCTCCTTGGGCGGGGGACCCATCTCCAGCCGTATGGCCATTTTTGTGCCTGGCGCGGCGCCCAGTGGGAAAGGGTGGTGTCGAGGCTGAAGGCAGCAGGAAAGCCCGCAGCTCCCAGGTCTGTGGAGCTACGCAAGTGGTTCCCAAAGAGCTTTAGAACAAGGCATAGTTTTCCTTGCTGGCTCTTTGGGCAGGGGACCCATCTCCAGCCATATGGCCATTTTTGTGCCTGATGCGGCGTCCAGTGGAAAAGGGTGGCTTTGAGGTTGAAGGCAGCAGCAAAGCCTGCAGCCCCCAGGTCTGTGGGGCTACGCAAGCGGTTCCCAAAGAGCTTTAGAACAAGGCATAGTTTTCCCTGCTGGCTCTTTGGGCGGGGGACCCATCTCCAGCTGTATGGCCATTTTTGTGCCTGGCGCGGTGCCAAGTGGGAAAGGGTGGTGTCGAGTCTGAAGGCAGCAGGAAAGCCCGCAGCCCCCAGGTCTGTGGGGCTACGCAAGCGGTTCCCAAAGAGCTTTAGAACAAGGCATAGTTTTCCCTGCTTGTTCTTTGGGCGGGGGACCCATCTCCAGCCGTATGGCCATTTTTGTGCCTGGCGCGGCGCCAACTGGGAATGGGTGGTGTCGAGTCTGAAGGCAGCAGGAAAGCCTGCAGCCCCCAGGTCTGTGGGGCTACGCAAGCGGTTCCCAAAGAGCTTTAGAACAAGGCATAGTTTTCCCTGCTGGCTCTTTGGGCGGGGGACCCATCTCCAATCGTATGGCCATTTTTGTGCCTGGCGCGGTGCGTAGTGGGAAAGGGTGGTTTTGAGGCTGAAGGCAGCAGGAAAGCCCGCAACCCCCAGGTCTGTGGGGCTACGCAAGCGGTTCCCAAAGAGCTTTAGAACAAGGCATAGTCTTCCCTGCTGGCTCTTTTGGCATGGGACCCATCTCCAGCCGTATGGCAATTTTTCTGCCTGGCCCGGCGCCAAGTGGGAAAGGGTGGTTTTGAGGCTGAAGGCAGCAGCAAAGCCCGCAGCCCCCAGGTCTGTGGGGCTACGCAAGCGGTTCCCAAAGAGCTTTAGAACAAGGCATAGTTTTCCCTGCTGGCTCTTTGGGCGGGGGACCCATCTCCAGCCGTATGGCCATTTTTGTGCCTGGCGCGGCGCCAAGTGGGAAAGGGTGGTGTCGAGGCTGAAGGCAGCAGCAAAGCCCGCAGCCCCCAGGTCTGTGGGGCTACGCAAGCGGTTCCCAAAGAGCTTTAGAAGAAGGCATAGTTTTCCCTGCTGGCTCTTTGGGCGGGGGACCCATCTCCAGCCGTATGGCCATTTTTGTGCCTAGCGCGGCGCCAAGTGGGAAAGGGTGGTGTCAAGGCTGAAGGCAGCAGGAAAGCCCGCAGCCCCCAGGTCTGTGGGGCTACGCAAGCGGTTCCCAAAGAGCTTTAGAACAAGGCATAGTTTTCCTTGCTGGCTCTTTGGGCAGGGGACCCATCTCCAGCCATATGGCCATTTTTGTGCCTGATGCGGCGTCCAGTGGAAAAGGGTGGTGTTGAGGCTGAAGGCAGCAGCAAAGCCTGCAGCCCCCAGGTCTGTGGGGCTACGCAAGCGGTTCCCAAAGAGCTTTAGAACAAGGCATAGTTTTCCCTGCTGGCTCTTTGGGTGGGGGACCCATCTCCAGCTGTATGGCCATTTTTGTGCCTGGCGCGGTGCCAAGTGGGAAAGGGTGGTGTCGAGTCTGAAGGCAGCAGGAAAGCCCGCAGCCCCCAGGTCTGTGGGGCTACGCAAGCGGTTCCCAAAGAGCTTTAGAACAAGGCATAGTTTTCCCTGCTTGTTCTTTGGGCGGGGGACCCATCTCCAGCCGTATGGCCATTTTTGTGCCTGGCGCGGCGCCAAGTGGGAATGGGTGGTGTCGAGTCTGAAGGCAGCAGGAAAGCCTGCAGCCCCCAGGTCTGTGGGGCTACGCAAGCGGTTCCCAAAGAGCTTTAGAACAAGGCATAGTTTTCCCTGCTGGCTCTTTGGGCGGGGGACCCATCTCCAATCGTATGGCCATTTTTGTGCCTGGCGCGGTGCGTAGTGGGAAAGGGTGGTTTTGAGGCTGAAGGCAGCAGGAAAGCCCGCAACCCCCAGGTCTGTGGGGCTACGCAAGCGGTTCCCAAAGAGCTTTAGAACAAGGCATAGTCTTCCCTGCTGGCTCTTTTGGCATGGGACCCATCTCCAGCCGTATGGCAATTTTTGTGCCTGGCCCGGCGCCAAGTGGGAAAGGGTGGTTTTGAGGCTGAAGGCAGCAGCAAAGCCCGCAGCCCCCAGGTCTGTGGGGCTACGCAAGCGGTTCCCAAAGAGCTTTAGAACAAGGCATAGTTTTCCCTGCTGGCTCTTTGGGCGGGGGACCCATCTCCAGCCGTATGGCCATTTTTGTGCCTGGCGCGGCGCCAAGTGGGAAAGGGTGGTGTCGAGGCTGAAGGCAGCAGCAAAGCCCGCAGCCCCCAGGTCTGTGGGGCTACGCAAGCGGTTCCCAAAGAGCTTTAGAAGAAGGCATAGTTTTCCCTGCTGGCTCTTTGGGCGGGGGACCCATCTCCAGCCGTATGGCCATTTTTGTGCCTAGCGCGGCGCCAAGTGGGAAAGGGTGGTGTCAAGGCTGAAGGCAGCAGGAAAGCCCGCAGCCCCCAGGTCTGTGGGGCTACGCAAGCGGTTCCCAAAGAGCTTTAGAACAAGGCATAGTTTTCCCTGCTGGCTCTTTGGGCGGGGGACCCATCTCCAGCCGTATGGCCATTTTTGTGCCTGGCACGGCGCCAAGTGGGAAAGGGTGGTGTCGAGGCTGAAGGCAGCAGCAAAGCCCGCAGCCCCCAGGTCTGTAGGGCTACGCAAGCGGTTCCCAAAGAGCTTTAGAACAAGGCATAGTTTTCCCTGCTGGCTCTTTGGGCGGGGGACCCATCTCCAGCCGTATGGCCATTTTTGTGCCTGGCGCGGTGCCAAGTGTGAAAGGGTGGCTTTGAGGCTGAAGGCAGGAGCAAAGCCTGCAGCCCTAAGGTCTTTGGGGCTACGCAAGCGGTTCCCAAAGAGCTTTAGAACAAGGCATAGTTTTCCCTGCTGGCTGTTAGGGCATGGGACCCATCTCCAGCCATAGGCCATTTTTCTGCCAGGCGCGATGCCAAGTGGGAAAGGGTGGTGTCGAGTCTGAAGGCAGCAGGAAAGCCTGCAGCCCCCAGGTCTGTGGGGCTACGCAAGCGGTTCCCAAAGAGCTTTAGAACAAGGCATAGTTTTCCCTGCTGGCTCTTTGGGCGGGGGACCCATCTCCAGCCGTATGGCCAATTTGTGCCTAGCGCGACGCCAAGTGAGAAAGGGTGGCTTTGAGGCTGAAGGCAGCAGGAAAGCCTGCAGCCCCCAGGTCTGTGGGGCCAAGCAAGCGGTTCCCAAAGAGCTTTAGAACAAGGCATAGTTTTCCCTGATGGCTCTTTGGGCATGGGACCCATCTCCAGCCATAGGCCATTTTTGTGCCTGATAGGGCGCCAAGTGGGAAAGGGTGGCTTTGAGGCTGAAGGCAGCAGGAAAGCCTGCAGCCCCAGGTCTGTGGGGCTACGCAAGCGGTTCCCAAAGAGCTTCAGAACAAGGCATAGTTTTCCCTGCTGGCTCTTTGGGCATGGGACCCATCTCCAGCCATAGGCCATTTTTCTGCCTGGCGCGGTGCCAAGTGGGAAAGGGTGGTGTCGAGTCTGAAGGCAGCAGGAAAGCCTGCAGCCCCCAGGTCTGTGGGGCTACGCAAGCGGTTCCCAAAGAGCTTTAGAACAAGGCATAATTTTCCCTGCTGGCTCTTTGGGCGGGGGACCCATCTCCAGCCGTATGCCCATTTTTGTGCCTGGCGCGGCGCCAAGTGGGAAAGGGTGGTGTCGAGTCTGAAGGCAGCAGGAAAGCCTGCAGCCCCCAGGTCTGTGGGGCTACGCAAGTGGTTCCCAAAGAGCTTTAGAACAAGGCATAGTTTTCCCTGCTGGCTCTTTGGGCGGGGGACCCATCTCCAGCCGTATGGCCAATTTGTGCCTAGCGCGACGCCAAGTGGGAAAGGGTGGCTTTGAGGCTGAAGGCAGCAGGAAAGCCTGCAGCCCCCAGGTCTGTGGGGCTACGCAAGCGGTTCCCAAAGAGCTTTAGAACAATGCATAGTTTTCCTTGCTGGGTCTTTGGGCATGGGACCCATCTCCAGCCATAGGCCATTTTTGTGCCTGGCGCGGTGCGTAGTGGGAAAGGGTGGCTTTGAGGCTGAAGGCAGCAGGAAAGCCTGCAGCCCCCAGGTCTGTGCGGCTACGCAAGCGGTTCCCAAAGAGCTTTAGAACAAGGCCTAGTTTTCCCTGCTGGCTCTTTGGGCGGGGGACCCATCTCCAGCCATAGACCATTTTTGTGCCTAGCGCGGCGCCAAGTGGGAAAGGGTGGCTTTGAGGCTGAAGGCAGCAGGAGAGCCTGCAGCCCCCAGGTCTTTGGGGCTATGCAAGCGGTTCCCAAAGAGCTTTAGAACAAGGCATAATTTTCCCTGCTGGCTCTTTGGGCGGGGGACCCATCTGCAGCCGTATGGCCATTTTTGTGCCTGGCGCGGCGCCAAGTGGGAAAGGGTGGTGTCGAGGCTGAAGGCAGCAGGAAAGCCCGCAGCCCCCAGGTCTGTGTGGCTACGCAAGCGGTTCCCAAAGAGCTTTAGAACAAGGCATAGTTTTCACTGCTGGCTCTTTGGGCGTGGGACCCATCTCCAGCCGTATGGCCATTTTTGTGCCTGGCCCGGCGCGAAGCGGGAAAGGGTGGCTTTGAGGCTGAAGGCAGCAGCAAAGCCCGCAGCCCCCAGGTCTGTGGGGCTACGCAAGCGGTTCCCAAAGAGCTTTAGAACAAGGCATAGTTTTCCCTGCTGGCTCTTTGGGCGGGGGACCCATCTCCAGCCGTATGGCCATTTTTGTGCCTGGCACGGCGCCAAGTGGGAAAGGGTGGTGTCGAGGCTGAAGGCAGCAGGAAAGCCCACAGCCCCCAGGTCTGTGGGGCTATGCAAGCGGTTCCCAAAGAGCTTTAGAACAAGGCATAGTTTTCCCTGGTGGCTCTTTGGGCATGGGACCCATCTCCACCCATAGGCCATTTTTCTGCCTGGCGCGACGCCAAGTGGGAAAGGGTGCTGTCGAAGCTGAAGGCAGCAGGAAAGCCTGCAGCCCCCAGGTCTGTGGGGCTACGCAAGCGGTTCCCAAAGAGCTTTAGAACAAGGCATAGTTTTCCCTGCTGGCTCTCTGGGCGGGGCACCCATCTGCAGCCATAGGCTGTTTTTGTGCCTGGCGCGGCGCCAAGTGGGAAAGGGTGGCTTTGAGGCTGAAGGCAGCAGCAAAGCCTGCAGGCCCCACGTCTGTGGGGCCACGCAAGCGGTTCCCAAAGAGCTTTAGAACAAGGCATAGTTTTCCTTGCTGGGTCTTTGGGCATGGGACCGATCTCCAGCCATAGGCCATTTTTTTGCCTGATGGAGTGCCAAGTGGGAAAGGGTGGCTTTGAGGCTGAAGGCAGCAGGAAAGCCTGCAGCCCCCAGGTCTGTGGGGCTACGCAAGCGGTTCCCAAAGAGCTTTAGAACAAGGCATAGTTTTCCCTGCTGGCTCTTTGGGCATGGGACCCATCTCCAGCCATAGGCCATTTTTGTGCCTGATGCGGCGCCAAGTGGGAAAGGGTGGCTTTGAGGCTGAAGGCAGCAGGAAAGCCCGCAGCCCCCAGGTCTGTGCGGCTACGCAAGCGGTTCCCAAAGAGCTTTAGAACAAGGCATAATTTTCCTTGCTGGCTCTCTGGGCGGGGGACCCATCTCCAGCCGTATGGCCATTTTTGTGCCTAGCGCGACGCCAAGTGGGAAAGGGTGGCTTTGAGGCTGAAGGCAGCAGCAAAGCCTGCAGCCCCCAGGTCTGTGGGGCTACGCAAGCGGTTCCCAAAGAGCTTTAGAACAAGGCATAGTTTTCCCTGCTGGGTCTTTGGGCATGGGACCCATCTCCAGCCATAGGCCATTTTTGTGCCTGGCGCGGCGCCAAGTGGGAAAGGGTGGCTTTGAGGCTGAAGGCAGCAGGAAAGCCTGCAGCCCCCAAGTCTCTGGGGCTACGCAAGCAGTTCCCAAAGAGCTTTAGAACAAGGCATAATTTTCCCTGCTGGCTCTCTGGGCGGGGGACCCATCTCCAGCCATAGGCCGTTTTTGTGCCTGGCGCGGTGCCAAGTGGGAAAGGGTGCTGTCGAGGCTGAAGGCAGCAGCAAAGCCTGCAGCCCCCAGGTCTGTGGGTCTATGCAAGCGGTTCCCAAAGAGCTTTAGAACAAGGCATAGTTTTCCCTGCTGGCTCTTTGGGCGGGGGACCCATCTCCAGCCGTATGGCCATTTTTGTGCCTGGCGCGGCGCCAAGTGGGAAAGGGTGGTTTTGAGGCTGAAGGCAGCAGGAAAGCCCGCAGCCCCCAGGTCTGTGGGGCTACGCAAGCGGTTCCCAAAGAGCTTTAGAACAAGGCATAGTTTTCCCTGCTGGCTCTTTGGGCGGGGGACCCATCTCCAGCCGTATGGCCATTTTTGTGCCTGGCCCGGCGCCAAGCGGGAAACGGTGGCTTTGAGGCTGAAGGCAGCAGGAAAGCCCGCAGCCCCCAGGTCTGTGGGGCTACGCAAGCGGTTCCCAAAGAGCTTTAGAACAAGGCATAGTTTTCCCTGCTGGCTCTTTGAGCATGGGACCCATCTCCAGCCATAGGCCATTTTTGTGCCTGATGCGGCGCCAAGTGGGAAAGGGTGGCTTTGAGGCTGAAGACAGCAGGAAAGCCTGCAGCCCCCAGGTCTGTGGGGCTACGCAAGCGGTTCCCAAAGAGCTTTAGAACAAGGCATAGTTTTCCCTGCTGGCTCTTTGGGTGGGGGACCCATCTCCAGCCGTATGGCCATTTTTGTGCCTGGCGCGGCGCCAAGTGGGAAAGGGTGGCTTTGAGGCTGAAGGCAGGAGCAAAGCCTGCAGCCCCAAGGTCTGTGGGGCTACGCAAGCGGTTCCCAAAGAGCTTTAGAACAAGGCATAGTTTTCCCTGCTGGCTCTTAGGGCATGGGACCCATCTCCAGCCATAGGCCATTTTTGTGCCTGGCGCGACGCCAAGTGGGAAAGGGTGGTGTCGAGGCTGAAGGCAGCAGGAAAGCCTGCAGCCCCCAGGTCTGTGCAGCTACGAAAGCGGTTTCCAAAGAGCTTTAGAACAAGGCATAGTTTTCCCTGCTGGCTCTTTGGGCGGGGGACCCATCTCCAGCCATAGGCCGTTTTTGTGCCTGGCGCGGCGCCAAGTGGGAAAGGGTGCTGTCGAGGCTCAAGTCAGCAGCAAAGCCTGCAGCCCCCAGGTCTGTGGGGCTATGCAAGAGGTTGCCAAAGATCTTTAGAACAAGGCATAGTTTTCCCTGGTGGCTCTTTGGGCATGGGACCCATCTCCAGCCATAGGCCATTTTTGTGCCTGATGCAGCGCCAAGTGGGAAAGGGTGGCTTTGAGGCTGAAGGCAGCAGGAAAGCCTGCAGCCCCCAGGTCTGTGGGGCTATGGAAGCGGTTCCCAAAGAGCTTTAGAACAAGGCATAGTTTTCCCTGCTGGCTCCTTGGGCTGGAGACCCATCTCCAGCCATAGGCCATTTTTGTGCCTGGCGCATTGCCAAGTGGGAAAGGGTGGTGTCGAGGCTGAAGGCAGCAGGAAAGCCTGCAGCCCCCAGGTCTGTGGGGCCAAGCAAGCGGTTCCCAAAGAGCTTTAGAACAAGGCATAGTTTTCCCTGATGGCTCTTTGGGCATGGGACCCATCTCCAGCCATAGGCCATTTTTGTGCCTGATAGGGCGCCAAGTGGGAAAGGGTGGCTTTGAGGCTGAAGGCAGCAGGAAAGCCTGCAGCCCCCAGGTGTGTGGGGCTATGCAAGCGGTTCCCAAAGAGCTTTAGAACAAGGCATAGTTTTCCCTGCTGGCTCTTTGGACGGGGGACCCATTTCCAGCCGTATGGCCATTTTTGTGCCTGGCCCGGCGCCAAGTGGGAAAGGGTGGTTTTGAGGCTGAAGGCAGCAGCAAAGCCTGCAGGCCCCAGATCTGTGGGACAACGCAAGCGGTTCCCAAAGAGCTTTAGAACAAGGCATAGTTTTCCCTGCTGGCTCTTTGGGCATGGGACCCATCTCCAGCCATAGGCCATTTTCGTGCCTGGCGCGACGCCAAGTTTGAAAGGGTGCTGTCGAGGCTGAAGGCAGCAGCAAAGCCTGCAGCACCCAGGTCTGTGGGGCTATGCAAGAGGTTGCCAAAGATCTTTAGAACAAGGCATAGTTTTCCTTGCTGGGTCTTTGGGCATGGGACCCATCTCCAGCCATAGGCCATTTTTGTGCCTGATGCGGTGCCAAGTGGGAAAGGGTGGCTTTGAGGCTGAAGGCAGCAGGAAAGCCTGCAGCCCCCAGGTCTGTGGGGCTATGGAAGCGGTTCCCAAAGAGCTTTAGAACAAGGCATAGTTTTCCCTGCTGGCTCTTTGGGCGGGGGACCCATCTCCAGCCATATGGCCATTTTTATGCCTGGCGAAGCGCCAAGTGGGAAAGGGTGTTGTCGAGGCTGAAGGCAGCAGGAAAGCCCGCAGCCCCCAGGTCTGTAGGGCTACGCAAGCGGTTCCCAAAGAGCTTTAGAACAAGGCATAGTTTTACCTGCTGGCTCTTTTGGCAGGGGACCCATCTCCAGCCGTATGGCCATTTTTGTGCCTGGCGCGGCGCCAAGTGGGAAAGGGTTGTTTTGAGTCTGAAGGCGTCACGAAAGCCTGCCGTCCGAGGGTTTCTTAATGCCTTTTCTTAATGATGTCTCCACAGTGTGAAGTTTTGCAGGATTTGAAAAAGTAATAGACACAGTGAAATTGAGTCTATTGGAAACTTCCATACTTTTCCCTCCCTCTAAAATCTCTGCTGTCCTGTAGTATCCACTGCCTGCAACTGCTGTTGCAGGAGCAGCCAGATTGGTATCAAATTTAGAAAAAAGGGACATCATTAAGAGGATTCACTCGCCTTATTTTTCACCGGTGTGGCCAGTAAAGAAACCAAAAAGGCAATGGCGGTTCACAGTAGATTACGGAAAATTAAACGCCAACACTGCACCTCTGACCGCTGCTGTTCCGAATATCGCGGAAATTGTGACAATGATAAAAGGAGCTGCCCATCCTTGCAGGGTTGCCTTAGATTTTAAAGACATATTTTTTTATGATTCTCCTCCTTGAGCAGGACAAAGCGCAGTTTGCATTCACATGGAAAGGAGTCCAATATACCTTTAACCGCTTTCCGCAAGGATACAAACATTCCCCCACTATTGCCCATAATGCTTTGGCTAAAGTGCTATCAGAGATTCCTGTTTCACAGGGATGTACAGTATACCAATATATTATTGATGACATCTTAATAGGGGAGAGAACCAAGAAAGTGTACAAGACATGATGGAAAACATCCGAAAAACATTATCAGATTTGGGATTGGAAATTCCCGACTCAAAGTGTCAGGGACCCGCACAGGAAGTTAAATTCCTGGGGGTCTGGTGGATTAAGGGAGCTGCTTCTGTCCCTCAGGATACCCTGAAAAAATAGAACATGGACAGAATCCTTCCAGCACGAAGGAGTTACAGCAAGTCCTGGGAACTTTAAGTTATTAGCGTAAACACATCCCTGGCTTTTCCATCATTGCTCGCCCCCTTTATTGTTTGCTCAAAAAAGGTAAATCCTGGGAGTCGACTGAACAACACACTAATGCACTAGAATTGCTAATAAAAGAGCTAAGGTTATTCCAACAACTTGGCCCCATACATCCAACTGACCCTGTCCATGTAGAATGGGGGCTCAGTGAACATGGTTCCCGTTGTAATTTATGCCAGAAGGGACCAGCAGGACCGGAGAGACCATTAGAATTTAGCTCTCACGCCTTTAATGATACTGAGAGCAGCTATTCAGACCTGGAGAAGGGTTTACTGTCCCTGGTGCGAGCATTGCAACGAGCAGAGCAGATAAGGAGAGAACAGAGCGTGATTGTTCGGTGCCCTTTTCGACTCCTAGATGTGGTCCGTAAAGGGACAGCACCGCCAGCTGGCATTGCCCAGAAACCCACAGTTCGAAAGTGGTATGCTTATTTAGAAGGCATTAATGATATCATGCCAATCTCTGAAGGTAGTATCAAAGTATCCATGCTCCAGAAGGATAGAGATGGTGCCCTATTGTTCCAATCCCCACCAAACAGACCATCTCCAATCCAAGAAGCACCTCCTCTGAAAGCAGGCAGTGATCTTACAGGAGTGTGGTTTACTGGTGTGTCATCTCACCGTGAGAACAGTAAGTGGAAATACAAGGCCGTAGCACTGGAAGTAGCAACGGGGGAAAGAGCAATTGAAACAGGAGAAGGTAGGGCACAAGTAGGGGAACTCAGAGCCGTCCTACTAGCTGCACAACATGGAGCTACTTACATTTACACTGACTCATATGCTGTTTTTAAAGGAGCCACTGAATGGCTAGGACACTGGGCAGCCAATGATTGGCAGGTGAATAGAGTCCCAATCTGGGAGACAGACAGTTGGAAGCAACTGTTGGAAATAGGAGGACAGAGACCATTGCACATTGCTTGGGTAAAAGGCCACGATCGTTCAAACTCGATCACTGCTCAGTTCAACCAACAGGTAGATAGCCTCACGCGGCTACAACAAATTGACACTGTAGATGATGGTCGGGAATGGTTACATATTAAGCCTGGCCATACAGGCCGTGCTGATCTGTATCAGGAAGGTCTAGCCCGGGGGTGGCCTGTGTCGGTTAAGCTGTGCGAACAAGTAGTAACTGCCTGGTCACAATGTCGCCTACGACTCAGCAAAGATCATCCGAGTAAGGCGCCTCCCTTACACATGCGGGACAAGAAAATGTTGTGGCATTCATGGCAGATTGATTATATTGGGCCCTTGAGATCATCAGGTGGGAAAAGATATGTCCTAGTCGGAGTGGAGATTATCTCCAGCCTCAGTATGGCCACTGGCTTCAAATCAGCTGCTGGGGACAACACAGTGAAAGGCCTAAAAGGGTGGTTCAGCACACTTCCCCTTCCCGAGGAAATCCAAAGTGATAACGGTTCACACTTTACCGCTACAGTGGTACAAGATTGGGCCAAAGAAGAAGGGATTCGATGGGTATTTCATACTCCCTATTATCCTCAGGCTAATGGCATTGTTGAATGCACCAACGGATTGGTTAAGCGTTTTGCAAAAACTCATAAATCATAAGGGAAGGTGAAGAAGGCACCTTGCCCACCGAAATTCGAAAAGTAATATGGGATAACGCAATTGAGTTTGAGAGAAAATTTCAATCCTGGTGGTATCTGGTTAATTTCACCTACGATCCCACTGAGAGCAAAGCCACAGCTTTTGTCTTAACGATACGCAATGCCTCAGTATCCACCATATACCCAATCATCGCACTGGGGTTGAATCACCAAGGAGCTCTACTCTATCCAACACAGCACAGAGGTTGGGCACGACAAAATGAGACTAAATGGCAAACTGCTGATGTTGACGCATGCGTTTCACGAGACCAACAAGGATTCATTTGTGAGAGTAATACTCTCAAAGCACAAGACCTTTGTCTTGACACCAACCAGAATGCTTGTCACTTTGAGACACATCCCGATGAAACCCCAGAGACTGTGCTTGACTATATTGGGAAAGGGTGCGTTAGCATGAGGTCTCCCTGTAGTCTTGTATTATAGACGAGAAAGGCTTGAGACCATGGCCACTCTGGGTCTCTTTGACTACAAACAACAGGGAATAAAAAGGTGAAACTGAATAGCATCAATTCCATCTGCCAATTCGTCATTTTAGAATTTGGGCCTCCAAATAGCCATACATCATAAAAGTAGTATTATTGCCAGGTTCAATGTCAGGATTCCCTGGAGACATTCAAAGGTAGCGTAGGCCAATCCGTCTGTACAGCTCATCCAAGGTTCCTGTAAGACATAAAGGAAAAGAAAATCTGCTCGGTCTTATTCGACCGACGGGGTTAAAAAGAAGGTGCGGTCCACCGGGTGCTGATCCGGTGTATCTTCCCTGAACAATCCTTGGCTTCCCATGCATAGGGATTTTTGGGAGTAGCTAGCACCATTGGCACCGTCCCATTTTGAGGCATTTTCACTAGCACAGGTAGTCCAGGGTGAAATCTTCCGGGGTATTTTCCCGGTTCATTGGCAGCCTTTGGCGAGATAATATTGGCAGGTACACAGAAAGCTTTCATTTTAGGACAGCCGTCTCCACTCCATTTGTTATTTAGTTGATAGATGGCATCATCCAATCGCAAATGCCAACCAGGTTCATGACTTTTTGCAAAACGCTTAACCAATCTATTGGTGCGTTCAACAATGCCATTAGCCTGGGGATAACAGGGAGTATGAAATACCCATCGAATCCCTTCTTCCTTGGCCCAATCTTGTACCACCGAAGCCGTAAAGTGTGAAACGTTATCACTCTGGATTTCGTCGGGAAGGGGAAGTGTGCTGAACCACCCTGTTAGGCCTTTCACTGTGTTGTCCCTGGTAGCTGGTTTGAAACTGCTGGCCATACTGAGGCTGGAGATAATCTCCACTCCTACCAGGACATATCTTTTCCCACCTGATGATCTCAAGGGCCCAATATAATCAAGCTGCCATGAATGCCACAACGCTTTCTTGTCCCGCATGTGTAAGGGAGGCGCCTTACTCGGATGATCTTTGCTGAGTCGTAGGCGACATTGTGAACAGGCAGTTACTATTTGTTCGCACAGCTTAACTGACACAAGCCACCCACCTTCCCGACACAGGTCAGGACGGCCTGTGCGGCCACGTTTAACATGTAACGATTCAAGTAAGCGTTCCCATTCCCGACCATCATCTACAATGTCAATTTGTTGCAGCCGCGTGAGGCCATCTACCTGTTGGTTGAACTGAGCAGTGATCGAGTTTGAACGATCGTGGCCTTTTACCCAAGCAATGTGCAATGGTCTCTGTCCTCCTATTTCCAACAGTTGCTTCCAATTATCTGTCTCCCAAACTGGGACTCTATTCACCTGCCAATCGTTGGCTGCCCAGTGTCCTAGCCATTCAGTGGCTCCTTTAAGAACAGCATATGACTCAGCGTAAAAGGAGGTGGCTCCATGTTGTGCAGCTAGTAGGACAGCTCTGAGTTCCCCTACCCTCCCCTATTTCAATTGCTCTTTCTCCCGTTGTTACTTCCAGTGCTACGGCCTTATATTTGCACTTATTTTTTTAACGGTGAGATGACGCACCAGTAAACCACACTCCTCTAAGATCACTGCTGTCCCTCAAAGGAGGTGCTTCTTGGATCGGAGATGGTCTGTTTGGTGGGGATTGGAACAATAGGGCACCATCTATATCCTTTGGTATCCTTGTGAAGTAGCCTTGGATACTTTAACACTGCCTTCAGAGACTGGCTTGATTTCATTAATGCCTTCTAAATAAGCATACCACTTTCGAACTGTAGGTCTCTGGGCAATGCCAGCTGGTGGTGGTGTCCCTTTAAGGACCACATCTGGGAGGCGAAAAGGTCCCAGGAAAGATCACACTCTGTTCTCTTCTTATCTGCTCTGCTCGTTGCAACGCTCGCACCAGGGACAGTAAACCCTTCTCCAGGTCTGAATAGCTGCATTCAGTATCATTGAAAGAGTGGGAGCAAAATTCTAATGGTCTCTCCGGTCCTGCTGGTCCCTTCTGCCATAAATTACAACGGGAACCATGTTCACTGAGCCCCCATTCTACATGGACAGGGTCAGTTGGATGTATGGGGCCAAGTTGTTGGAATAACCTTAGCTCTTTTATTAGCAATTCTAGTGCATTAGTGTGTTGTTCAGTCGACTCCCAGGATTTACCTTTTTTGAGCAAACAATAAAGGGGGCGAGCAATGATGGAAAAGCCAGGGATGTGTTTACGCTAATAACTTAAAGTTCCCAGGACCTGCTGTAACTCCTTCGTGCTGGAAGGATTCTGTCCATGTTCTATTTTTTCAGGGTATCCTGAGGGACAGAAGCAGCTCCCTTAATCCACCAGACCCCCAGGAATTTAACTTCCTGTGCGGGTCCCTGACACTTTGAGTCGGGTCTACGTGAGGCACCCACTAACACTTCTGCCCTAGTCATTCGCTGCTCTCCCGGCAACCAGAGGTTAATTTTTGCAGTGGGGCATGTTTTTACCACACCATCAATTCCTGTGAAGTTGACTCTGCGTCGGGTGGGATTTATACCTAGAAGTTGTGCTGTTTCGTTAGTGATTGCAGACATTTGGGCTCCGGTATCAATAATAAAATTTACCAATATCTTCCGGGGTCCAACAGGAATGACAATAACGGGTTCGGAGTCTTTATGAGAGCGCCATTGGATTGCTAGTACCTGCCCGACAGGGTTGCTCAGTGCCCTCCCCGGGGATAGGAGTGTTGTGGCTGGGACTCTGTCAAATCAATCAAGTTATGTTCCGGTGCAGAAGGCACAGTTTTCTCACGGCTTGGGGATTCTCTGGTTAGACTTTTCTCCCCAGCCGCATTATTCTTTCTAGGTAGAGATTGGACTAGCGTACGGAGATCTCCCGTAGGGTCACCGTGCAAGAATTGTCGGGGCACCCCTAATTGTAGGGCTTTACGCCACAACTCATTCCGGTCCTTATCAGGCTTAAACCTTCCCTCTGATTTAGGGTTTTGAGTGTGAGTTTGGACTTGGCGAACCTTTCGCGGGTGTTCGGAGGATTTCTCACTAGTTTGGCTGGCCCAGCCCATTCGGCGCCCATATTGATCTATTTCCTGTACATTCCAGGTGGGCATGTAGTGACGACGGCCCCGCCCATGAGCACCCCGAGCATCCCGTATACGATCTTGAGTGCGAACAAGGAACGGTTTCAGGCAACCGGGAAGACCACGGATGAGAGGGGCTAATCGATCCGGGTCGATAGGGGCTGACATTGGGGATTTCCGAAATTCCTCTCTGTCATACATGGCTTGCAGACAAGCTGCTTTCCGTACAGCCGCAAACAGATCAGAGTAGCCTGTAGCTCTAATCTCTAACGGCTCCCCCCTCTCTCGCGGATCCATACCCCTTGCCCAATAGGCTGCTCGAGCGGTTAGGGAATAATTATGATCCCCAGGCATAGTGGTTAAAAACACTCCTGGTCCCCAAGAGTCTCCTGCTTCTTCCTCACTCAGCATAATTCTGCCCCCCCCTTCAGAAGAAACTCGCCACACGTACTCAACAGCTGACTCTTCTGGTCGCCTCGAATATTTCTCCCTTATTTTTGTTAACTCGGTTGGTGTCCATGGAACGGTACGCACAGTGGTGTGAATTTCATCACCATCATCAACTGCAGTTTCAGTTTTAACCAGAGGACGTAAAGGAAAAACTTGGGATTTCAAAGTAAAAGTCCTTTCCTCCTCATCTTCTTCGTCATCCTCACTATTAGACAAAAAAATCTCCGGTCTGGGTTCCGGAATTTGGATAACACATTAACTTACGAATCTGTTGGACCTGGGTCGAGGGCTGCATTTTATCTAAGAGCCCGGTCACCCTTTCAATAACATTTTAAGTTGGCGATTTTCACTCCCAAGTTGAGCATTCCGGTTTCCTAAACATTCATTCTCACTCACAAGCTTATCGACTTGAGTTCTTAATCTTTCTCCTGTCTCCTTTTGCAAGGCTAATGATGACTTCAGCACCTCATTCTCCGATTTCAGGGTTGCATATTCTACAGCTGAAATCAGATTAGGAGCGGGGGTTTCTCTAGCTTCTTGTTGTGCACAAGATAAACAGGCGCCTAACACAGCACAAATCACACCCTTGCCTTTCCCCGCTCTGAGCTTCTGTGAAACCCGACGCTCTTCAATACGTTCCACCACTTTCTCTTCATCCTTCCAAAATTTTTGGGCCCACTCCTTCCCACCCTGGGAAGGGGCACAATCATATTTTTGCAGCAGTTTATCCATGGCAATCCTGCCGACTACGCCAAATTCTGTTGCGTGAAACGGGGCCAAGCGGTTTTGGCAGAAGATAAACCCCCTTGCGTTCTAACACTCCTCACCGAGGTGGGAGGCCAGGTGCGGCTGGGTTTCAATTCTGAGTGATGCCCAATTCAGCACTATCAGGCCAATCGCGTTTAATATGTGTTAAACTATTACGATTTGGAGACACTAATAGTGGGCTGCACCTTCAGTCTAGTCGTGCTCCTGAACCAGCACAGCCTCTCTCAAGTTTTGGTCGCGTTCAGTGAGAAAGCGAAACGACTAGCTACTGAAACAGTGCAGTTTATTTAAACAACAGATATACAGGTTCTTTAGGATTGCCGGTGATAAATACACTGTCTGCAAAGCACGTGCAAATAAAGACATTGTTAAATAGACAAACGCGCGACAAAATTATAAACGATACAGCCTGGCTATAAATGTAGGGTAGAGATTCTCTAGAGAAATTTCTAGAGTCCCCGAGAAAGCACTCGGTGTAATCAAAGTCTTACCCAAAGGCGTCCTTATGAGGGGGAAGAAAGGCTCAGCCCGTCGACTGATCCCAGAAAACAGCGGTGGGATTCTTCGCGATGGTGTCTTCCCAGACATTCCCCCTCTCTTGGGCTATTTTTATATTATTTTTTTAACTTCAAAGTGGAGTTTGAGTGACTTTAGTCATATGTACTTTTATTATGATTAATGTACTCAAGGAGGAGTGTTCACACCTCGGGGGCGGATAGCCTCCGGGATGGAGGTGTGTTTTGGTACATTGTGGTGAGCAAAGTTCGCACAAAAGGACAGCATTTCATCAACATTTGACGAAATGTTGGCTCGGGTGGCGTGTAGGCCGCTTATCAGTTCCGTAGTACCATCTCGTCCCCATATCTGCTATTCGTCACAAGGGAAGGCCACGGAACAAGCGCGTTCCGTTCCATCCCTCGTGTAGTTTCGCAAACAACCTTGTACAGGGAATCACAGCTGTTGCATTCTTCGTGTGCTAGCTGCGGCTGTATTCTACCTCAGAAGCCTCTTGATTTTATGACTTTCCTTAATGTGTGAACAATGCTGTATTTTTGTATTCTTGGCCAATTTAGTAATTATTCCACAAGAACACACATTGGTTGCCGATTTATCAACGGGTCTAATCACCACAGGCCAACTGTAATCAAAACCATCTATGTAGACTCTACCAAAGCGGACAAATACAACACTGATTGTTACAAAATTATGGAGCCAAATTCAGATTGCTGGCACAATTTCACTTTCATCAAACCTACAGTAGTGTACTGTATTTGGGGCTACAAGGGCACAGAATTGTTATTTGAATTTATGATTGACTCAAATACACCTGAACTTGCTGAAATGAATCCAGAACCTACACCCCACAAACTCTCAAAGGCTCTCTCTTCTAAGAGAAAAAAAAAAAAAACACCTCTCTCTTTTCTAAGCCCTCCATTAGACTAACTCCTTACATTTTCAACATTGGCCCTTACGTTATTAAACACACACAGGTCAACAACAGGTACTGTTTAATCCCACATATTCCCTCAAACGAGCAGAATTGTCAATGCAGATTAAAATCTCTGCGATCAAACCCACCTGCTTACCATTCCTGAGTACATCTTATGCAGAATGGTCAGCATGGTTACGCAAACGAACTCTTGCCACTTCACACGGACGGAAGAGGGATGCGACTGGTATCTTAGGAACAGGCCTGGGAGTCTTGAATAGTATAGATGCTGAGATACTTGCCAACAAACTAGTCACAACCGCTACTGATCTGGACAAATTAAGACATCCCCTACGGTCCTCTCTATTAGCATTGGGAAACCACCAACGGCTTTTATCGAATATATTGCCTCAATGGGAAGAAACGGGTGAAAAAGACCATCAGCTGATCACAGATGCACTTGGTACAACTCAAACCAATGTTTCCTTGGCTCTTAGTTGTATCCAAGCCCAATTGTGGATGCAATCTATGACAGCCGCAATCATAAGGGAAGGTAAAGAAGGCACCTTGCCCACCGAAATTCGAAAAGTAATATGGGATAACGCAATTGAATTTGAGAAAAAATTTCAGTCCAGGTGGTATCTGGTTAATTTCACCTACGATCCCACTGAGAGCAAAGCCACAGCTTTTGTCTTAACGATACGCAATGCCTCCGTATACACCACATACCCAATCATCGCACTGGGGTTGAATCACCAAGGAGCTCTACTCTATCCAACACAGCACAGAGGTTGGGCACGACAAAATGAGACTAAATGGCAAACTGCTGATGTTGACGCATGCGTTTCACGAGACCAACAAGGATTCATTTGTGAGAGTAATACTCTCAAAGCACAAGACCTTTGTCTTGACACCAACCAGAATGTTTGTCACTTTGAGACACATCCCGATGAAACCCCAGAGACTGTGCTTGACTATATTGGGAAAGGGTGCGTTAGCATGAGGTCTCCCTGTAGTCTTGTATTCAGAGATGACATAGTAATCACTCAAATCTTTGTGTTTGAACTTTACTAACACAAAGTTACGGGATGCGACTTCAAATATTAAGCTCCTGTTACGTCTTTTCAATTGCTACAACCTAATTATACGTTGATTCGAGATTGTTGCCTACCCCTATCGGAATGAATCTCTCCCTGGTGAAGAAGCTGCTAAAACACAATGAATTGAAGCGACTCTTGAAAGAGGCCCAAGAAAATAGACAGACAACTTTGATTACCGTCCATCATCAGGTTGAAGAAATACACCAAGCGTTGGAAAGAGTGAAGAGAGGCGAAGGACATAGATGGGGAGATCCTCTTTTTGGATGGTCACCGACAGTTACAGGACTTTATAACAAGATGCTTCACTCTGTTGTTGTTTTACTAATACTCACTGTATTGTGCTTTGCTTAGACAATTGTTTTGCATGTTAGACTTTGGATTATGATGAAAAGTTTAAATCGCTTGATCACTCCGCGAGAAGGATTTCCACTTGATATCCCTCACCACAAGAACACATGTGATCTTTCTTATCAGTGTTGAGTACGTCGACCTTGACTGACTGTAGACAAAGCTTTCTCTGCAGGCTCTTTGGGCGGGGGACCCATCTCCAGCCATATGGCCATTTTTGTGCCTGGCGCGGCGCCAAGTTGGAAAGCGTGGCTTTGAGTCTGAAGGCAGCAGGAAAGCCCGCAGCCCCCAGGTCTGTGGGGCTACGCAAGCGGTTCCCAAAGAGCTTTAGAACAAGGCATAGTTTTCCCTGCTGACTCCTTGGGCGGGGGACCCATCTCCAGCCATAGGCCATTTTTGTGCCTGGCGCGGCGCCAAGTGGGAAAGGGTGGTGTCGAGGCTGAAGGCAGCAGGAAAGTCTGCAGCCCCCAGGTCTGTGGGGCTATGCAAGCGGTTCCCAAAGAGCTTTAGAACAAGGCATAGTTTTCCCTGCTGGCTCTTTGGGCATGGGACCCATCTCCAGCCGTATGGCCATTTTTGTGCCTGGCGCGGCGCCAAGTGTGAAAGGGTGGCTTTGAGGCTTGAAGGCAGCAAGACAGCCCGCAGCCCCCAGGTCTGTGTGGCTACGCAAGCGGTTCCCAAAGAGCTTTAGAACAAGGCATAATTTTCCCTGCTGGCTCCTTGGGCGGGGGACCCATCTCCAGCTGTATGGCCATTTTTGTGCCTAGCGCGACGCCAAGTGGGAAAGGGTGGCTTTGAGGCTGAAGGCAGCAGCAAAGCCTGCAGCCCCCAGGTCTGTGGGGCTACGCAAGCGGTTCCCAAAGAGCTTTAGAACAAGGCATAGTTTTCCCTGCTGGCTCTTTGGGCATGGGACCCATCTCCACCCATAGGCCATTTTTGTGCCTGATAGGGCGCCAAGTTGGAAAGGGTGGCTTTGAGGCTGAAGACAGCAGGAAAGCCTGCAGCTCCCAGGTCTGTGGGGCTATGCAAGCGGTTCCCAAAGAGCTTTAGAACAAGGCATAGTTTTCCCTGCTGGCTCTTTGGGCGGGGGACCCATCTCCAGCCGTATGGCCATTTTTGTGCCTGGCGCGGCGCCAAGTGGGAAAGGGTGGCTTTGAGGCTGAAGGCAGCAGGAAAGCCCGCAGCCCCCAGGTCTGTGGGGCTACGCAAGCGGTTCCCAAAGAGCTTTAGAACAAGGCATAGTTTTCCCTGCTGGCTCTTTGGGTGGGGGACCCATCTCCAGACGTATGGCTATTTTTGTGCCTGGCGCGGTGCGTAGTGGCATAGGGTGGTTTTGAGGCTGAAGGCAGCAGGAAAGCCCGCAGCCCCCACGTCTGTGGGCCCAAGCAAGCGGTTTCCAGAGAGCTTTAGAACAAGGCATAGTTTTCCCTGCTGGCTCTTTGGGCGGGGGACCCATCTCCAGCCATAGGCCATTTTTGTGCCTGGCGCGGGGCCAAGTGGGAAAGGGTGGCTTTGAGGCTGAAGGCAGCAGCAAAGCCCGCAGCCCCCAGGTCTGTGGGGCTACGCAAGCGGTTCCCAAAGAGCTTTAGAACAAGGCATAGTTTTCCCTGCTGGCTCTTTGGGGGGCGGACCCATCTCCAGCCGTATGGCCATTTTTGTGCCTGATAGGGCGCCAAGTGGGAAAGGGTGGTGTCGAGGCTGAAGACAGCAGGAAAGCCTGCGGCCCCCAGGTCTGTGGGGCTACGCAAGCGGTTCCCAAAGAGCTTTAGAACAAGGCATAGTTTTCCCTGCTGGCTCTTTGGGCGGGGGACCCATCTCCAGCCGTATGGCCATTTTTGTGCCTGACGCGGCGCCAGGTGGGAAAGGGTGGCTTTGAGGCTGAAGGCAGCAGGAAAGCCTGCAGCCCCCAAGTCTCTGGGGCTACGCAAGCGGTTCCCAAAGAGCTTTAGAACAAGGCATAATTTTCCCTGCTGGCTCTTAGGGCGGGGGACCCATCTCCAGCCGTATGGCCATTTTTGAGCCTGGCGCGGCGCCAAGTGGGAAAGGGTGGTGTCGAGGCTGAAGGCAGCAGGAAAGCCCGCAGCCCCCAGGTCTGTGGGTCTACGCAAGCGGTTCCCAAAGAGCTTTAGAACAAGGCATAGTTTTCCCTGCTGGCTCTCTGGGCGGGGGACCCATCTGCAGCCGTATGGCCATTTTTGAGCCTGGAGCAGTGCCAAGTGGGAAAGGGTGGTTTTGAGGGTGAAGGAAGCAGGAAAGCCCGCAGCCCCCAGGTCTGTGGGGCTACGCAAGCGGTTCCCAAAGAGCTTTAGAAGAAGGCATAGTTTTCCCTGCTGGCTCTTTGGGCGGGGGACCCATCTCCAGCCGTATGGCCATTTTTGTGCCTGGCGCGGCACCAAGTGGGAAAGGGTGGTGTCGAGGCTGAAGGCAGCAGGAAAGCCCGCAGCCCCCAGGTCTGTGGGGCCAAGCAAGCGGTTCCCAAAGAGCTTTAGAACAAGGCATAGTTTTCCCTGCTGGCTCTTTGGGCCTGGGACCCATCTCCAGCCATAGGCCATTTTTGTGCTTGATAGGGCGCCAAGTGGGAAAGGGTTGCTTTGAGGCTTGAAGGCAGCAGGAAAGCCCGCAGCCCCCAGGTCTGTGGGGCTACGCAAGCGGTTCCCAAAGAGCTTTAGAACAAGGCATAGTTTTCCCTGCTGGCTCTCTGGGAGGGGGACCCATCTCCAGCCGTATGGCCATTTTTGAGCCTGGCGCGGCGCCAAGTGGGAAAGGGTTGTGTCGAGGCTAAAGGCAGCAGGAAAGCCCGCAGCCCCCAGGTCTGTGGGGCTACGCAAGCGGTTCCCAAAGAGCTTTAGAACAAGGCATAATTTTCCCTGCTGGCTCTTTGGGCGGGGGACCCATCTCCAGCCGTATGGCCATTTTTGTGCCTGGCGCAGCGCCAAGTGGGAAAGGGTGGTTTTGAGGCTGAAGGCAGCAGCAAAGCCTGCAGCCCCCAGGTCTGTGGGGCTACGCAAGCGGTTCCCAAAGAGCTTTAGAACAAGGCATAGTTTTCCCTGCTGGCTCTTTGTTCGGGGGACCCATCTCCAGCCGTATGGCCATTTTTGTGCCTGGCCGGGGGCCAAGTGGGAAAGGGTGGTTTTGAGGCTGAAGGCAGCAGGAAAGCCCGCAGCCCCTAGGTCTGTGGGGCCAAGCAAGCGGTTCCCAAAGAGCTTTAGAACAAGGCATAGTTTTCCCTGCTGGCTCTTTGGGCGGGGGACCCATCTCCAGCCGTATGGCCATTTTTGTGCCTGGCGCGGTGCGTAGTGGGAAAGGGTGGTTTTGAGGCTGAAGGCAGCAGGAAAGCCCGCAGCCCCCACGTCTGTGGGGCTACGCAAGCGGTTCCCAAAGAGCTTTAGAACAAGGCATAGTTTTCCCTGCTGGCTCTTTGGGCGGGGGACCCATCTCCAGCCGTATGGCCATTTTTGTGCCTGGGGAAGCCCCAAGAGGGAAAGGGTGGCTTTGAATCTGAAGGCAGCAGGAAAGCCCGCAGCCCCCAGGTCTGTGGGGCTACGCAAGCGGTTCCCAAAGAGCTTTAGAACAAGGCATAGTTTTCCATGCTGGCTCTTTTGGCAGGGGACCCATCTCCAGCCGTATGGCCATTTTTGTGCCTGGCGCGGTGCGTAGTGGGAAAGGGTGGTGTTGAGGCTGAAGGCAGCAGCAAAGCCTGCAGCCCCCAGGTCTGTGGGGCCAAGCAAGCGGTTCCCAAAGAGCTTTAGAACAAGGCATAGTTTTCCCTGCTGGCTCTTTGGGCGGGGGACCCATCTCCAGCCGTATGGCCATTTTTGTGCCTGGCCCGGCGCCAAGTGGGAAAGGGTGGCTTTGAGGCTGAAGGCAGCAGCAAAGCCCGCAGCCCCCAGGTCTGTGGGGCTACGCAAGCGGTTCCCAAAGAGCTTTAGAACAAGGCATAGTTTTCCCTGCTGGCTCTCTGGGCGGGGGACCCATCTGCAGCCGTATGGCCATTTTTGAGCCTGGAGCAGTGCCAAGTGGGAAAGGGTGGTTTTGAGGGTGAAGGCAGCAGGAAAGCCCGCAGCCCCCAGGTCTGTGGGGCTACGCAAGCGGTTCCCAAAGAGCTTTAGAACAAGGCATAGTTTTCCCTGCTGGCTCTTTGGGCGGGGGACCCATCTCCAGCCGTATGGCCATTTTTGTGCCTGGCGCGGCGCCAAGTGGGAAAGGGTGGTGTCGAGGCTGAAGGCAGCAGGAAAGCCCGCAGCCCCCACGTCTGTGGGGCCAAGCAAGCGGTTCCCAAAGAGCTTTAGAACAAGGCATAGTTTTCCCTGCTGGCTCTTTGGGCGGGGGACCCATCTCCAGCCGTATGGCCATTTTTGTGCCTGGCGCGGCGCCAAGTGGGAAAGGGTGGTGTCGAGGCTGAAGGCAGCAGGAAAGCCCGCAGCCCCCACGTCTGTGGGGCCAAGCAAGCGGTTCCCAAAGAGCTTTAGAACAAGGCATAGTTTTCCCTGCTGGCTCTTTGGGCGGGGGACCCATCTCCAGCCGTATGGCCATTTTTGTGCCTGGCCCGGCGCCAAGTGGGAAAGGGTGGCTTTGAGGCTGAAGGCAGCAGCAAAGCCCGCAGCCCCCAGGTCTGTGGGGCTACGCAAGCGGTTCCCAAAGAGCTTTAGAACAAGGCATAGTTTTCCCTGCTGGCTCTCTGGGCGGGGGACCCATCTGCAGCCGTATGGCCATTTTTGAGCCTGGAGCAGTGCCAAGTGGGAAAGGGTGGTTTTGAGGGTGAAGGCAGCAGGAAAGCCCGCAGCCCCCAGGTCTGTGGGGCTACGCAAGCGGTTCCCAAAGAGCTTTAGAACAAGGCATAGTTTTCCCTGCTGGCTCTTTGGGCGGGGGACCCATCTCCAGCCGTATGGCCATTTTTGTGCCTGGCGCGGCGCCAAGTGGGAAAGGGTGGTGTCGAGGCTGAAGGCAGCAGGAAAGCCCGCAGCCCCCACGTCTGTGGGGCCAAGCAAGCGGTTCCCAAAGAGCTTTAGAACAAGGCATAGTTTTCCCTGCTGGCTCTTTGGGCGGGGGACCCATCTCCAGCCATAGGCCATTTTTGTGCTTGATAGGGCACCAAGTGGGAAAGGGTGGCTTTGAGGCTGAAGGCAGCAGGAAAGCCTGCAGCCCCCAGGTCTGTGGGGCTACGCAAGCAGTTCCCAAAGAGCTTTAGAACAAGGCATAGTTTTCCCTGCTGGCTCTTTGTTCGGGGTACCCATCTCCAGCCATAGGCCATTTTTGTGCCTGATAGGGCGCCCAGTGGGAAAGGGTGGCTTTGAGGCTTGAAGGCAGCAGGAAAGCCCGCAGCCCCCAGGTCTGTGGGGCTACGCAAGCGGTTCCCAAAGAGCTTTAGAACAAGGCATAATTTTCCCTGCTGGCTCTTTGGGCGGGGGACCCATCTCCAGCCGTATGGCCATTTTTGTGCCTGGCGCAGCGCCAAGTGGGAAAGGGTGGTTTTGAGGCTGAAGGCAGCAGCAAAGACTGCAGCCCCCAGGTCTGTGGGGCTACGCAAGCGGTTCCCAAAGAGCTTTAGAACAAGGCATAGTTTTCCCTGCTGGCTCTTTGGGCGGGGGATCCATCTCCAGCCGTATGGCCATTTTTGTGCCTGGCCGGGGGCCAAGTGGGAAAGGGTGGTTTTGAGGCTGAAGGCAGCAGGAAAGCCCGCAGCCCCTAGGTCTGTGGGGCCAAGCAAGCGGTTCCCAAAGAGCTTTAGAACAAGGCATAGTTTTCCCTGCTGGCTCTTTTGGCGGGGGACCCATCTCCAGCCGTATGGCCATTTTTGAGCCTGGCGCGGCGCCAAGTGGGAAAGGGTGGTGTCGAGGCTGAAGGCAGCAGGAAAGCCCGCAGCCCCCAGGTCTGTGGGGCTACGCAAGCGGTTCCCAAAGAGCTTTAGAACAAGGCATAGTTTTCCCTGCTGGCTCTTTGGGCGGGGGACCCATCTCCAGCCGTATGGCCATTTTTGTGCCTGGCGCGGCGCCAAGTGGGAAAGGGTGGCTTTGAGGCTGAAGGCAGCAGCAAAGCCCGCAGCCCCCAGGTCTGTGGGGCTACGCAAGCGGTTCCCAAAGAGCTTTAGAACAAGGCATAGTTTTCCCTGCTGGCTCTCTGGGCGGGGGACCCATCTGCAGCCGTATGGCCATTTTTGAGCCTGGAGCAGTGCCAAGTGGGAAAGGGTGGTTTTGAGGGTGAAGGCAGCAGGAAAGCCCGCAGCCCCCAGGTCTGTGGGGCTACGCAAGCGGTTCCCAAAGAGCTTTAGAACAAGGCATAGTTTTCCCTGCTGGCTCTTTGGGCGGGGGACCCATCTCCAGCCGTATGGCCATTTTTGTGCCTGGCGCGGCGCCAAGTGGGAAAGGGTGGTGTCGAGGCTGAAGGCAGCAGGAAAGCCCGCAGCCCCCACGTCTGTGGGGCCAAGCAAGCGGTTCCCAAAGAGCTTTAGAACAAGGCATAGTTTTCCCTGCTGGCTCTTTGGGCGGGGGACCCATCTCCAGCCATAGGCCATTTTTGTGCTTGATAGGGCGCCAAGTGGGAAAGGGTGGCTTTGAGGCTGAAGGCAGCAGGAAAGCCTGCAGCCCCCAGGTCTGTGGGGCTACGCAAGCAGTTCCCAAAGAGCTTTAGAACAAGGCATAGTTTTCCCTGCTGGCTCTTTGTTCGGGGGACCCATCTCCAGCCATAGGCCATTTTTGTGCCTGGCCCGGCGCCCAGTGGGAAAGGGTGGCTTTGAGGCTTGAAGGCAGCAGGAAAGCCCGCAGCCCCCAGGTCTGTGGGGCTACGCAAGCGGTTCCCAAAGAGCTTTAGAACAAGGCATAGTTTTCCCTGCTGGCTCTCTGGGAGGGGGACCCATCTCCAGCCGTATGGCCATTTTTGAGCCTGGCGCGGCGCCAAGTGGGAAAGGGTTGTGTCGAGGCTGAAGGCAGCAGGAAAGCCCGCAGCCCCCAGGTCTGTGGGGCTACGCAAGTGGTTCCCAAAGAGCTTTAGAACAAGGCATAGTTTTCCCTGCTGGCTCTTTGGGCGGGGGACCCATCTCCAGCCGTATGGCCATTTTTGTGCCTGGCCGGGGGCCAAGTGGGAAAGGGTGGTTTTGAGGCTGAAGGCAGCAGGAAAGCCCGCAGCCCCTAGGTCTGTGGGGCCAAGCAAGCGGTTCCCAAAGAGCTTTAGAACAAGGCATAGTTTTCCCTGCTGGCTCTTTGGGCATGGGACCCATCTCCAGCCATAGGCCATTTTTGTGCTTGATAGGGCGCCAAGTGGGAAAGGGTTGCTTTGAGGCTGAAGACAGCAGGAAAGCCCGCAGCCCCCAGGTCTGTGGGGCTATGCAAGCGGTTCCCAAAGAGCTTTAGAACAAGGCATAGTTTTCCCTGCTGGCTCTCTGGGCGGGGGACCCATCTCCAGCCGTATGGCCATTTTTGAGCCTGGCGCGGCGCCAGGTGGGAAAGGGTGGCTTTGAGGCTGAAGGCAGGAGCAAACCCGCAACCCCCAGGTCTGTGGTGCTACGCAAGCGGTTCCCAAAGAGCTTTAGAACAAGGCCTAGTTTTCCCTGCTGGCTCTTTGGGCGGGGGACCCATCTCCAGTCGTATGGCTATTTTTATGCCTGGCGCGTTGCGTAGTGGGAAAGGGTGGTTTTGAGGGTGAAGGCAGCAGGAAAGCCTGCAGCCCCCAGGTCTGTGGGGCTACGCAAGCGGTTCCCAAAGAGCTTTAGAACAAGGCATAGTTTTCCCTGCTGGCTCTTTGGGCGGGGGACCCATCTCCAGCCGTATGGCCATTTTTGTGCCTGGCGCGGCGCCAAGTGGGAAAGGGTGGTGTCGAGGCTGAAGGCAGCAGGAAAGCCCGCAGCCCCCACGTCTGTGGGGCCAAGCAAGCGGTTCCCAAAGAGCTTTAGAACAAGGCATAGTTTTCCCTGCTGGCTCTTTGGGCCTGGGACCCATCTCCAGCCATAGGCCATTTTTGTGCTTGATAGGGCGCCAAGTGGGAAAGGGTGGCTTTGAGGCTGAAGGCAGCAGGAAAGCCTGCAGCCCCCAGGTCTGTGGGGCTACGCAAGCAGTTCCCAAAGAGCTTTAGAACAAGGCATAATTTTCCCTGCTGGCTCTTTGTTCGGGGGACCCATCTCCAGCCATAGGCCATTTTTGTGCCTGGCCCGGCGCCCAGTGGGAAAGGGTGGCTTTGAGTCTTGAAGGCAGCAGGAAAGCCCGCAGCCCCCAGGTCTGTGGGGCTACGCAAGCGGTTCCCAAAGAGCTTTAGAACAAGGCATAGTTTTCCCTGCTGGCTCTCTGGGAGGGGGACCCATCTCCAGCCGTATGGCCATTTTTGAGCCTGGCGCGGCGCCAAGTGGGAAAGGGTTGTGTCGAGGCTAAAGGCAGCAGGAAAGCCCGCAGCCCCCAGGTCTGTGGGGCTACGCAAGCGGTTCCCAAAGAGCTTTAGAACAAGGCATAATTTTCCCTGCTGGCTCTTTGGGCGGGGGACCCATCTCCAGCCGTATGGCCATTTTTGTGCCTGGCGCAGCGCCAAGTGGGAAAGGGTGGTTTTGAGGCTGAAGGCAGCAGCAAAGCCTGCAGCCCCCAGGTCTGTGGGGCTACGCAAGCGGTTCCCAAAGAGCTTTAGAACAAGGCATAGTTTTCCCTGCTGGCTCTTTGGGCGGGGGACCCATCTCCAGCCGTATGGCCATTTTTGTGCCTGGCCGGGGGCCAAGTGGGAAAGGGTGGTTTTGAGGCTGAAGGCAGCAGGAAAGCCCGCAGCCCCCAGGTGTGTGGGGCTACGCAAGCGGTTCCCAAAGAGCTTTAGAACAAGGCATAGTTTTCCCTGCTGGCTCTTTGGGCATGGGACCCATCTCCAGCCATAGGCCATTTTTGTGCTTGATAGGGCGCCAAGTGGGAAAGGGTTGCTTTGAGGCTGAAGACAGCAGGAAAGCCCGCAGCCCCCAGGTCTGTGGGGCTACGCAAGCGGTTCCCAAAGAGCTTTAGAACAAGGCATAGTTTTCCCTGCTGGCTCTCTGGGCGGGGGACCCATCTCCAGCCGTATGGCCATTTTTGAGCCTGGCGCGGCGCCAGGTGGGAAAGGGTGGCTTTGAGGCTGAAGGCAGGAGCAAAGCCTGCAGCCCCCAGGTCTGTGGTGCTACGCAAGCGGTTCCCAAAGAGCTTTAGAACAAGGCATAGTTTTCCCTGCTGGCTCTTTGGGCGGGGGACCCATCTCCAGCCATAGGCCATTTTTGTGCCTGGCGCGAAGCCAAGTGGGAAAGGGTGCTGTCGAGGCTGAAGGCAGCAGGAAAGCCCGCAGCCCCAAGGTCTGTGGGGCTACGCAAGCGGTTCCCAAAGAGCTTTAGAACAAGGCATAGTTTTCCCTGCTGGCTCTTTGGGCGGGGGACCCATCTCCAGTCGTATGGCTATTTTTATGCCTGGCGTGTTGCGTTGTGGGAAAGGGTGGTTTTGAGGCTGAAGGCAGCAGCAAAGCCTGCAGCCCCCAGGTCTGTGGGGCTACGCAAGCGGTTCCCAAAGAGCTTTAGAACAAGGCATAGTTTTCCCTGCTGGCTCTTTGGGCGGGGGACCCATCTCCAGCCGTATGGCCATTTTTGTGCCTGGCCGGGGGCCAAGTGGGAAAGGGTGGTTTTGAGGCTGAAGGCAGCAGGAAAGCCCGCAGCCCCCACGTGTGTGGGGCTACGCAAGCGGTTCCCAAAGAGCTTTAGAACAAGGCATAGTTTTCCCTGCTGGCTCTTTGGGCATGGGACCCATCTCCAGCCATAGGCCATTTTTGTGCTTGATAGGGCGCCAAGTGGGAAAGGGTGGTGTCGAGGCTGAAGGCAGCAGGAAAGCCCGCAGCCCCCAGGTCTGTGCGGCTACGCAAGCGGTTCCCAAAGAGCTTTAGAACAAGGCATAATTTTCCCTGCTGGCTCTTTGGGCGGGGGACCCATCTCCAGCCGTACGGCCATTTTTGTGCCTGGCGCGGCGCCAAGAGGGAAAGGGTGGTGTCGAGGCTAAAGGCAGCAGGAAAGCCCGCAGACCCCAGGTCTGTGGGGCTACGCAAGCGGTTCCCAAAGAGCTTTAGAACAAGGCATAGTTTTCCCTGCTGGCTCTTTGGGCGGGGGACCCATCTCCAGCCGTATGGCCATTTTTGTGCATGGCGCAGCGCCAAGTGGGAAAGGGTGGCTTTGAGGCTGAAGGCAGCAGGAAAGCCCGCAGCCCCCAGGTCTGTGGGGCTACGCAAGCGGTTCCCAAAGAGCTTTAGAACAAGGCATAGTTTTCCCTGCTGGCTCTTTGGGCATGGGACCCATCTCCACCCATAGGCCATTTTTGTGCCTGATAGGGCGCCAAGTGAGAAAGGGTGGCTTTGAGGCTAAAGACAGCAGGAAAGCCTGCAGCCCCCAGGTCTGTGGGGCTACGCAAGCGGTTCCCAAAGAGCTTTAGAACAAGGCATAGTTTTCCCTGCTGGCTCTTTGGGTGGGGGACCCATCTCCAGCCGTATGGCTATTTTTGTGCCTGACGCGGTGCGTAGTGGCATAGGGTGGTTTTGAGGCTGAAGGCAGCAGGAAAGCCCGCAGCCCCCACGTCTGTGGGGCCAAGCAAGCGGTTCCCAAAGAGCTTTAGAACAAGGCATAGTTTTCCCTGCTGGCTCTTTGGGCAGGGGACCCATCTCCAGCCGTATGGCCATTTTTGTGCCTGGCGCGGTGCGTAGTGGGAAAGGGTGGTTTTGACGCTGAAGGCAGCAGGAAAGCCCGCAGCCCCCAGGTCTGTGGGGCTACGCAAGCGGTTCACCAAAGAGCTTTAGAACAAGGCATAGTTTTCCCTGCTGGCTCTTTGGGCAGGGGACCCATCTCCAGCCGTATGGCCATTTTTGTCCCTGGCCCGGCGCCAAGTGGGAAAGGGTGGTGTTGAGGCTGAAGGCAGCAGCAAAGCCCGCAGCCCCCAGGTCTGTGGGGCCAAGCAAGCGGTTCCCAAAGAGCTTTAGAACAAGGCATAGTTTTCCCTGCTGGCTCTTTGGGCGGGGGACCCATCTCCAGCCGTATGGCCATTTTTGTGCCTGGCGCGGTGCGTAGTGGGAAAGGGTGGTTTTGACGCTGAAGGCAGCAGGAAAGCCCGCAGCCCCCAGGTCTGTGGGGCTACGCAAGCGGTTCCCAAAGAGCTTTAGAACAAGGCATAGTTTTCCCTGCTGGCTCTTTGGGCGGGGGACCCATCTCCAGCCGTATGGCCATTTTTGTGCCTGGCGCGGCGCCAAGTGGGTAAGGGTGGTGTCGAGGCTGAAGGCAGCAGCAAAGCCTGCAGCCCCCAGGTCTGTGGGGCCAAGCAAGCGGTTCCCAAAGAGCTTTAGAAGAAGGCATAGTTTTCCCTGCTGGCTCTTTGGGCATGGGACCCATCTCCAGCCGTATGGCCATTTTTGTCCCTGGCCCGGCGCCAAGTGGGAAAGGGTGGCTTTGAGGCTGAAGGCAGCAGCAAAGCCCGCAGCCCCCAGGTCTGTGGGGCTACGCAAGCGGTTCCCAAAGAGCTTTAGAACAAGGCATAGTTTTCCCTGCTTGTTCTTTGGGCGGGGGACCCATCTCCAGCCATATGGCCATTTTTGTGCCTGGCGAAGCCCCAAGTGCGAAAGGGTGGCTTTGAGGCTGAAGGCAGCAGGAAAGCCCGCAGCCCCCAGGTCTGTGGGGCTACGCAAGCGGTTCCCAAAGAGCTTTAGAACAAGGCATAGTTTTCCCTGCTGGCTCTTTTGGCAGGGGACCCATCTCCAGCCGTATGGCCATTTTTGAACCTGGAGCAGTGCCAAGTGGGAAAGGGTGGTGTCGTGGCTGAAGGCAGCAGGAAAGCCCGCAGCCCCCAGGTCTGTGGGGCTACGCAAGCAGTTCCCAAAGAGCTTTAGAACAAGGCATAGTTTTCCCTGCTGGCTCTTTGGGCGGGGGACCCATCTCCAGCCATAGGCCATTTTTGTGCCTGGCCCGGCGCCCAGTGGGAAAGGGTGGCTTTGAGGCTTGAAGGCAGCAGGAAAGCCCGCAGCCCCCACGTCTGTGGGGCTACGCAAGCGGTTCCCAAAGAGCTTTAGAACAAGGCATAATATTCCCTGCTGGCTCTCTGGTCGGGGGACCCATCTCCAGCCATATGGCCATTTTTGTGCCTGGCGCAGCGCCAAGTGGGAAAGGGTGGTTTTGAGGCTGAAGGCAGCAGGAAAGCCCGCAGCCCCCACGTGTGTGGGGCTACGCAAGCGGTTCCCAAAGAGCTTTAGAACAAGGCATAGTTTTCCCTGCTGGCTCTTTGGGCATGGGACCCATCTCCAGCCATAGGCCATTTTTGTGCTTGATAGGGCGCCAAGTGGGAAAGGGTGGTGTCGAGGCTGAAGGCAGCAGCAAAGCCCGCAGCCCCCAGGTCTGTGCGGCTACGCAAGCGGTTCCCAAAGAGCTTTAGAACAAGGCATAATTTTCCCTGCTGGCTTTTTGGGCGGGGGACCCATCTCCAGCCGTACGGCCATTTTTGTGGCTGGCGCAGCGCCAAGAGGGAAAGGGTGGTGTCGAGGCTAAAGGCAGCAGGAAAGCCCGCAGCCCCCAGGTCTGTGGAGCTACGCAAGCAGTTCCCAAAGAGCTTTAGAACAAGGCATAGTTTTCCCTGCTGGCTCTTTGGGCGGGGGACCCATCTCCAGCCGTATGGCCATTTTTGTGCATGGCGCAGCGCCAAGTGGGAAAGGGTGGCTTTGAGGCTGAAGGCAGCAGGAAAGCCCGCAGCCCCCAGGACTGTGGGGCTACGCAAGCGGTTCCCAAAGAGCTTTAGAACAAGGCATAATTTTCCCTGCTGGCTCTTTGGGCGGGGGACCCATCTCCAGCCGTATGGCCATTTTTGTGCCTGGCCGGGGGCCAAGTGGGAAAGGGTGGTTTTGAGGCTGAAGGCAGCAGGAAAGCCCGCAGCCCCCACGTGTGTGGGGCTACGCAAGCGGTTCCCAAAGAGCTTTAGAACAAGGCATAGTTTTCCCTGCTGGCTCTTTGGGCATGGGACCCATCTCCACCCATAGGCCATTTTTGTGCCTGATAGGGCGCCAAGTGAGAAAGGGTGGCTTTGAGGCTAAAGACAGCAGGAAAGCCTGCAGCCCCCAGGTCTGTGGGGCTACGCAAGCGGTTCCCAAAGAGCTTTAGAACAAGGCATAGTTTTCCCTGCTGGCTCTTTGGGTGGGGGACCCATCTCCAGCCGTATGGCTATTTTTGTGCCTGACGCGGTGCGTAGTGGCATAGGGTGGTTTTGAGGCTGAAGGCAGCAGGAAAGCCCGCAGCCCCCACGTCTGTGGGGCCAAGCAAGCGGTTCCCAAAGAGCTTTAGAACAAGGCATAGTTTTCCCTGCTGGCTCTTTGGGCGGGGGACCCATCTCCAGCCGTATGGCCATTTTTGTGCCTGGCGCGGTGCGTAGTGGGAAAGGGTGGTTTTGACGCTGAAGGCAGCAGGAAAGCCCGCAGCCCCCAGGTCTGTGGGGCTACGCAAGCGGTTCACCAAAGAGCTTTAGAACAAGGCATAGTTTTCCCTGCTGGCTCTTTGGGCAGGGGACCCATCTCCAGCCGTATGGCCATTTTTGTCCCTGGCCCGGCGCCAAGTGGGAAAGGGTGGCTTTGAGGCTGAAGGCAGCAGCAAAGACTGCAGCCCCCAGGTCTGTGGGGCCATGCAAGCGGTTCCCAAAGAGCTTTAGAACAAGGCATAGTTTTCCCTGCTGGCTCTTTGGGCGGGGGACCCATCTCCAGCCGTATGGCCATTTTTGTGCCTGGCGCGGCGCCAAGTGGGTAAGGGTGGTGTCGAGGCTGAAGGCAGCAGCAAAGCCTGCAGCCCCCAGGTCTGTGGGGCTACGCAAGCGGTTCCCAAAGAGCTTTAGAACAAGGCATAGTTTTCCCTGCTGGCTCTTTGGGCATGGGACCCATCTCCAGCCGTATGGCCATTTTTGTCCCTGGCCCGGCGCCAAGTGGGAAAGGGTGGCTTTGAGGCTGAAGGCAGCAGGAAAGCCCGCAGCCCCCAGGTCTGTGGGGCTACGCAAGCGGTTCCCAAAGAGCTTTAGAACAAGGCATAGTTTTCCCTGCTGGCTCTTTGGGCGGGGGACCCATCTCCAGCCGTATGGCCATTTTTGTGCCTGGCGCGGTGCGTAGTGGGAAAGGGTGGTTTTGACGCTGAAGGCAGCAGGAAAGCCCGCAGCCCCCAGGTCTGTGGGGCTACGCAAGCGGTTCCCAAAGAGCTTTAGAACAAGGCATAGTTTTCCCTGCTGGCTCTTTGGGCGGGGGACCCATCTCCAGCCGTATGGCCATTTTTGTGCCTGGCGCGGCGCCAAGTGGGTAAGGGTGGTGTCGAGGCTGAAGGCAGCAGCAAAGCCTGCAGCCCCCAGGTCTGTGGGGCCAAGCAAGCGGTTCCCAAAGAGCTTTAGAAGAAGGCATAGTTTTCCCTGCTGGCTCTTTGGGCATGGGACCCATCTCCAGCCGTATGGCCATTTTTGTCCCTGGCCCGGCGCCAAGTGGGAAAGGGTGGCTTTGAGGCTGAAGGCAGCAGCAAAGCCCGCAGCCCCCAGGTCTGTGGGGCTACGCAAGCGGTTCCCAAAGAGCTTTAGAACAAGGCATAGTTTTCCCTGCTTGTTCTTTGGGCGGGGGACCCATCTCCAGCCATATGGCCATTTTTGTGCCTGGCGAAGCCCCAAGTGCGAAAGGGTGGCTTTGAGGCTGAAGGCAGCAGGAAAGCCCGCAGCCCCCAGGTCTGTGGGGCTACGCAAGCGGTTCCCAAAGAGCTTTAGAACAAGGCATAGTTTTCCCTGCTGGCTCTCTGGGCGGGGGACCCATCTCCAGCCGTATGGCCATTTTTGAACCTGGAGCAGTGCCAAGTGGGAAAGGGTGGTGTCGTGGCTGAAGGCAGCAGGAAAGCCCGCAGCCCCCAGGTCTGTGGGGCTACGCAAGCAGTTCCCAAAGAGCTTTAGAACAAGGCATAGTTTTCCCTGCTGGCTCTTTGGGCGGGGGACCCATCTCCAGCCATAGGCCATTTTTGTGCCTGGCCCGGCGCCCAGTGGGAAAGGGTGGCTTTGAGGCTTGAAGGCAGCAGGAAAGCCCGCAGCCCCCACGTCTGTGGGGCTACGCAAGCGGTTCCCAAAGAGCTTTAGAACAAGGCATAATATTCCCTGCTGGCTCTCTGGTCGGGGGACCCATCTCCAGCCATATGGCCATTTTTGTGCCTGGCGCAGCGCCAAGTGGGAAAGGGTGGTTTTGAGGCTGAAGGCAGCAGGAAAGCCCGCAGCCCCCACGTGTGTGGGGCTACGCAAGCGGTTCCCAAAGAGCTTTAGAACAAGGCATAGTTTTCCCTGCTGGCTCTTTGGGCATGGGACCCATCTCCAGCCATAGGCCATTTTTGTGCTTGATAGGGCGCCAAGTGGGAAAGGGTGGTGTCGAGGCTGAAGGCAGCAGCAAAGCCCGCAGCCCCCAGGTCTGTGCGGCTACGCAAGCGGTTCCCAAAGAGCTTTAGAACAAGGCATAATTTTCCCTGCTGGCTTTTTGGGCGGGGGACCCATCTCCAGCCGTACGGCCATTTTTGTGGCTGGCGCAGCGCCAAGAGGGAAAGGGTGGTGTCGAGGCTAAAGGCAGCAGGAAAGCCCGCAGCCCCCAGGTCTGTGGAGCTACGCAAGCAGTTCCCAAAGAGCTTTAGAACAAGGCATAGTTTTCCCTGCTGGCTCTTTGGGCGGGGGACCCATCTCCAGCCGTATGGCCATTTTTGTGCATGGCGCAGCGCCAAGTGGGAAAGGGTGGCTTTGAGGCTGAAGGCAGCAGGAAAGCCCGCAGCCCCCAGGACTGTGGGGCTACGCAAGCGGTTCCCAAAGAGCTTTAGAACAAGGCATAATTTTCCCTGCTGGCTCTTTGGGCGGGGGACCCATCTCCAGCCGTATGGCCATTTTTGTGCCTGGCCGGGGGCCAAGTGGGAAAGGGTGGTTTTGAGGCTGAAGGCAGCAGGAAAGCCCGCAGCCCCCACGTGTGTGGGGCTACGCAAGCGGTTCCCAAAGAGCTTTAGAACAAGGCATAGTTTTCCCTGCTGGCTCTTTGGGCATGGGACCCATCTCCACCCATAGGCCATTTTTGTGCCTGATAGGGCGCCAAGTGAGAAAGGGTGGCTTTGAGGCTAAAGAGAGCAGGAAAGACTGCAGCCCCCAGGTCTGTGGGGCTACGCAAGCGGTTCCCAAAGAGCTTTAGAACAAGGCATAGTTTTCCCTGCTGGCTCTTTGGGTGGGGGACCCATCTCCAGCCGTATGGCTATTTTTGTGCCTGACGCGGTGCGTAGTGGCATAGGGTGGTTTTGAGGCTGAAGGCAGCAGGAAAGCCCGCAGCCCCCACGTCTGTGGGGCCAAGCAAGCGGTTCCCAAAGAGCTTTAGAACAAGGCATAGTTTTCCCTGCTGGCTCTTTGGGCGGGGGACCCATCTCCAGCCGTATGGCCATTTTTGTGCCTGGCGCGGTGCGTAGTGGGAAAGGGTGGTTTTGACGCTGAAGGCAGCAGGAAAGCCCGCAGCCCCCAGGTCTGTGGGGCTACGCAAGCGGTTCACCAAAGAGCTTTAGAACAAGGCATAGTTTTCCCTGCTGGCTCTTTGGGCAGGGGACCCATCTCCAGCCGTATGGCCATTTTTGTCCCTGGCCCGGCGCCAAGTGGGAAAGGGTGGCTTTGAGGCTGAAGGCAGCAGCAAAGACTGCAGCCCCCAGGTCTGTGGGGCCATGCAAGCGGTTCCCAAAGAGCTTTAGAACAAGGCATAGTTTTCCCTGCTGGCTCTTTGGGCGGGGGACCCATCTCCAGCCGTATGGCCATTTTTGTGCCTGGCGCGGCGCCAAGTGGGTAAGGGTGGTGTCGAGGCTGAAGGCAGCAGCAAAGCCTGCAGCCCCCAGGTCTGTGGGGCTACGCAAGCGGTTCCCAAAGAGCTTTAGAACAAGGCATAGTTTTCCCTGCTGGCTCTTTGGGCATGGGACCCATCTCCAGCCGTATGGCCATTTTTGTCCCTGGCCCGGCGCCAAGTGGGAAAGGGTGGCTTTGAGGCTGAAGGCAGCAGGAAAGCCCGCAGCCCCCAGGTCTGTGGGGCTACGCAAGCGGTTCCCAAAGAGCTTTAGAACAAGGCATAGTTTTCCCTGCTGGCTCTTTGGGCGGGGGACCCATCTCCAGCCGTATGGCCATTTTTGTGCCTGGCGCGGCGCCAAGTGGGAAAGGGTGGTGTCGAGGCTGAAGGCAGCAGGAAAGCCCGCAGCCCCCAGGTCTGTGGGGCTACGCAAGCGGTTCCCAAAGAGCTTTAGAACAAGGCATAGTTTTCCCTGCTGGCTCTTTGGGTGGGGGACCCATCTCCAGACGTATGGCTATTTTTGTGCCTGGCGCGGTGCGTAGTGGCATAGGGTGGTTTTGAGGCTGAAGGCAGCAGGAAAGCCCGCAGCCCCCACGTCTGTGGGGCCAAGCAAGCGGTTCCCAAAGAGCTTTAGAACAAGGCATAGTTTTCCCTGCTGGCTCTTTGGGCGGGGGACCCATCTCCAGCCATATGGCCATTTTTGAGCCTGGAGCAGTGCCAAGTGGGAAAGGGTGGTGTCGAGGCTGAAGGCAGCAGGAAAGCCCGCAGCCCCCACGTCTGTGGGGCCAAGCAAGCGGTTCCCAAAGAGCTTTAGAACAAGGCATAGTTTTCCCTGCTGGCTCTTTGGGCCTGGGACCCATCTCCAGCCATAGGCCATTTTTGTGCCTGGCGCGGCGCCAAGTGGGAAAGGGTGGCTTTGAGGCTGAAGGCAGCAGCAAAGCCCGCAGCCCCCAGGTCTGTGGGGCTACGCAAGCGGTTCCCAAAGAGCTTTAGAACAAGGCATAGTTTTCCCTGCTGGCTCTTTGGGCGGGGGACCCATCTCCAGCCGTATGGGCATTTTTGAGCCTGGCGCAGCGCCAAGTGGGAAAGGGTGGTGTCGAGCCTGAAGGCAGCAGGAAAGCCCGCAGCCCCCAGGTCTGTGGGGCTACGCAAGCGGTTCCCAAAGAGCTTTAGAACAAGGCATAGTTTTCCCTGCTGGCTCTTTGGGCGGGGGACCCATCTCCAGCCGTATGGCCATTTTTGTGCCTGGCGAAGCCCCAAGAGGGAAAGGGTGGCTTTGAATCTGAAGGCAGCAGGAAAGCCCGCAGCCCCCAGGTCTGTGGGGCTACGCAAGCGGTTCCCAAAGAGCTTTAGAACAAGGCATAGTTTTCCCTGCTGGCTCTTTTGGCAGGGGACCCATCTCCAGCCGTATGGCCATTTTTGTGCCTGGCGCGGTGCGTAGTGGGAAAGGGTGGTGTTGAGGCTGAAGGCAGCAGCAAAGCCCGCAGCCCCCAGGTCTGTGGGGCTACGCAAGCGGTTCCCAAAGAGCTTTAGAACAAGGCATAGTTTTCCCTGCTGGCTCTCTGGGCGGGGGACCCATCTGCAGCCGTATGGCCATTTTTGAGCCTGGAGCAGTGCCAAGTGGGAAAGGGTGGTTTTGAGGGTGAAGGCAGCAGGAAAGCCCGCAGCCCCCAGGTCTGTGGGGCTACGCAAGCGGTTCCCAAAGAGCTTTAGAACAAGGCATAGTTTTCCCTGCTGGCTCTTTGGGCGGGGGATCCATCTCCAGCCGTATGGCCATTTTTGTGCCTGGCGCGGCGCCAAGTGGGAAAGGGTGGTGTCGAGGCTGAAGGCAGCAGGAAAGCCCGCAGCCCCCACGTCTGTGGGGCCAAGCAAGCGGTTCCCAAAGAGCTTTAGAACAAGGCATAGTTTTCCCTGCTGGCTCTTTGGGCCTGGGACCCATCTCCAGCCATAGGCCATTTTTGTGCTTGATAGGGCGCCAAGTGGGAAAGGGTGGCTTTGAGGCTGAAGGCAGCAGGAAAGCCTGCAGCCCCCAGGTCTGTGGGGCTATGCAAGCAGTTCCCAAAGAGCTTTAGAACAAGGCATAGTTTTCCCTGCTGGCTCTTTGTTCGGGGGACCCATCTCCAGCCATAGGCCATTTTTGTGCCTGGCCCGGCGCCCAGTGGGAAAGGGTGGCTTTGAGGCTTGAAGGCAGCAGGAAAGCCCGCAGCCCCCAGGTCTGTGGGGCTACGCAAGCGGTTCCCAAAGAGCTTTAGAACAAGGCATAGTTTTCCCTGCTGGCTCTTTGGGCATGGGACCCATCTCCAGCCGTATGGCCATTTTTGAGCCTGGCGCGGCGCCAAGTGGGAAAGGGTTGTGTCGAGGCTAAAGGCAGCAGGAAAGCCCGCAGCCCCCAGGTCTGTGGGGCTACGCAAGCGGTTCCCAAAGAGCTTTAGAACAAGGCATAATTTTCCCTGCTGGCTCTTTGGGCGGGGGACCCATCTCCAGCCGTATGGCCATTTTTGTGCCTGGCGCAGCGCCAAGTGGGAAAGGGTGGTTTTGAGGCTGAAGGCAGCAGCAAAGCCCGCAGCCCCCAGGTCTGTGGGGCTACGCAAGCGGTTCCCAAAGAGCTTTAGAACAAGGCATAGTTTTCCCTGCTGGCTCTTTGGGCGGGGGACCCATCTCCAGCCGTATGGCCATTTTTGTGCCTGGCCGGGGGCCAAGTGGGAAAGGGTGGTTTTGAGGCTGAAGGCAGCAGGAAAGCCCGCAGCCCCTAGGTCTGTGGGGCCAAGCAAGCGGTTCCCAAAGAGCTTTAGAACAAGGCATAGTTTTCCCTGCTGGCTCTTTGGGCATGGGACCCATCTCCAGCCATAGGCCATTTTTGTGCTTGATAGGGCGCCAAGTGGGAAAGGGTTGCTTTGAGGCTGAAGGCAGCAGGAAAGCCCGCAGCCCCCAGGTCTGTGGGGCTATGCAAGCGGTTCCCAAAGAGCTTTAGAACAAGGCATAGTTTTCCCTGCTGGCTCTCTGGGCGGGGGACCCATCTCCAGCCGTATTGCCATTTTTGAGCCTGGCGCGGCGCCAGGTGGGAAAGGGTGGCTTTGAGGCTGAAGGCAGGAGCAAAGCCCGCAACCCCCAGGTCTGTGGTGCTACGCAAGCGGTTCCCAAAGAGCTTTAGAACAAGGCATAGTTTTCCCAGCTGGCTCTTAGGGCATGGGACCCATCTCCAGACATAGGCCATTTTTGTGCCTGGCGCAGCGCCAAGTGGGAAAGGGTGCTGTCGAGGCTGAAGGCAGCAGGAAAGCCCGCAGCCCCAAGGTCTGTGGGGCTACGCAAGCGGTTCCCAAAGAGCTTTAGAACAAGGCATAGTTTTCCCTGCTGGCTCTTTGGGCGGGGGACCCATCTCCAGTCGTATGGCTATTTTTATGCCTGGCGCGTTGCGTAGTGGGAAAGGGTGGTTTTGAGGCTGAAGGCAGCAGGAAAGCCTGCAGCCCCCAGGTCTGTGGGGCTACGCAAGCGGTTCCCAAAGAGCTTTAGAACAAGGCATAGTTTTCCCTGCTGGCTCTTTGGGCGGGGGACCCATCTCCAGCCGTATATCCATTTTTGTGCCTGATGCGGCGCAAAGTGGGAAAGGGTGGCTTTGAGGCTGAAGGCAGCAGGAAAGCCCGCAGCCCCCAGGTCTGTGCGGCTACGCAAGCGGTCCCCAAAGAGCTTTAGAACAAGGCATAGTTTTCCCTGCTGGCTCTTTGGGCGGGGGACCCATCTCCAGCCGTATGGCCATTTTTGTGCCTGGCGCGGCGCCAAGTGGGTAAGGGTGGTGTCGAGGCTGATGGCAGCAGCAAAGACTGCAGCCCCCAGGTCTGTGGGGCCAAGCAAGCGGTTCCCAAAGAGCTTTAGAACAAGGCAGAGTTTTCCCTGCTGGCTCTTTGGGCATGGGACCCATCTCCAGCCATATGGCCATTTTTGTGCCTGGCCCGGCGCCAAGAGGGAAAGGGTGGTGTCGAGGCTAAAGGCAGCAGGAAAGCCCGCAGCCCCCAGGTCTGTGGGGCTACGCAAGCGGTTCCCAAAGAGCTTTAGAACAAGGCATAGTTTTCCCTGCTGGCTCTTTGGGTGGGGGACCCATCTCCAGCCGTATGGCTATTTTTGTGCCTGACGCGGTGCGTAGTGGCATAGGGTGGTTTTGAGGCTGAAGGCAGCAGGAAAGCCCGCAGCCCCCAGGTCTGTGGGGCTACGCAAGCGGTTCCCAAAGAGCTTTAGAACAAGGCATAGTTTTCCCAGCTGGCTCTTTGGGCGGGGGACCCATCTCCAGCCGTATGGCCATTTTTGTGCCTGGCGCGATGCGTAGTGGGAAAGGGTGGTTTTGAGGCTGAAGGCAGCAGGAAAGCCCGCAGCCCCCAGGTCTGTGGGGCCAAGCAAGCGGTTCCCAAAGAGCTTTAGAACAAGGCATAGTTTTCCCTGCTGGCTCTTTGGGCATGGGACCCATCTCCAGCCATAGGCCATTTTTGTGCTTGATAGGGCGCCAAGTGGGAAAGGGTTGCTTTGAGGCTGAAGACAGCAGGAAAGCCCGCAGCCCCCAGGTCTGTGGGGCTATGCAAGCGGTTCCCAAAGAGCTTTAGAACAAGGCATAGTTTTCCCTGCTGGCTCTCTGGGCGGGGGACCCATCTCCAGCCGTATGGCCATTTTTGAGCCTGGCGCGGCGCCAGGTGGGAAAGGGTGGCTTTGAGGCTGAAGGCAGGAGCAAAGCCCGCAACCCCCAGGTCTGTGGTGCTACGCAAGCGGTTCCCAAAGAGCTTTAGAACAAGGCATAGTTTTCCCAGCTGGCTCTTAGGGCATGGGACCCATCTCCAGACATAGGCCATTTTTGTGCCTGGCGCGGCGCCAAGTGGGAAAGGGTGCTGTCGAGGCTGAAGGCAGCAGGAAAGCCCGCAGCCCCAAGGTCTGTGGGGCTACGCAAGCGGTTCCCAAAGAGCTTTAGAACAAGGCATAGTTTTCCCTGCTGGCTCTTTGGGCGGGGGACCCATCTCCAGTCGTATGGCTATTTTTATGCCTGGCGCGTTGCGTAGTGGGAAAGGGTGGTTTTGAGGCTGAAGGCAGCAGGAAAGCCTGCAGCCCCCAGGTCTGTGGGGCTACGCAAGCGGTTCCCAAAGAGCTTTAGAACAAGGCATAGTTTTCCCTGCTGGCTCTTTGGGCGGGGGACCCATCTCCAGCCGTATATCCATTTTTGTGCCTGATGCGGCGCAAAGTGGGAAAGGGTGGCTTTGAGGCTGAATGCAGCAGGAAAGCCCGCAGCCCCCAGGTCTGTGGGGCTACGCAAGCGGTTCCCAAAGAGCTTTAGAACAAGGCATAGTTTTCCCTGCTGGCTCTTTGGGCATGGGACCCATCTCCAGCCGTATGGCCATTTTTGAGCCTGGCGCGGCGCCAAGTGGGAAAGGGTTGTGTCGAGGCTAAAGGCAGCAGGAAAGCCCGCAGCCCCCAGGTCTGTGGGGCTACGCAAGCGGTTCCCAAAGAGCTTTAGAACAAGGCATAATTTTCCCTGCTGGCTCTTTGGGCGGGGGACCCATCTCCAGCTGTATGGCCATTTTTGTGCCTGGCGCAGCGCCAAGTGGGAAAGGGTGGTTTTGAGGCTGAAGGCAGCAGCAAAGCCTGCAGCCCCCAGGTCTGTGGGGCTACGCAAGCGGTTCCCAAAGAGCTTTAGAACAAGGCATAGTTTTCCCTGCTGGCTCTTTGGGCGGGGGACCCATCTCCAGCCGTATGGCCATTTTTGTGCCTGGCGCAGCGCCAAGTGGGAAAGGGTGGTTTTGAGGCTGAAGGCAGCAGGAAAGCCCGCAGCCCCCACGTGTGTGGGGCTACGCAAGCGGTTCCCAAAGAGCTTTAGAACAAGGCATAGTTTTCCCTGCTGGCTCTTTGGGCATGGGACCCATCTCCAGCCATAGGCCATTTTTGTGCTTGATAGGGCGCCAAGTGGGAAAGGGTGGTGTCGAGGCTGAAGGCAGCAGGAAAGCCCGCAGCCCCCAGGTCTGTGCGGCTACGCAAGCGGTTCCCAAAGAGCTTTAGAACAAGGCATAATTTTCCCTGCTGGCTTTTTGGGCGGGGGACCCATCTCCAGCCGTACGGCCATTTTTGTGGCTGGCGCAGCGCCAAGAGGGAAAGGGTGGTGTCGAGGCTAAAGGCAGCAGGAAAGCCCGCAGCCCCCAGGTCTGTGGAGCTACGCAAGCAGTTCCCAAAGAGCTTTAGAACAAGGCATAGTTTTCCCTGCTGGCTCTTTGGGCGGGGGACCCATCTCCAGCCGTATGGCCATTTTTGTGCATGGTGCAGCGCCAAGTGGGAAAGGGTGGCTTTGAGGCTGAAGGCAGCAGGAAAGCCCGCAGCCCCCAGGACTGTGGGGCTACGCAAGCGGTTCCCAAAGAGCTTTAGAACAAGGCATAGTTTTCCCTGCTGGCTCTTTGGGCGGGGGACCCATCTCCAGCCGTATGGCCATTTTTGTGCATGGCGCAGCGCCAAGTGGGAAATGGTGGTATCGAGGCTGAAGGCAGCAGGAAAGCCCGCAGCCCCCACGTCTGTGGGGCTACGCAAGCGGTTCCCAAAGAGCTTTAGAACAAGGCATAGTTTTCCCTGCTGGCTCTTTGGGCATGGGACCCATCTCCACCCATAGGCCATTTTTGTGCCTGATAGGGCGCCAAGTGGGAAAGGGTGGCTTTGAGGCTGAAGACAGCAGGAAAGCCTGCAGCCCCCAGGTCTGTGGGGCTACGCAAGCGGTTCCCAAAGAGCTTTAGAACAAGGCATAGTTTTCCCTGCTGGCTCTTTGGGTGGGGGACCCATCTCCAGCCGTATGGCTATTTTTGTGCCTGACGCGGTGCGTAGTGGCATAGGGTGGTTTTGAGGCTGAAGGCAGCAGGAAAGCCCGCAGCCCCCACGTCTGTGGGGCCAAGCAAGCGGTTCCCAAAGAGCTTTAGAACAAGGCATAGTTTTCCCTGCTGGCTCTTTGGGCGGGGGACCCATCTCCAGCCGTATGGCCATTTTTGTGCCTGGCGCGGTGCGTAGTGGGAAAGGGTGGTTTTGACGCTGAAGGCAGCAGGAAAGCCCGCAGCCCCCAGGTCTGTGGGGCTACGCAAGCGGTTCCCAAAGAGCTTTAGAACAAGGCATAGTTTTCCCTGCTGACTCTTTGGGCGGGGGACCCATCTCCAGCCGTATGGCCATTTTTGTGCCTGGCGCGGCGCCAAGTGGGTAAGGGTGGTGTCGAGGCTGAAGGCAGCAGCAAAGCCTGCAGCCCCCAGGTCTGTGGGGCCAAGCAAGCGGTTCCCAAAGAGCTTTAGAAGAAGGCATAGTTTTCCCTGCTGGCTCTTTTGGCATGGGACCCATCTCCAGCCGTATGGCCATTTTTGTCCCTGGCCCGGCGCCAAATGGAAAGGGTGGCTTTGAGGCTGAAGGCAGCAGGAAAGCCCGCAGCCCCCAGGTCTGTGGGGCTACGCAAGCGGTTCCCAAAGAGCTTTAGAACAAGGCATAGTTTTCCCTGCTGGCTCTTTGGGCGGGGGACCCATCTCCAGCCATATGGCCATTTTTGTGCCTGGCGAAGCCCCAAGTGCGAAAGGGTGGCTTTGAGGCTGAAGGCAGCAGGAAAGCCCGCAGCCCCCAGGTCTGTGGGGCTACGCAAGCGGTTCCCAAAGAGCTTTAGAACAAGGCATAGTTTTCCCTGCTGGCTCTTTTGGCAGGGGACCCATCTCCAGCCGTATGGCCATTTTTGAACCTGGAGCAGTGCCAAGTGGGAAAGGGTGGTGTCGTGGCTGAAGGCAGCAGGAAAGCCCGCAGCCCCCAGGTCTGTGGGGCTACGCAAGCAGTTCCCTAAAGAGCTTTAGAACAAGGCATAGTTTTCCCTGCTGGCTCTTTGGGCGGGGGACCCATCTCCAGCCATAGGCCATTTTTGTGCCTGGCCCGGCGCCCAGTGGGAAAGGGTGGCTTTGAGGCTTGAAGGCAGCAGGAAAGCCCGCAGCCCCCACGTCTGTGGGGCCAAGCAAGCGGTTCCCAAAGAGCTTTAGAACAAGGCATAATTTTCCCTGCTGGCTCTCTGGTCGGGGGACCCATCTCCAGCCATTTGGCCATTTTTGTGCCTGGCGCAGCGCCAAGTGGGAAAGGGTGGTTTTGAGGCTGAAGGCAGCAGGAAAGCCCGCAGCCCCCACGTGTGTGGGGCTACGCAAGCGGTTCCCAAAGAGCTTTAGAACAAGGCATAGTTTTCCCTGCTGGCTCTTTGGGCATGGGACCCATCTCCAGCCATAGGCCATTTTTGTGCTTGATAGGGCGCCAAGTGGGAAAGGGTGGTGTCGAGGCTGAAGGCAGCAGCAAAGCCTGCAGCCCCCAGGTCTGTGGGGCCAAGCAAGCGGTTCCCAAAGAGCTTTAGAAGAAGGCATAGTTTTCCCTGCTGGCTCTTTGGGCATGGGACCCATCTCCAGCCGTATGGCCATTTTTGTCCCTGGCCCGGCGCCAAATGGAAAGGGTGGCTTTGAGGCTGAAGGCAGCAGGAAAGCCCGCAGCCCCCAGGTCTGTGGGGCTACGCAAGCGGTTCCCAAAGAGCTTTAGAACAAGGCATAGTTTTCCCTGCTGGCTCTTTGGGCGGGGGACCCATCTCCAGCCATATGGCCATTTTTGTGCCTGGCGAAGCCCCAAGTGCGAAAGGGTGGCTTTGAGGCTGAAGGCAGCAGGAAAGCCCGCAGCCCCCAGGTCTGTGGGGCTACGCAAGCGGTTCCCAAAGAGCTTTAGAACAAGGCATAGTTTTCCCTGCTGGCTCTTTGGGCGGGGGACCCATCTCCAGCCGTATGGCCATTTTTGAACCTGGAGCAGCGCCAAGTGGGAAATGGTGGTATCGAGGCTGAAGGCAGCAGGAAAGCCCGCAGCCCCCACGTCTGTGGGGCTACGCAAGCGGTTCCCAAAGAGCTTTAGAACAAGGCATAGTTTTCCCTGCTGGCTCTTTGGGCGGGGGACCCATCTCCAGCCATAGGCCATTTTTGTGCCTGGCCCGGCGCCCAGTGGGAAAGGGTGGCTTTGAGGCTTGAAGGCAGCAGGAAAGCCCGCAGCCCCCACGTCTGTGGGGCTACGCAAGCGGTTCCCAAAGAGCTTTAGAACAAGGCATAATTTTCCCTGCTGGCTCTCTGGTCGGGGGACCCATCTCCAGCCGTATGGCCATTTTTGTGCCTGGCGCAGCGCCAAGTGGGAAAGGGTGGTTTTGAGGCTGAAGGCAGCAGGAAAGCCCGCAGCCCCCACGTGTGTGGGGCTACGCAAGCGGTTCCCAAAGAGCTTTAGAACAAGGCATAGTTTTCCCTGCTGGCTCTTTGGGCATGGGACCCATCTCCAGCCGTATGGCCATTTTTGTGCTTGATAGGGCGCCAAGTGGGAAAGGGTGGTGTCGAGGCTGAAGGCAGCAGGAAAGCCCGCAGCCCCCAGGTCTGTGCGGCTACGCAAGCGGTTCCCAAAGAGCTTTAGAACAAGGCATAATTTTCCCTGCTGGCTTTTTGGGCGGGGGACCCATCTCCAGCCGTACGGCCATTTTTGTGGCTGGCGCAGCGCCAAGAGGGAAAGGGTGGTGTCGAGGCTAAAGGCAGCAGGAAAGCCCGCAGCCCCCAGGTCTGTGGAGCTACGCAAGCGGTTCCCAAAGAGCTTTAGAACAAGGCATAGTTTTCCCTGCTGGCTCTTTGGGCGGGGGACCCATCTCCAGCCGTATGGCCATTTTTGTGCATGGTGCAGCGCCAAGTGGGAAAGGGTGGCTTTGAGGCTGAAGGCAGCAGGAAAGCCCGCAGCCCCCAGGACTGTGGGGCTACGCAAGCGGTTCCCAAAGAGCTTTAGAACAAGGCATAATTTTCCCTGCTGGCTCTTTGGGCGGGGGACCCATCTCCAGCCGTATGGCCATTTTTGTGCCTGGCCGGGGGCCAAGTGGGAAAGGGTGGTTTTGAGGCTGAAGGCAGCAGGAAAGCCCGCAGCCCCCACGTGTGTGGGGCTACGCAAGCGGTTCCCAAAGAGCTTTAGAACAAGGCATAGTTTTCCCTGCTGGCTCTTTGGGCATGGGACCCATCTCCACCCATAGGCCATTTTTCTGCCTGATAGGGCGCCAAGTGAGAAAGGGTGGCTTTGAGGCTAAAGACAGCAGGAAAGCCTGCAGCCCCCAGGTCTGTGGGGCCAAGCAAGCGGTTCCCAAAGAGCTTTAGAACAAGGCATAGTTTTCCCTGCTGGCTCTTTGGGCATGGGACCCATCTCCAGCCGTATGGCTATTTTTGTGCCTGGCGCGGTGCGTAGTGGGAAAGGGTGGTTTTGACGCTGAAGGCAGCAGGAAAGCCCGCAGCCCCCAGGTCTGTGGGGCTACGCAAGCGGTTCACCAAAGAGCTTTAGAACAAGGCATAGTTTTCCCTGCTGGCTCTTTGGGCAGGGGACCCATCTCCAGCCGTATGGCCATTTTTGTCCCTGGCCCGGCGCCAAGTGGGAAAGGGTGGTGTTGAGGCTGAAGGCAGCAGCAAAGCCTGCAGCCCCCAGGTCTGTGGGGCCAAGCAAGCGGTTCCCAAAGAGCTTTAGAACAAGGCATAGTTTTCCCTGCTGGCTCTTTGGGCGGGGGACCCATCTCCAGCCGTATGGCCATTTTTGTGCCTGGCGCGGCGCCAAGTGGGAAAGGGTGGCTTTGAGGCTGAAGGCAGCAGCAAAGCCCGCAGCCCCCAGGTCTGTGGGGCTACGCAAGCGGTTCCCAAAGAGCTTTAGAACAAGGCATAGTTTTCCCTGCTGGCTCTTTGGGCAGGGGACCCATCTCCAGCCGTATGGCCATTTTTGTCCCTGGCCCGGCGCCAAGTGGGAAAGGGTGGTGTTGAGGCTGAAGGCAGCAGCAAAGCCTGCAGCCCCCAGGTCTGTGGGGCCAAGCAAGCGGTTCCCAAAGAGCTTTAGAACAAGGCATAGTTTTCCCTGCTGGCTCTTTGGGCGGGGGACCCATCTCCAGCCGTATGGCCATTTTTGTGCCTGGCGCGGCGCCAAGTGGGAAAGGGTGGCTTTGAGGCTGAAGGCAGCAGCAAAGCCCGCAGCCCCCAGGTCTGTGGGGCTACGCAAGCGGTTCCCAAAGAGCTTTAGAACAAGGCATAGTTTTCCCTGCTGGCTCTTTGGGCATGGGACCCATCTCCAGCCATATGGCCATTTTTGTGCCTGGCCCGGCGCCAAGAGGGAAAGGGTGGTGTCGAGGCTAAAGGCAGCAGGAAACCCCGCAGCCCCCAGGTCTGTGGGGCTACGCAAGCGGTTCCCAAAGAGCTTTAGAACAAGGCATAGTTTTCCCTGCTGGCTCTTTGGGCGGGGGACCCATCTCCAGCCGTATGGCCATTTTTGTGCATGGCGCAGCGCCAAGTGGGAAATGGTGGTATCGAGGCTGAAGGCAGCAGGAAAGCCCGCAGCCCCCAGGTCTGTGGGGCTACGCAAGCGGTTCCCAAAGAGCTTTAGAACAAGGCATAGTTTTCCCTGCTGGCTCTTTGGGCATGGGACCCATCTCCACCCATAGGCCATTTTTGTGCCTGATAGGGCGCCAAGTGGGAAAGGGTGGCTTTGAGGCTGAAGACAGCAGGAAAGCCTGCAGCCCCCAGGTCTGTGGGGCTACGCAAGCGGTTCCCAAAGAGCTTTAGAACAAGGCATAGTTTTCCCTGCTGGCTCTTTGGGTGGGGGACCCATCTCCAGCCGTATGGCTATTTTTGTGCCTGACGCGGTGCGTAGTGGCATAGGGTGGTTTTGAGGCTGAAGGCAGCAGGAAAGCCCGCAGCCCCCACGTCTGTGGGGCCAAGCAAGCGGTTCCCAAAGAGCTTTAGAACAAGGCATAGTTTTCCCTGCTGGCTCTTTGGGCGGGGGACCCATCTCCAGCCGTATGGCCATTTTTGTGCCTGGCGCGGTGCGTAGTGGGAAAGGGTGGTTTTGACGCTGAAGGCAGCAGGAAAGCCCGCAGCCCCCAGGTCTGTGGGGCTACGCAAGCGGTTCCCAAAGAGCTTTAGAACAAGGCATAGTTTTCCCTGCTGACTCTTTGGGCGGGGGACCCATCTCCAGCCGTATGGCCATTTTTGTGCCTGGCGCGGCGCCAAGTGGGTAAGGGTGGTGTCGAGGCTGAAGGCAGCAGCAAAGCCTGCAGCCCCCAGGTCTGTGGGGCCAAGCAAGCGGTTCCCAAAGAGCTTTAGAAGAAGGCATAGTTTTCCCTGCTGGCTCTTTTGGCATGGGACCCATCTCCAGCCGTATGGCCATTTTTGTCCCTGGCCCGGCGCCAAATGGAAAGGGTGGCTTTGAGGCTGAAGGCAGCAGGAAAGCCCGCAGCCCCCAGGTCTGTGGGGCTACGCAAGCGGTTCCCAAAGAGCTTTAGAACAAGGCATAGTTTTCCCTGCTGGCTCTTTGGGCGGGGGACCCATCTCCAGCCATATGGCCATTTTTGTGCCTGGCGAAGCCCCAAGTGCGAAAGGGTGGCTTTGAGGCTGAAGGCAGCAGGAAAGCCCGCAGCCCCCAGGTCTGTGGGGCTACGCAAGCGGTTCCCAAAGAGCTTTAGAACAAGGCATAGTTTTCCCTGCTGGCTCTTTTGGCAGGGGACCCATCTCCAGCCGTATGGCCATTTTTGTGCCTGGCCCGGCGCCAAGTGGGAAAGGGTGGCTTTGAGACTGAAGGCAGCAGCAAAGCCTGCAGCCCCCAGGTCTGTGGGGCTACGCAAGCGGTTCCCAAAGAGCTTTAGAACAAGGCATAGTTTTCCCTGCTGGCTCTCTGGGCGGGGGACCCATCTCCAGCCATAGGCCATTTTTGTGCCTGGCCCGGCGCCCAGTGGGAAAGGGTGGCTTTGAGGCTTGAAGGCAGCAGGAAAGCCCGCAGCCCCCACGTCTGTGGGGCTACGCAAGCGGTTCCCAAAGAGCTTTAGAACAAGGCATAATTTTCCCTGCTGGCTCTCTGGTCGGGGGACCCATCTCCAGCCATTTGGCCATTTTTGTGCCTGGCGCAGCGCCAAGTGGGAAAGGGTGGTTTTGAGGCTGAAGGCAGCAGGAAAGCCCGCAGCCCCCACGTGTGTGGGGCTACGCAAGCGGTTCCCAAAGAGCTTTAGAACAAGGCATAGTTTTCCCTGCTGGCTCTTTGGGCATGGGACCCATCTCCAGCCATAGGCCTTTTTTGTGCTTGATAGGGCGCCAAGTGGGAAAGGGTGGTGTCGAGGCTGAAGGCAGCAGGAAAGCCCGCAGCCCCCAGGTCTGTGCGGCTACGCAAGCGGTTCCCAAAGAGCTTTAGAACAAGGCATAATTTTCCCTGCTGGCTTTTTGGGCGGGGGACCCATCTCCAGCCGTACGGCCATTTTTGTGGCTGGCGCAGCGCCAAGAGGGAAAGGGTGGTGTCGAGGCTAAAGGCAGCAGGAAAGCCCGCAGCCCCCAGGTCTGTGGAGCTACGCAAGCAGTTCCCAAAGAGCTTTAGAACAAGGCATAGTTTTCCCTGCTGGCTCTTTGGGCGGGGGACCCATCTCCAGCCGTATGGCCATTTTTGTGCCTGGCCGGGGGCCAAGTGGGAAAGGGTGGTTTTGAGGCTGAAGGCAGCAGGAAAGCCCGCAGCCCCCACGTGTGTGGGGCTACGCAAGCGGTTCCCAAAGAGCTTTAGAACAAGGCATAGTTTTCCCTGCTGGCTCTTTGGGCATGGGACCCATCTCCACCCATAGGCCATTTTTGTGCCTGATAGGGCGCCAAGTGAGAAAGGGTGGCTTTGAGGCTAAAGACAGCAGGAAAGCCTGCAGCCCCCAGGTCTGTGGGGCTACGCAAGCGGTTCCCAAAGAGCTTTAGAACAAGGCATAGTTTTCCCTGCTGGCTCTTTGGGTGGGGGACCCATCTCCAGCCGTATGGCTATTTTTGTGCCTGACGCGGTGCGTAGTGGCATAGGGTGGTTTTGAGGCTGAAGGCAGCAGGAAAGCCCGCAGCCCCCACGTCTGTGGGGCCAAGCAAGCGGTTCCCAAAGAGCTTTAGAACAAGGCATAGTTTTCCCTGCTGGCTCTTTGGGCGGGGGACCCATCTCCAGCCGTATGGCCATTTTTGTGCCTGGCGCGGTGCGTAGTGGGAAAGGGTGGTTTTGACGCTGAAGGCAGCAGGAAAGCCCGCAGCCCCCAGGTCTGTGGGGCTACGCAAGCGGTTCACCAAAGAGCTTTAGAACAAGGCATAGTTTTCCCTGCTGGCTCTTTGGGCAGGGGACCCATCTCCAGCCGTATGGCCATTTTTGTCCCTGGCCCGGCGCCAAGTGGGAAAGGGTGGTGTTGAGGCTGAAGGCAGCAGCAAAGACTGCAGCCCCCAGGTCTGTGGGGCCAAGCAAGCGGTTCCCAAAGAGCTTTAGAACAAGGCATAGTTTTCCCTGCTGGCTCTTTGGGCGGGGGACCCATCTCCAGCCGTATGGCCATTTTTGTGCCTGGCGCGGCGCCAAGTGGGTAAGGGTGGTGTCGAGGCTGAAGGCAGCAGCAAAGCCTGCAGCCCCCAGGTCTGTGGGGCCAAGCAAGCGGTTCCCAAAGAGCTTTAGAACAAGGCATAGTTTTCCCTGCTGGCTCTTTGGGCATGGGACCCATCTCCAGCCGTATGGCCATTTTTGTCCCTGGCCCGGCGCCAAGTGGGAAAGGGTGGCTTTGAGGCTGAAGGCAGCAGGAAAGCCCGCAGCCCCCAGGTCTGTGGGGCTACGCAAGCGGTTCCCAAAGAGCTTTAGAACAAGGCATAGTTTTCCCTGCTGGCTCTTTGGGCATGGGACCCATCTCCAGCCATAGGCCATTTTTGTGCCTGATAGGGCGCCAAGTGGGAAAGGGTGGCTTTGAGGCTGAAGACAGCAGGAAAGCCTGCAGCTCCCAGGTCTGTGGGGCTATGCAAGCGGTTCCCAAAGAGCTTTAGAACAAGGCATAGTTTTCCCTGCTGGCTCTTTGGGCGGGGGACCCATCTCCAGCCGTATGGCCATTTTTGTGCCTGGCGCGGCGCCAAGTGGGAAAGGGTGGTTTTGAGGCTGAATGCAGCAGGAAAGCCCGCAGCCCCCAGGTCTGTGGGGCTACGCAAGCGGTTCCCAAAGAGCTTTAGAACAAGGCATAGTTTTCCCTGCTGGCTCTTTGGGTGGGGGACCCATCTCCAGACGTATGGCTATTTTTGTGCCTGGCGCGGTGCGTAGTGGCATAGGGTGGTTTTGAGGCTGAAGGCAGCAGGAAAGCCCGCAGCCCCCACGTCTGTGGGGCCAAGCAAGCGGTTCCCAAAGAGCTTTAGAACAAGGCATAGTTTTCCCTGCTGGCTCTTTGGGCCTGGGACCCATCTCCAGCCATATGGCCATTTTTGAGCCTGGAGCAGTGCCAAGTGGGAAAGGGTGGTGTCGAGGCTGAAGGCAGCAGGAAAGCCCGCAGCCCCCACGTCTGTGGGGCCAAGCAAGCGGTTCCCAAAGAGCTTTAGAACAAGGCATAGTTTTCCCTGCTGGCTCTTTGGGCATGGGACCCATCTCCAGCCATAGGCCATTTTTGTGCCTGGCGCGGCGCCAAGTGGGAAAGGGTGGCTTTGAGGCTGAAGGCAGCAGCAAAGCCCGCAGCCCCCAGGTCTGTGGGGCTACGCAAGCGGTTCCCAAAGAGCTTTAGAACAAGGCATAGTTTTCCCTGCTGGCTCTTTGGGCGGGGGACCCATCTCCAGCCGTATGGGCATTTTTGAGCCTGGCGCAGCGCCAAGTGGGAAAGGGTGGTGTCGAGCCTGAAGGCAGCAGGAAAGCCCGCAGCCCCCAGGTCTGTGGGGCTACGCAAGCGGTTCCCAAAGAGCTTTAGAACAAGGCATAGTTTTCCCTGCTGGCTCTTTTGGCAGGGGACCCATCTCCAGCCGTATGGCCATTTTTGTGCCTGGCGCGGTGCGTAGTGGGAAAGGGTGGTGTTGAGGCTGAAGGCAGCAGCAAAGCCCGCAGCCCCCAGGTCTGTGGGGCTACGCAAGCGGTTCCCAAAGAGCTTTAGAACAAGGCATAGTTTTCCCTGCTGGCTCTCTGGGCGGGGGACCCATCTGCAGCCGTATGGCCATTTTTGAGCCTGGAGCAGTGCCAAGTGGGAAAGGGTGGTTTTGAGGGTGAAGGCAGCAGGAAAGCCCGCAGCCCCCAGGTCTGTGGGGCTACGCAAGCGGTTCCCAAAGAGCTTTAGAACAAGGCATAGTTTTCCCTGCTGGCTCTTTGGGCGGGGGACCCATCTCCAGCCGTATGGCCATTTTTGTGCCTGGCGCGGCGCCAAGTGGGAAAGGGTGGTGTCGAGGCTGAAGGCAGCAGGAAAGCCCGCAGCCCCCAGGTCTGTGGGGCTACGCAAGTGGTTCCCAAAGAGCTTTAGAACAAGGCATAGTTTTCCCTGCTGGCTCTTTGGGCATGGGACCCATCTCCAGCCATAGGCCATTTTTGTGCTTGATAGGGCGCCAAGTGGGAAAGGGTGGCTTTGAGGCTGAAGGCAGCAGGAAAGCCTGCAGCCCCCAGGTCTGTGGGGCTATGCAAGCAGTTCCCAAAGAGCTTTAGAACAAGGCATAGTTTTCCCTGCTGGCTCTTTGTTCGGGGGACCCATCTCCAGCCATAGGCCATTTTTGTGCCTGGCCCGGCGCCCAGTGGGAAAGGGTGGCTTTGAGGCTTGAAGGCAGCAGGAAAGCCCGCAGCCCCCAGGTCTGTGGGGCTACGCAAGCGGTTCCCAAAGAGCTTTAGAACAAGGCATAGTTTTCCCTGCTGGCTCTTTGGGCATGGGACCCATCTCCAGCCGTATGGCCATTTTTGAGCCTGGCGCGGCGCCAAGTGGGAAAGGGTTGTGTCGAGGCTAAAGGCAGCAGGAAAGCCCGCAGCCCCCAGGTCTGTGGGGCTACGCAAGCGGTTCCCAAAGAGCTTTAGAACAAGGCATAATTTTCCCTGCTGGCTCTTTGGGCGGGGGACCCATCTCCAGCCGTATGGCCATTTTTGTGCCTGGCGCAGCGCCAAGTGGGAAAGGGTGGTTTTGAGGCTGAAGGCAGCAGCAAAGCCCGCAGCCCCCAGGTCTGTGGGGCTACGCAAGCGGTTCCCAAAGAGCTTTAGAACAAGGCATAGTTTTCCCTGCTGGCTCTTTGGGCGGGGGACCCATCTCCAGCCGTATGGCCATTTTTGTGCCTGGCCGGGGGCCAAGTGGGAAAGGGTGGTTTTGAGGCTGAAGGCAGCAGCAAAGCCCGCAGCCCCCAGGTCTGTGGGGCTACGCAAGCGGTTCCCAAAGAGCTTTAGAACAAGGCATAGTTTTCCCTGCTGGCTCTTTGGGCATGGGACCCATCTCCAGCCATAGGCCATTTTTGTGCTTGATAGGGCGCCAAGTGGGAAAGGGTTGCTTTGAGGCTGAAGACAGCAGGAAAGCCCGCAGCCCCTAGGTCTGTGGGGCTACGCAAGCGGTTCCCAAAGAGCTTTAGAACAAGGCATAGTTTTCGCTGCTGGCTCTCTGGGCGGGGGACCCACCTCCAGCCGTATGGCCATTTTTGAGCCTGGCGCGGCGCCAGGTGGGAAAGGGTGGCTTTGAGGCTGAAGGCAGGAGCAAAGCCTGCAGCCCCCAGGTCTGTGGTGCTACGCAAGCGGTTCCCAAAGAGCTTTAGAACAAGGCATAGTTTTCCCAGCTGCCTCTTAGGGCATGGGACCCATCTCCAGCCATAGGCCATTTTTGTGCCTGGCGCGAAGCCAAGTGGGAAAGGGTGCTGTCGAGGCTGAAGGCAGCAGGAAAGCCCGCAGCCCCAAGGTCTGTGGGGCTACGCAAGCGGTTCCCAAAGAGCTTTAGAACAAGGCATAGTTTTCCCTGCTGGCTCTTTGGGCGGGGGACCCATCTCCAGTCGTATGGCTATTTTTATGCCTGGCGTGTTGCGTAGTGGGAAATGGTGGTTTTGAGGCTGAAGGCAGCAGGAAAGCCTGCAGCCCCCAGGTCTGTGGGGCTACGCAAGCGGTTCCCAAAGAGCTTTAGAACAAGGCATAGTTTTCCCTGCTGGCTCTTTGGGCGGGGGACCCATCTCCAGCCGTATGGCCATTTTTGTGCCTGATGCGGCGCAAAGTGGGAAAGGGTGGCTTTGAGGCTGAAGGCAGCAGGAAAGCCCGCAGCCCCCAGGTCTGTGGGGCTACGCAAGCGGTTCCCAAAGAGCTTTAGAACAAGGCATAGTTTTCCCTGCTCGCTCTTTGGGCGGGGGACCCATCTCCAGCCGTATGGCCATTTTTGTGCCTGGCGCGGTGCGTAGTGGGAAAGGGTGGTTTTGACGCTGAAGGCAGCAGGAAAGCCCGCAGCCCCCACGTCTGTGGGGCTACGCAAGCGGTTCACCAAAGAGCTTTAGAACAAGGCATAGTTTTCCCTGCTGGCTCTTTGGGCAGGGGACCCATCTCCAGCCGTATGGCCATTTTTGTCCCTGGCCCGGCGCCAAGTGGGAAAGGGTGGTGTTGAGGCTGAAGGCAGCAGCAAAGACTGCAGCCCCCAGGTCTGTGGGGCCAAGCAAGCGGTTCCCAAAGAGCTTTAGAACAAGGCATAGTTTTCCCTGCTGGCTCTTTGGGCGGGGGACCCATCTCCAGCCGTATGGCCATTTTTGTGCCTGGCGCGGCGCCAAGTGGGAAAGGGTGGCTTTGAGGCTGAAGGCAGCAGCAAAGCCCGCAGCCCCCAGGTCTGTGGGGCTATGCAAGCGGTTCCCAAAGAGCTTTAGAACAAGGCATAGTTTTCCCTGCTGGCTCTTTGGGCATGGGACCCATCTCCAGCCATAGGCCATTTTTGTGCTTGATAGGGCGCCAAGTGGGAAAGGGTGGTGTTGAGGCTGAAGGCAGCAGGAAAGCCCGCAGCCCCCAGGTCTGTGCGGCTACGCAAGCGGTTCCCAAAGAGCTTTAGAACAAGGCATAATTTTCCCTGCTGGCTCTTCGGACGGGGGACCCATCTCCAGCCGTACGGCCATTTTTGTGCCTGGCGCGGCGCCAAGAGGGAAAGGGTGGTGTCGAGGCTAAAGGCAGCAGGAAAGCCCGCAGCCCCCAGGTCTGTGGAGCTACGCAAGCAGTTCCCAAAGAGCTTTAGAACAAGGCATAGTTTTCCCTGCTGGCTCTTTGGGCGGGGGACCCATCTCCAGCCGTATGGCCATTTTTGTGCATGGCGCAGCGCCAAGTGGGAAAGGGTGGCTTTGAGGCTGAAGGCAGCAGGAAAGCCTGCAGCCCCCAGGTCTGTGGGGCTACGCAAGCGGTTCCCAAAGAGCTTTAGAACAAGGCATAGTTTTCCCTGCTGGCTCTTTGGGCATGGGACCCATCTCCACCCATAGGCCATTTTTGTGCCTGATAGGGCGCCAAGTGAGAAAGGGTGGTTTTGAGGCTAAAGACAGCAGGAAAGCCTGCAGCCCCCAGGTCTGTGGGGCTACGCAAGCGGTTCCCAAAGAGCTTTAGAACAAGGCATAGTTTTCCCTGCTGGCTCTTTGGGTGGGGGACCCATCTCCAGCCGTATGGCTATTTTTGTGCCTGACGCGGTGCGTAGTGGCATAGGGTGGTTTTGAGGCTGAAGGCAGCAGGAAAGCCCGCAGCCCCCACGTCTGTGGGGCCAAGCAAGCGGTTCCCAAAGAGCTTTAGAACAAGGCATAGTTTTCCCTGCTGGCTCTTTGGGCGGGGGACCCATCTCCAGCCGTATGGCCATTTTTGTGCCTGGCGCGGTGCGTAGTGGGAAAGGGTGGTTTTGACACTGAAGGCAGCAGGAAAGCCCGCAGCCCCCACGTCTGTGGGGCCAAGCAAGCGGTTCACCAAAGAGCTTTAGAACAAGGCATAGTTTTCCCTGCTGGCTCTTTGGGCAGGGGACCCATCTCCAGCCGTATGGCCATTTTTGTCCCTGGCCCGGCGCCAAGTGGGAAAGGGTGGTGTTGAGGCTGAAGGCAGCAGCAAAGACTGCAGCCCCCAGGTCTGTGGGGCCAAGCAAGCGGTTCCCAAAGAGCTTTAGAACAAGGCATAGTTTTCCCTGCTGGCTCTTTGGGCGGGGGACCCATCTCCAGCCGTATGGCCATTTTTGTGCCTGGCGCGGCGCCAAGTGGGAAAGGGTGGCTTTGAGGCTGAAGGCAGCAGCAAAGCCCGCAGCCCCCAGGTCTGTGGGGCTACGCAAGCGGTTCCCAAAGAGCTTTAGAACAAGGCATAGTTTTCCCTGCTGGCTCTTTGGGCATGGGACCCATCTCCAGCCATATGGCCATTTTTGTGCCTGGCCCGGCGCCAAGAGGGAAAGGGTGGTGTCGAGGCTAAAGGCAGCAGGAAAGCCCGCAGCCCCCAGGTCTGTGGGGCTACGCAAGCGGTTCCCAAAGAGCTTTAGAACAAGGCATAGTTTTCCCTGCTGGCTCTTTGGGCGGGGGACCCATCTCCAGCCTTATGGCCATTTTTGTGCATGGCGCAGCGCCAAGTGGGAAATGGTGGTATCGAGGCTGAAGGCAGCAGGAAAGCCCGCAGCCCCCACGTCTGTGGGGCTACGCAAGCGGTTCCCAAAGAGCTTTAGAACAAGGCATAGTTTTCCCTGCTGGCTCTTTGGGTGGGGGACCCATCTCCAGCCGTATGGCTATTTTTGTGCCTGACGCGGTGCGTAGAGGCATAGGGTGGTTTTGAGGCTGAAGGCAGCAGGAAAGCCCGCAGCCCCCACGTCTGTGGGGCCAAGCAAGCGGTTCCCAAAGAGCTTTAGAACAAGGCATAGTTTTCCCTGCTGTCTCTTTGGGCGGGGGACCCATCTCCAGCCGTATGGCCATTTTTGTGCCTGGCGCGGTGCATAGTGGGAAAGGGTGGTGTTGAGGCTGAAGGCAGCAGCAAAGACTGCAGCCCCCAGGTCTGTGGGGCCAAGCAAGCGGTTCCCAAAGAGCTTTAGAACAAGGCATAGTTTTCCCTGCTGGCTCTTTGGGCGGGGGACCCATCTCCAGCCGTATGGCCATTTTTGTGCCTGGCGCGGCGCCAAGTGGGAAAGGGTGGTGTCGAGGCTGAAGGCAGCAGGAAAGCCCGCAGCCCCCACGTCTGTGGGGCCAAGCAAGCGGTTCCCAAAGAGCTTTAGAACAAGGCATAGTTTTCCCTGCTGGCTCTTTGGGCCTGGGACCCATCTCCAGCCATAGGCCATTTTTGTGCTTGATAGGGCGCCAAGTGGGAAAGGGTGGCTTTGAGGCTGAAGGCAGCAGGAAAGCCTGCAGCCCCCAGGTCTGTGGGGCTACGCAAGCAGTTCCCATAGAGCTTTAGAACAAGGCATAGTTTTCCCTGCTGGCTCTTTGTTCGGGGGACCCATCTCCAGCCATAGGCCATTTTTGTGCCTGGCCCGGCGCCCAGTGGCAAAGGGTGGCTTTGAGGCTTGAAGGCAGCAGGAAAGCCCGCAGCCCCCAGGTCTGTGGGGCTACGCAAGCGGTTCCCAAAGAGCTTTAGAACAAGGCATAGTTTTCCCTGCTGGCTCTCTGGGAGGGGGACCCATCTCCAGCCGTATGGCCATTTTTGAGCCTGGCGCGGCGCCAAGTGGGAAAGGGTTGTGTCGAGGCTAAAGGCAGCAGGAAAGCCCGCACCCCCCAGGTCTGTGGGGCTACGCAAGCGGTTCCCAAAGAGCTTTAGAACAAGGCATAATTTTCCCTGCTGGCTCTTTGGGCGGGGGACCCATCTCCAGCCGTATGGCCATTTTTGTGCCTGGCGCAGCGCCAAGTGGGAAAGGGTGGTTTTGAGGCTGAAGGCAGCAGCAAAGCCTGCAGCCCCCAGGTCTGTGGGGCTACGCAAGCGGTTCCCAAAGAGCTTTAGAACAAGGCATAGTTTTCCCTGCTGGCTCTTTTGGCGGGGGACCCATCTCCAGCCGTATGGCCATTTTTGTGCCTGGCCGGGGGCCAAGTGGGAAAGGGTGGTTTTGAGGCTGAAGGCAGCAGGAAAGCCCGCAGCCCCCACGTCTGTGGGGCTACGCAAGCGGTTCCCAAAGAGCTTTAGAACAAGGCATAGTTTTCCCTGCTGGCTCTTTGGGCATGGGACCCATCTCCAGCCATAGGCCATTTTTGTGCTTGATAGGGCGCCAAGTGGGAAAGGGTTGCTTTGAGGCTGAAGACAGCAGGAAAGCCCGCAGCCCCCAGGTCTGTGGGGCTACGCAAGCGGTTCCCAAAGAGCTTTAGAACAAGGCATAGTTTTCCCTGCTGGCTCTCTGGGCGGGGGACCCATCTCCAGCCGTATGGCCATTTTTGAGCCTGGCGCGGCGCCAGGTGGGAAAGGGTGGCTTTGAGGCTGAAGGCAGGAGCAAAGCCTGCAGCCCCCACGTCTGTGGTGCTACGCAAGCGGTTCCCAAAGAGCTTTAGAACAAGGCATAGTTTTCCCAGCTGGCTCTTAGGGCATGGGACCCATCTCCAGCCATAGGCCATTTTTGTGCCTGGCGCGAAGCCAAGTGGGAAAGGGTGCTGTCGAGGCTGAAGGCAGCAGGAAAGCCCGCAGCCCCAAGGTCTGTGGGGCTACGCAAGCGGTTCCCAAAGAGCTTTAGAACAAGGCATAGTTTTCCCTGCTGGCTCTTTGGGCGGGGGACCCATCTCCAGTCGTATGGCTATTTTTATGCCTGGCGTGTTGCGTAGTGGGAAAGGGTGGTTTTGAGGCTGAAGGCAGCAGGAAAGCCTGCAGCCCCCAGGTCTGTGGGGCTACGCAAGCGGTTCCCAAAGAGCTTTAGAACAAGGCATAGTTTTCCCTGCTGGCTCTTTGGGCGGGGGACCCATCTCCAGCCGTATGGCCATTTTTGTGCCTGGCCGGGGGCCAAGTGGGAAAGGGTGGTTTTGAGGCTGAAGGCAGCAGGAAAGCCCGCAGCCCCCACGTGTGTGGGGCTACGCAAGCGGTTCCCAAAGAGCTTTAGAACAAGGCATAGTTTTCCCTGCTGGCTCTTTGGGCATGGGACCCATCTCCAGCCATAGGCCATTTTTGTGCTTGATAGGGCGCCAAGTGGGAAAGGGTGGTGTCGAGGCTGAAGGCAGCAGGAAAGCCCGCAGCCCCCAGGTCTGTGGGGCTACGCAAGCGGTTCCCAAAGAGCTTTAGAACAAGGCATAATTTTCCCTGCTGGCTCTTTGGGCGGGGGACCCATCTCCAGCCGTACGGCCATTTTTGTGCCTGGCGCGGCGCCAAGAGGGAAAGGGTGGTGTCGAGGCTAAAGGCAGCAGGAAAGCCCGCAGCCCCCAGGTCTGTGGGGCCAAGCAAGCGGTTCCCAAAGAGCTTTAGAACAAGGCATAGTTTTCCCTGCTGGCTCTTTGGGCGGGGGACCCATCTCCAGCCGTATGGCCATTTTTGTGCATGGCGCAGCGCCAAGTGGGAAAGGGTGGCTTTGAGGCTGAAGGCAGCAGGAAAGCCCGCAGCCCCCAGGTCTGTGGGGCTACGCAAGCGGTTCCCAAAGAGCTTTAGAACAAGGCATAGTTTTCCCTGCTGGCTCTTTGGGCATGGGACCCATCTCCACCCATAGGCCATTTTTGTGCCTGATAGGGCGCCAAGTGAGAAAGGGTGGCTTTGAGGCTAAAGACAGCAGGAAAGCCTGCAGCCCCCAGGTCTGTGGGGCTACGCAAGCGGTTCCCAAAGAGCTTTAGAACAAGGCATAGTTTTCCCTGCTGGCTCTTTGGGCATGGGACCCATCTCCAGCCATATGGCCATTTTTGTGCCTGGCCCGGCGCCAAGAGGGAAAGGGTGGTGTCGAGGCTAAAGGCAGCAGGAAAGCCCGCAGCCCCCACGTCTGTGGGGCTACGCAAGCGGTTCCCAAAGAGCTTTAGAACAAGGCATAGTTTTCCCTGCTGGCTCTTTGGGCGGGGGACCCATCTCCAGCCGTATGGCCATTTTTGTGCATGGCGCAGCGCCAAGTGGGAAATGGTGGTATCGAGGCTGAAGGCAGCAGGAAAGCCCGCAGCCCCCAGGTCTGTGGGGCTACGCAAGCGGTTCCCAAAGAGCTTTAGAACAAGGCATAGTTTTCCCTGCTGGCTCTTTGGGCATGGGACCCATCTCCACCCATAGGCCATTTTTGTGCCTGATAGGGCGCCAAGTGGGAAAGGGTGGCTTTGAGGCTGAAGACAGCAGGAAAGCCTGCAGCCCCCAGGTCTGTGGGGCTACGCAAGCGGTTCCCAAAGAGCTTTAGAACAAGGCATAGTTTTCCCTGCTGGCTCTTTGGGTGGGGGACCCATCTCCAGCCGTATGGCTATTTTTGTGCCTGACGCGGTGCGTAGTGGCATAGGGTGGTTTTGAGGCTGAAGGCAGCAGGAAAGCCCGCAGCCCCCACGTCTGTGGGGCCAAGCAAGCGGTTCCCAAAGAGCTTTAGAACAAGGCATAGTTTTCCCTGCTGGCTCTTTGGGCGGGGGACCCATCTCCAGCCGTATGGCCATTTTTGTGCCTGGCGCGGTGCGTAGTGGGAAAGGGAGGTTTTGACGCTGAAGGCAGCAGGAAAGCCTGCAGCCCCCAGGTCTGTGGGGCTACGCAAGCGGTTCCCAAAGAGCTTTAGAACAAGGCATAGTTTTCCCTGCTGGCTCTTTGGGCGGGGGACCCATCTCCAGCCGTATGGCCATTTTTGTGCCTGGCGCGGCGCCAAGTGGGTAAGGGTGGTGTCGAGGCTGAAGGCAGCAGCAAAGCCTGCAGCCCCCAGGTCTGTGGGGCCATGCAAGCGGTTCCCAAAGAGCTTTAGAAGAAGGCATAGTTTTCCCTGCTGGCTCTTTGGGCATGGGACCCATCTCCAGCCGTATGGCCATTTTTGTCCCTGGCCCGGCGCCAAATGGAAAGGGTGGCTTTGAGGCTGAAGGCAGCAGGAAAGCCCGCAGCCCCCAGGTCTGTGGGGCTACGCAAGCGGTTCCCAAAGAGCTTTAGAACAAGGCATAATTTTCCCTGCTGGCTCTTTGGGCGGGGGACCCATCTCCAGCCATATGGCCATTTTTGTGCCTGGCGAAGCCCCAAGTGCGAAAGGGTGGCTTTGAGGCTGAAGGCAGCAGGAAAGCCCGCAGCCCCCAGGTCTGTGGGGCTACGCAAGCGGTTCCCAAAGAGCTTTAGAACAAGGCATAGTTTTCCCTGCTGGCTCTTTTGGCAGGGGACCCATCTCCAGCCGTATGGCCATTTTTGAACCTGGAGCAGTGCCAAGTGGGAAAGGGTGGTGTCGTGGCTGAAGGCAGCAGCAAAGCCCACAGCCCCCAGGTCTGTGGGGCTACGCAAGCAGTTCCCAAAGAGCTTTAGAACAAGGCATAGTTTTCCCTGCTGGCTCTTTGGGCGGGGGACCCATCTCCAGCCATATGGCCATTTTTGTGCCTGGCGCAGCGCCAAGTGGGAAAGGGTGGTTTTGAGGCTGAAGGCAGCAGCAAAGCCTGCAGCCCCCAGGTCTGTGGGGCTACGCAAGCGGTTCCCAAAGAGCTTTAGAACAAGGCATAATTTTCCCTGCTGGCTCTTTGGGCGGGGGACCCATCTCCAGCCGTATGGCCATTTTTGTGCCTGGCCGGGGGCCAAGTGGGAAAGGGTGGTTTTGAGGCTGAAGGCAGCAGGAAAGCCCGCAGCCCCCACGTGTGTGGGGCTACGCAAGCGGTTCCCAAAGAGCTTTAGAACAAGGCATAGTTTTCCCTGCTGGCTCTTTGGGCATGGGACCCATCTCCAGCCATAGGCCATTTTTGTGCTTGATAGGGCGCCAAGTGGGAAAGGGTGGTGTCGAGGCTGAAGGCAGCAGGAAAGCCCGCAGCCCCCAGGTCTGTGCGGCTACGCAAGCGGTTCCCAAAGAGCTTTAGAACAAGGCATAGTTTTCCCTGCTGGCTCTTTTGGCAGGGGACCCATCTCCAGCCGTATGGCCATTTTTGTGCCTGGCGCGGTGCGTAGTGGGAAAGGGTGGTGTTGAGGCTGAAGGCAGCAGCAAAGCCCGCAGCCCCCAGGTCTGTGGGGCTACGCAAGCGGTTCCCAAAGAGCTTTAGAACAAGGCATAGTTTTCCCTGCTGGCTCTCTGGGCGGGGGACCCATCTGCAGCCGTATGGCCATTTTTGAGCCTGGAGCAGTGCCAAGTGGGAAAGGGTGGTTTTGAGGGTGAAGGCAGCAGGAAAGCCCGCAGCCCCCAGGTCTGTGGGGCTACGCAAGCGGTTCCCAAAGAGCTTTAGAACAAGGCATAGTTTTCCCTGCTGGCTCTTTGGGCGGGGGACCCATCTCCAGCCGTATGGCCATTTTTGTGCCTGGCGCGGCGCCAAGTGGGAAAGGGTGGTGTCGAGGCTGAAGGCAGCAGGAAAGCCCGCAGCCCCCACGTCTGTGGGGCCAAGCAAGCGGTTCCCAAAGAGCTTTAGAACAAGGCATAGTTTTCCCTGCTGGCTCTTAGGGCGGGGGACCCATCTCCAGCCGTATGGCCATTTTTGTGCCTGGCCGGGGGCCAAGTGGGAAAGGGTGGTTTTGAGGCTGAAGGCAGCAGCAAAGCCCGCAGCCCCCAGGTCTGTGGGGCTACGCAAGCGGTTCCCAAAGAGCTTTAGAACAAGGCATAGTTTTCCCTGCTGGCTCTTTGGGCATGGGACCCATCTCCAGCCATAGGCCATTTTTGTGCTTGATAGGGCGCCAAGTGGGAAAGGGTTGCTTTGAGGCTGAAGACAGCAGGAAAGCCCGCAGCCCCCAGGTCTGTGGGGCTACGCAAGCGGTTCCCAAAGAGCTTTAGAACAAGGCATAGTTTTCGCTGCTGCCTCTCTGGGCGGGGGACCCATCTCCAGCCGTATGGCCATTTTTGAGCCTGGCGCGGCGCCAGGTGGGAAAGGGTGGCTTTGAGGCTGAAGGCAGGAGCAAAGCCTGCAGCCCCCAGGTCTGTGGTGCTACGCAAGCGGTTCCCAAAGAGCTTTAGAACAAGGCATAGTTTTCCCAGCTGGCTCTTAGGGCATGGGACCCATCTCCAGCCATAGGCCATTTTTGTGCCTGGCGCGAAGCCAAGTGGGAAAGGGTGCTGTCGAGGCTGAAGGCAGCAGGAAAGCCCGCAGCCCCAAGGTCTGTGGGGCTACGCAAGCGGTTCCCAAAGAGCTTTAGAACAAGGCATAGTTTTCCCTGCTGGCTCTTTGGGCGGGGGACCCATCTCCAGTCGTATGGCTATTTTTATGCCTGGCGTGTTGCGTAGTGGGAAATGGTGGTTTTGAGGCTGAAGGCAGCAGGAAAGCCTGCAGCCCCCAGGTCTGTGGGGCTACGCAAGCGGTTCCCAAAGAGCTTTAGAACAAGGCATAGTTTTCCCTGCTGGCTCTTTGGGCGGGGGACCCATCTCCAGCCGTATGGCCATTTTTGTGCCTGGCGCGGTGCGTAGTGGGAAAGGGTGGTTTTGACGCTGAAGGCAGCAGGAAAGCCCGCAGCCCCCACGTCTGTGGGGCTACGCAAGCGGTTCACCAAAGAGCTTTAGAACAAGGCATAGTTTTCCCTGCTGGCTCTTTGGGCAGGGGACCCATCTCCAGCCGTATGGCCATTTTTGTCCCTGGCCCGGCGCCAAGTGGGAAAGGGTGGTGTTGAGGCTGAAGGCAGCAGCAAAGACTGCAGCCCCCAGGTCTGTGGGGCCAAGCAAGCGGTTCCCAAAGAGCTTTAGAACAAGGCATAGTTTTCCCTGCTGGCTCTTTGGGCGGGGGACCCATCTCCAGCCGTATGGCCATTTTTGTGCCTGGCGCGGCGCCAAGTGGGAAAGGGTGGCTTTGAGGCTGAAGGCAGCAGCAAAGCCCGCAGCCCCCAGGTCTGTGGGGCTATGCAAGCGGTTCCCAAAGAGCTTTAGAACAAGGCATAGTTTTCCCTGCTGGCTCTTTGGGCATGGGACCCATCTCCAGCCATAGGCCATTTTTGTGCTTGATAGGGCGCCAAGTGGGAAAGGGTGGTGTTGAGGCTGAAGGCAGCAGGAAAGCCCGCAGCCCCCAGGTCTGTGCGGCTACGCAAGCGGTTCCCAAAGAGCTTTAGAACAAGGCATAATTTTCCCTGCTGGCTCTTCGGACGGGGGACCCATCTCCAGCCGTACGGCCATTTTTGTGCCTGGCGCGGCGCCAAGAGGGAAAGGGTGGTGTCGAGGCTAAAGGCAGCAGGAAAGCCCGCAGCCCCCAGGTCTGTGGAGCTACGCAAGCAGTTCCCAAAGAGCTTTAGAACAAGGCATAGTTTTCCCTGCTGGCTCTTTGGGCGGGGGACCCATCTCCAGCCGTATGGCCATTTTTGTGCATGGCGCAGCGCCAAGTGGGAAAGGGTGGCTTTGAGGCTGAAGGCAGCAGGAAAGCCTGCAGCCCCCAGGTCTGTGGGGCTACGCAAGCGGTTCCCAAAGAGCTTTAGAACAAGGCATAGTTTTCCCTGCTGGCTCTTTGGGCATGGGACCCATCTCCACCCATAGGCCATTTTTGTGCCTGATAGGGCGCCAAGTGAGAAAGGGTGGTTTTGAGGCTAAAGACAGCAGGAAAGCCTGCAGCCCCCAGGTCTGTGGGGCTACGCAAGCGGTTCCCAAAGAGCTTTAGAACAAGGCATAGTTTTCCCTGCTGGCTCTTTGGGTGGGGGACCCATCTCCAGCCGTATGGCTATTTTTGTGCCTGACGCGGTGCGTAGTGGCATAGGGTGGTTTTGAGGCTGAAGGCAGCAGGAAAGCCCGCAGCCCCCACGTCTGTGGGGCCAAGCAAGCGGTTCCCAAAGAGCTTTAGAACAAGGCATAGTTTTCCCTGCTGGCTCTTTGGGTGGGGGACCCATCTCCAGCCGTATGGCTATTTTTGTGCCTGACGCGGTGCGTAGAGGCATAGGGTGGTTTTGAGGCTGAAGGCAGCAGGAAAGCCCGCAGCCCCCACGTCTGTGGGGCCAAGCAAGCGGTTCCCAAAGAGCTTTAGAACAAGGCATAGTTTTCCCTGCTGGCTCTTTGGGCGGGGGACCCATCTCCAGCCGTATGGCCATTTTTGTGCCTGGCGCGGTGCGTAGTGGGAAAGGGTGGTTTTGACGCTGAAGGCAGCAGGAAAGCCCGCAGCCCCCAGGTCTGTGGGGCTACGCAAGCGGTTCCCAAAGAGCTTTAGAACAAGGCATAGTTTTCCCTGCTGTCTCTTTGGGCGGGGGACCCATCTCCAGCCGTATGGCCATTTTTGTGCCTGGCGCGGTGCATAGTGGGAAAGGGTGGTGTTGAGGCTGAAGGCAGCAGCAAAGACTGCAGCCCCCAGGTCTGTGGGGCCAAGCAAGCGGTTCCCAAAGAGCTTTAGAACAAGGCATAGTTTTCCCTGCTGGCTCTTTGGGCGGGGGACCCATCTCCAGCCGTATGGCCATTTTTGTGCCTGGCGCGGCGCCAAGTGGGAAAGGGTGGTGTCGACGCTGAAGGCAGCAGGAAAGCCCGCAGCCCCCACGTCTGTGGGGCCAAGCAAGCGGTTCCCAAAGAGCTTTAGAACAAGGCATAGTTTTCCCTGCTGGCTCTTTGGGCCTGGGACCCATCTCCAGCCATAGGCCATTTTTGTGCTTGATAGGGCGCCAAGTGGGAAAGGGTGGCTTTGAGGCTGAAGGCAGCAGGAAAGCCTGCAGCCCCCAGGTCTGTGGGGCTACGCAAGCAGTTCCCATAGAGCTTTAGAACAAGGCATAGTTTTCCCTGCTGGCTCTTTGTTCGGGGGACCCATCTCCAGCCATAGGCCATTTTTGTGCCTGGCCCGGCGCCCAGTGGCAAAGGGTGGCTTTGAGGCTTGAAGGCAGCAGGAAAGCCCGCAGCCCCCAGGTCTGTGGGGCTACGCAAGCGGTTCCCAAAGAGCTTTAGAACAAGGCATAGTTTTCCCTGCTGGCTCTCTGGGAGGGGGACCCATCTCCAGCCGTATGGCCATTTTTGAGCCTGGCGCGGCGCCAAGTGGGAAAGGGTTGTGTCGAGGCTAAAGGCAGCAGGAAAGCCCGCAGCCCCCAGGTCTGTGGGGCTACGCAAGCGGTTCCCAAAGAGCTTTAGAACAAGGCATAATTTTCCCTGCTGGCTCTTTGGGCGGGGGACCCATCTCCAGCCGTATGGCCATTTTTGTGCCTGGCGCAGCGCCAAGTGGGAAAGGGTGGTTTTGAGGCTGAAGGCAGCAGCAAAGCCTGCAGCCCCCAGGTCTGTGGGGCTACGCAAGCGGTTCCCAAAGAGCTTTAGAACAAGGCATAGTTTTCCCTGCTGGCTCTTTTGGCGGGGGACCCATCTCCAGCCGTATGGCCATTTTTGTGCCTGGCCGGGGGCCAAGTGGGAAAGGGTGGTTTTGAGGCTGAAGGCAGCAGGAAAGCCCGCAGCCCCCACGTCTGTGGGGCTACGCAAGCGGTTCCCAAAGAGCTTTAGAACAAGGCATAGTTTTCCCTGCTGGCTCTTTGGGCATGGGACCCATCTCCAGCCATAGGCCATTTTTGTGCTTGATAGGGCGCCAAGTGGGAAAGGGTTGCTTTGAGGCTGAAGACAGCAGGAAAGCCCGCAGCCCCCAGGTCTGTGGGGCTACGCAAGCGGTTCCCAAAGAGCTTTAGAACAAGGCATAGTTTTCCCTGCTGGCTCTCTGGGCGGGGGACCCATCTCCAGCCGTATGGCCATTTTTGAGCCTGGCGCGGCGCCAGGTGGGAAAGGGTGGCTTTGAGGCTGAAGGCAGGAGCAAAGCCTGCAGCCCCCAGGTCTGTGGTGCTACGCAAGCGGTTCCCAAAGAGCTTTAGAACAAGGCATAGTTTTCCCAGCTGGCTCTTAGGGCATGGGACCCATCTCCAGCCATAGGCCATTTTTGTGCCTGGCGCGAAGCCAAGTGGGAAAGGGTGCTGTCGAGGCTGAAGGCAGCAGGAAAGCCCGCAGCCCCAAGGTCTGTGGGGCTACGCAAGCGGTTCCCAAAGAGCTTTAGAACAAGGCATAGTTTTCCCTGCTGGCTCTTTGGGCGGGGGACCCATCTCCAGTCGTATGGCTATTTTTATGCCTGGCGTGTTGCGTAGTGGGAAAGGGTGGTTTTGAGGCTGAAGGCAGCAGGAAAGCCTGCAGCCCCCAGGTCTGTGGGGCTACGCAAGCGGTTCCCAAAGAGCTTTAGAACAAGGCATAGTTTTCCCTGCTGGCTCTTTGGGCGGGGGACCCATCTCCAGCCGTATGGCCATTTTTGTGCCTGGCCGGGGGCCAAGTGGGAAAGGGTGGTTTTGAGGCTGAAGGCAGCAGGAAAGCCCGCAGCCCCCACGTCTGTGGGGCTACGCAAGCGGTTCCCAAAGAGCTTTAGAACAAGGCATAGTTTTCCCTGCTGGCTCTTTGGGCATGGGACCCATCTCCAGCCATAGGCCATTTTTGTGCTTGATAGGGCGCCAAGTGGGAAAGGGTGGTGTCGAGGCTGAAGGCAGCAGGAAAGCCCGCAGCCCCCAGGTCTGTGGGGCTACGCAAGCGGTTCCCAAAGAGCTTTAGAACAAGGCATAATTTTCCCTGCTGGCTCTTTGGGCGGGGGACCCATCTCCAGCCGTACGGCCATTTTTGTGCCTGGCGCGGCGCCAAGAGGGAAAGGGTGGTGTCGAGGCTAAAGGCAGCAGGAAAGCCCGCAGCCCCCAGGTCTGTGGGGCCAAGCAAGCGGTTCCCAAAGAGCTTTAGAACAAGGCATAGTTTTCCCTGCTGGCTCTTTGGGCGGGGGACCCATCTCCAGCCGTATGGCCATTTTTGTGCATGGCGCAGCGCCAAGTGGGAAAGGGTGGCTTTGAGGCTGAAGGCAGCAGGAAAGCCCGCAGCCCCCAGGTCTGTGGGGCTACGCAAGCGGTTCCCAAAGAGCTTTAGAACAAGGCATAGTTTTCCCTGCTGGCTCTTTGGGCATGGGACCCATCTCCACCCATAGGCCATTTTTGTGCCTGATAGGGCGCCAAGTGAGAAAGGGTGGCTTTGAGGCTAAAGACAGCAGGAAAGCCTGCAGCCCCCAGGTCTGTGGGGCTACGCAAGCGGTTCCCAAAGAGCTTTAGAACAAGGCATAGTTTTCCCTGCTGGCTCTTTGGGCATGGGACCCATCTCCAGCCATATGGCCATTTTTGTGCCTGGCCCGGCGCCAAGAGGGAAAGGGTGGTGTCGAGGCTAAAGGCAGCAGGAAAGCCCGCAGCCCCCACGTCTGTGGGGCTACGCAAGCGGTTCCCAAAGAGCTTTAGAACAAGGCATAGTTTTCCCTGCTGGCTCTTTGGGCGGGGGACCCATCTCCAGCCGTATGGCCATTTTTGTGCATGGCGCAGCGCCAAGTGGGAAATGGTGGTATCGAGGCTGAAGGCAGCAGGAAAGCCCGCAGCCCCCAGGTCTGTGGGGCTACGCAAGCGGTTCCCAAAGAGCTTTAGAACAAGGCATAGTTTTCCCTGCTGGCTCTTTGGGCATGGGACCCATCTCCACCCATAGGCCATTTTTGTGCCTGATAGGGCGCCAAGTGGGAAAGGGTGGCTTTGAGGCTGAAGGCAGCAGCAAAGCCTGCAGCCCCCAGGTCTGTGGGGCTACGCAAGCGGTTCCCAAAGAGCTTTAGAACAAGGCATAGTTTTCCCTGCTGGCTCTTTGGGTGGGGGACCCATCTCCAGCCGTATGGCTATTTTTGTGCCTGACGCGGTGCGTAGTGGCATAGGGTGGTTTTGAGGCTGAAGGCAGCAGGAAAGCCCGCAGCCCCCACGTCTGTGGGGCCAAGCAAGCGGTTCCCAAAGAGCTTTAGAACAAGGCATAGTTTTCCCTGCTGGCTCTTTGGGCGGGGGACCCATCTCCAGCCGTATGGCCATTTTTGTGCCTGGCGCGGTGCGTAGTGGGAAAGGGAGGTTTTGACGCTGAAGGCAGCAGGAAAGCCTGCAGCCCCCAGGTCTGTGGGGCTACGCAAGCGGTTCCCAAAGAGCTTTAGAACAAGGCATAGTTTTCCCTGCTGGCTCTTTGGGCGGGGGACCCATCTCCAGCCGTATGGCCATTTTTGTGCCTGGCGCGGCGCCAAGTGGGTAAGGGTGGTGTCGAGGCTGAAGGCAGCAGCAAAGCCTGCAGCCCCCAGGTCTGTGGGGCCATGCAAGCGGTTCCCAAAGAGCTTTAGAAGAAGGCATAGTTTTCCCTGCTGGCTCTTTGGGCATGGGACCCATCTCCAGCCGTATGGCCATTTTTGTCCCTGGCCCGGCGCCAAATGGAAAGGGTGGCTTTGAGGCTGAAGGCAGCAGGAAAGCCCGCAGCCCCCAGGTCTGTGGGGCTACGCAAGCGGTTCCCAAAGAGCTTTAGAACAAGGCATAATTTTCCCTGCTGGCTCTTTGGGCGGGGGACCCATCTCCAGCCATATGGCCATTTTTGTGCCTGGCGAAGCCCCAAGTGCGAAAGGGTGGCTTTGAGGCTGAAGGCAGCAGGAAAGCCCGCAGCCCCCAGGTCTGTGGGGCTACGCAAGCGGTTCCCAAAGAGCTTTAGAACAAGGCATAGTTTTCCCTGCTGGCTCTTTTGGCAGGGGACCCATCTCCAGCCGTATGGCCATTTTTGAACCTGGAGCAGTGCCAAGTGGGAAAGGGTGGTGTCGTGGCTGAAGGCAGCAGCAAAGCCCACAGCCCCCAGGTCTGTGGGGCTACGCAAGCAGTTCCCAAAGAGCTTTAGAACAAGGCATAGTTTTCCCTGCTGGCTCTTTGGGCGGGGGACCCATCTCCAGCCATATGGCCATTTTTGTGCCTGGCGCAGCGCCAAGTGGGAAAGGGTGGTTTTGAGGCTGAAGGCAGCAGCAAAGCCTGCAGCCCCCAGGTCTGTGGGGCTACGCAAGCGGTTCCCAAAGAGCTTTAGAACAAGGCATAATTTTCCCTGCTGGCTCTTTGGGCGGGGGACCCATCTCCAGCCGTATGGCCATTTTTGTGCCTGGCCGGGGGCCAAGTGGGAAAGGGTGGTTTTGAGGCTGAAGGCAGCAGGAAAGCCCGCAGCCCCCACGTGTGTGGGGCTACGCAAGCGGTTCCCAAAGAGCTTTAGAACAAGGCATAGTTTTCCCTGCTGGCTCTTTGGGCATGGGACCCATCTCCAGCCATAGGCCATTTTTGTGCTTGATAGGGCGCCAAGTGGGAAAGGGTGGTGTCGAGGCTGAAGGCAGCAGGAAAGCCCGCAGCCCCCAGGTCTGTGCGGCTACGCAAGCGGTTCCCAAAGAGCTTTAGAACAAGGCATAATTTTCCCTGCTGGCTCTTTGGGCGGGGGACCCATCTCCAGCCGTATGGCCATTTTTGTGCCTGGCCGGGGGCCAAGTGGAAAAGGGTGGTTTTGAGGCTGAAGGCAGCAGGAAAGCCCGCAGCCCCCACGTGTGTGGGGCTACGCAAGCGGTTCCCAAAGAGCTTTAGAACAAGGCATAGTTTTCCCTGCTGGCTCTTTGGGCATGGGACCCATCTCCAGCCATAGGCCATTTTTGTGCTTGATAGGGCGCCAAGTGGGAAAGGGTGGTGTCGAGGCTGAAGGCAGCAGGAAAGCCCGCAGCCCCCAGGTCTGTGCGGCTACGCAAGCGGTTCCCAAAGAGCTTTAGAACAAGGCATAATTTTCCCTGCTGGCTCTTTGGGCGGGGGACCCATCTCCAGCCGTACGGCCATTTTTGTGCCTGGCGCGGCGCCAAGAGGGAAAGGGTGGTGTCGAGGCTAAAGGCAGCAGGAAAGCCCGCAGCCCCCAGGTCTGTGGAGCTACGCAAGCAGTTCCCAAAGAGCTTTAGAACAAGGCATAGTTTTCCCTGCTGGCTCTTTGGGCGGGGGACCCATCTCCAGCCGTATGGCCATTTTTGTGCATGGCGCAGCGCCAAGTGGGAAAGGGTGGCTTTGAGGCTGAAGGCAGCAGGAAAGCCCGCAGCCCCCAGGTCTGTGCGGCTACGCAAGCGGTTCCCAAAGAGCTTTAGAACAAGGCATAGTTTTCCCTGCTGGCTCTTTGGGCATGGGACCCATCTCCACCCATAGGCCATTTTTGTGCCTGATAGGGCGCCAAGTGAGAAAGGGTGGCTTTGAGGCTAAAGACAGCAGGAAAGCCTGCAGCCCCCAGGTCTGTGGGGCTACGCAAGCGGTTCCCAAAGAGCTTTAGAACAAGGCATAGTTTTCCCTGCTGGCTCTTTGGGTGGGGGACCCATCTCCAGCCGTATGGCTATTTTTGTGCCTGACGCGGTGCGTAGTGGCATAGGGTGGTTTTGAGGCTAAAGGCAGCAGGAAAGCCCGCAGCCCCCACGTCTGTGGGGCCAAGCAAGCGGTTCCCAAAGAGCTTTAGAACAAGGCATAGTTTTCCCTGCTGGCTCTTTGGGCGGGGGACCCATCTCCAGCCGTATGGCCATTTTTGTGCCTGGCGCGGTGCGTAGTGGGAAAGGGTGGTTTTGACGCTGAAGGCAGCAGGAAAGCCCGCAGCCCCCAGGTCTGTGGGGCTACGCAAGCGGTTCACCAAAGAGCTTTAGAACAAGGCATAGTTTTCCCTGCTGGCTCTTTGGGCAGGGGACCCATCTCCAGCCGTATGGCCATTTTTGTCCCTGGCCCGGCGCCAAGTGGGAAAGGGTGGTGTTGAGGCTGAAGGCAGCAGCAAAGACTGCAGCCCCCAGGTCTGTGGGGCCAAGCAAGCGGTTCCCAAAGAGCTTTAGAACAAGGCATAGTTTTCCCTGCTGGCTCTTTGGGCGGGGGACCCATCTCCAGCCGTATGGCCATTTTTGTGCCTGGCGCGGCGCCAAGTGGGTAAGGGTGGTGTCGAGGCTGAAGGCAGCAGCAAAGCCTGCAGCCCCCAGGTCTGTGGGGCCAAGCAAGCGGTTCCCAAAGAGCTTTAGAACAAGGCATAGTTTTCCCTGCTGGCTCTTTGGGCATGGGACCCATCTCCAGCCGTATGGCCATTTTTGTCCCTGGCCCGGCGATAAGTGGGAAAGGGTGGCTTTGAGGCTGAAGGCAGCAGGAAAGCCCGCAGCCCCCAGGTCTGTGGGGCTACGCAAGCGGTTCCCAAAGAGCTTTAGAACAAGGCATAGTTTTCCCTGCTGGCTCTTTGGGCATGGGACCCATCTCCAGCCATAGGCCATTTTTGTGCCTGATAGGGCGCCAAGTGGGAAAGGGTGGCTTTGAGGCTGAAGACAGCAGGAAAGCCTGCAGCTCCCAGGTCTGTGGGGCTATGCAAGCGGTTCCCAAAGAGCTTTAGAACAAGGCATAGTTTTCCCTGCTGGCTCTTTGGGCGGGGGACCCATCTCCAGCCGTATGGCCATTTTTGTGCCTGGCGCGGCGCCAAGTGGGAAAGGGTGGTTTTGAGGCTGAAGGCAGCAGGAAAGCCCGCAGCCCCCAGGTCTGTGGGGCTACGCAAGCGGTTCCCAAAGAGCTTTAGAACAAGGCATAATTTTCCCTGCTGGCTCTTTGGGTGGGGGACCCATCTCCAGACGTATGGCTATTTTTGTGCCTGGCGCGGTGCGTAGTGGCATAGGGTGGTTTTGAGGCTGAAGGCAGCAGGAAAGCCCGCAGCCCCCACGTCTGTGGGGCCAAGCAAGCGGTTCCCAAAGAGCTTTAGAACAAGGCATAGTTTTCCCTGCTGGCTCTTTGGGCGGGGGACCCATCTCCAGCCATATGGCCATTTTTGAGCCTGGAGCAGTGCCAAGTGGGAAAGGGTGGTGTCGAGGCTGAAGGCAGCAGGAAAGCCCGCAGCCCCCACGTCTGTGGGGCCAAGCAAGCGGTTCCCAAAGAGCTTTAGAACAAGGCATAGTTTTCCCTGCTGGCTCTTTGGGCATGGGACCCATCTCCACCCATAGGCCATTTTTGTGCCTGGCGCGGCGCCAAGTGGGAAAGGGTGGCTTTGAGGCTGAAGGCAGCAGCAAAGCCCGCAGCCCCCAGGTCTGTGGGGCTACGCAAGCGGTTCCCAAAGAGCTTTAGAACAAGGCATAGTTTTCCCTGCTGGCTCTTTGGGCGGGGGACCCATCTCCAGCCGTATGGCCATTTTTGAGCCTGGCGCAGCGCCAAGTGGGAAAGGGTGGTGTCGAGCCTGAAGGCAGCAGGAAAGCCCGCAGCCCCCAGGTCTGTGGGGCTACGCAAGCGGTTCCCAAAGAGCTTTAGAACAAGGCATAGTTTTCCCTGCTCGCTCTTTGGGCGGGGGACCCATCTCCAGCCGTATGGCCATTTTTGTGCCTGGCGAAGCCCCAAGAGGGAAAGGGTGGCTTTGAATCTGAAGGCAGCAGGAAAGCCCGCAGCCCCCAGGTCTGTGGGGCTACGCAAGCGGTTCCCAAAGAGCTTTAGAACAAGGCATAGTTTTCCCTGCTGGCTCTTTTGGCAGGGGACCCATCTCCAGCCGTATGGCCATTTTTGTGCCTGGCGCGGTGCGTAGTGGGAAAGGGTGGTGTTGAGGCTGAAGGCAGCAGCAAAGACTGCAGTCCCCAAGTTTGTGGGGCCAAGCAAGCGGTTCCCAAAGAGCTTTAGAACAAGGCATAGTTTTCCCTGCTGGCTCTTTGGGCGGGGGACACATCTCCAGCCGTATGGCCATTTTTGAGCCTGGCGCGGCGCCAAGTGGGAAAGGGTTGTGTCGAGGCTAAAGGCAGCAGGAAAGCCCGCAGCCCCCAGGTCTGTGGGGCTACGCAAGCGGTTCCCAAAGAGCTTTAGAACAAGGCATAATTTTCCCTGCTGGCTCTTTGGGCGGGGGACCCATCTCCAGCCGTATGGCCATTTTTGTGCCTGGCGCAGCGCCAAGTGGGAAAGGGTGGTTTTGAGGCTGAAGGCAGCAGCAAAGCCCGCAGCCCCCAGGTCTGTGGGGCTACGCAAGCGGTTCCCAAAGAGCTTTAGAACAAGGCATAGTTTTCCCTGCTGGCTCTTTGGGCGGGGGACCCATCTCCAGCCGTATGGCCATTTTTGTGCCTGGCCGGGGGCCAAGTGGGAAAGGGTGGTTTTGAGGCTGAAGGCAGCAGGAAAGCCCGCAGCCCCCAGGTGTGTGGGGCTACGCAAGCGGTTCCCAAAGAGCTTTAGAACAAGGCATAGTTTTCCCTGCTGGCTCTTTGGGCATGGGACCCATCTCCAGCCATAGGCCATTTTTGTGCTTGATAGGGCGCCAAGTGGGAAAGGGTTGCTTTGAGGCTGAAGACAGCAGGAAAGCCCGCAGCCCCCAGGTCTGTGGGGCTACGCAAGCGGTTCCCAAAGAGCTTTAGAACAAGGCATATTTTTCACTGCTGGCTGTCTGGGCGGGGGACCCATCTCCAGCCGTATGGCCATTTTTGAGCCTGGCGCGGCGCCAGGTGGGAAAGGGTGGCTTTGAGGCTGAAGGCAGGAGCAAAGCCTGCAGCCCCCAGGTCTGTGGTGCTACGCAAGCGGTTCCCAAAGAGCTTTAGAACAAGGCATAGTTTTCCCAGCTGGCTCTTAGGGCATGGGACCCATCTCCACCCATAGGCCATTTTTGTGCCTGGCGCGAAGCCAAGTGGGAAAGGGTGCTGTCGAGGCTGAAGGCAGCAGGAAAGCCCGCAGCCCCAAGGTCTGTGGGGCTACGCAAGCGGTTCCCAAAGAGCTTTAGAACAAGGCATAGTTTTCCCTGCTGGCTCTTTGGGCGGGGGACCCATCTCCAGTCGTATGGCTATTTTTATGCCTGGCGTGTTGCGTAGTGGGAAAGGGTGGTTTTGAGGCTGAAGGCAGCAGGAAAGCCTGCAGCCCCCAGGTCTGTGGGGCTACGCAAGCGGTTCCCAAAGAGCTTTAGAACAAGGCATAGTTTTCCCTGCTGGCTCTTTGGGCGGGGGACCCATCTCCAGCCGTATGGCCATTTTTGTGCCTGATGCGGCGCAAAGTGGGAAAGGGTGGCTTTGAGGCTGAAGGCAGCAGGAAAGCCCGCAGCCCCCAGGTGTGTGCGGCTACGCAAGCGGTTCCCAAAGAGCTTTAGAACAAGGCATAGTTTTCCCTGCTGGCTCTTTGGGCGGGGGACCCATCTCCAGCCGTATGGCCATTTTTGTGCCTGGCCGGGGGCCAAGTGGGAAAGGGTGGTTTTGAGGCTGAAGGCAGCAGGAAAGCCCGCAGCCCCCAGGTCTGTGGGGCTACGCAAGCGGTTCCCAAAGAGCTTTAGAACAAGGCATAGTTTTCCCTGCTGGCTCTTTGGGCATGGGACCCATCTCCAGCCATAGGCCATTTTTGTGCTTGATAGGGCGCCAAGTGGGAAAGGGTGGTGTCGAGGCTGAAGGCAGCAGGAAAGCCGGCAGCCCCCAGGTCTGTGCGGCTACGCAAGCGGTTCCCAAAGAGCTTTAGAACAAGGCATAATTTTCCCTGCTGGCTCTTCGGCCGGGGGACCCATCTCCAGCCGTACGGCCATTTTTGTGCCTGGCGCGGCGCCAAGAGGGAAAGGGTGGTGTCGAGGCTAAAGGCAGCAGGAAAGCCCGCAGCCCCCAGGTCTGTGGAGCTACGCAAGCAGTTCCCAAAGAGCTTTAGAACAAGGCATAGTTTTCCCTGCTGGCTCTCTGGGCGGGGGACCCATCTCCAGCCGTATGGCCATTTTTGTGCCTGATAGGGCGCCAAGTGAGAAAGGGTGGCTTTGAGGCTAAAGACAGCAGGAAAGCCTGCAGCCCCCAGGTCTGTGGGGCTACGCAAGCGGTTCCCAAAGAGCTTTAGAACAAGGCATAGTTTTCCCTGCTGGCTCTTTGGGTGGGGGACCCATCTCCAGCCGTATGGCTATTTTTGTGCCTGACGCGGTGCGTAGTGGCATAGGGTGGTTTTGAGGCTGAAGGCAGCAGGAAAGCCCGCAGCCCCCACGTCTGTGGGGCCAAGCAAGCGGTTCCCAAAGAGCTTTAGAACAAGGCATAGTTTTCCCTGCTGGCTCTTTGGGCGGGGGACCCATCTCCAGCCGTATGGCCATTTTTGTGCCTGGCGCGGTGCGTAGTGGGAAAGGGTGGCTTTGAGGCTGAAGGCAGCAGGAAAGCCCGCAGCCCCCACGTCTGTGGGGCTACGCAAGCGGTTCACCAAAGAGCTTTAGAACAAGGCATAGTTTTCCCTGCTGGCTCTTTGGGCAGGGGACCCATCTCCAGCCGTATGGCCATTTTTGTCCCTGGCCCGGCGCCAAGTGGGAAAGGGTGGTGTTGAGGCTGAAGGCAGCAGCAAAGACTGCAGCCCCCAGGTCTGTGGGGCCAAGCAAGCGGTTCCCAAAGAGCTTTAGAACAAGGCATAGTTTTCCCTGCTGGCTCTTTGGGCGGGGGACCCATCTCCAGCCGTATGGCCATTTTTGTGCCTGGCGCGGCGCCAAGTGGGAAAGGGTGGCTTTGAGGCTGAAGGCAGCAGGAAAGCCCGCAGCCCCCAGGTCTGTGGGGCTACGCAAGCGGTTCCCAAAGAGCTTTAGAACAAGGCATAGTTTTCCCTGCTGGCTCTTTGGGCATGGGACCCATCTCCAGCCATATGGCCATTTTTGTGCCTGGCCCGGCGCCAAGAGGGAAAGGGTGGTGTCGAGGCTAAAGGCAGCAGGAAAGCCCGCAGCCCCCAGGTCTGTGGGGCTACGCAAGCGGTTCCCAAAGAGCTTTAGAACAAGGCATAGTTTTCCCTGCTGGCTCTTTGGGCGGGGGACCCATCTCCAGCCTTATGGCCATTTTTGTGCATGGCGCAGCGCCAAGTGGGAAATGGTGGTATCGAGGCTGAAGGCAGCAGGAAAGCCCGCAGCCCCCACGTCTGTGGGGCTACGCAAGCGGTTCCCAAAGAGCTTTAGAACAAGGCATAGTTTTCCCTGCTGGCTCTTTGGGCATGGGACCCATCTCCACCCATAGGCCATTTTTGTGCCTGATAGGGCGCCAAGTGGGAAAGGGTGGCTTTGAGGCTGAAGACAGCAGCAAAGACTGCAGCCCCCAGGTCTGTGGGGCTACGCAAGCGGTTCCCAAAGAGCTTTAGAACAAGGCATAGTTTTCCCTGCTGGCTCTTTGGGCGGGGGACCCATCTCCAGCCGTATGGCCATTTTTGTGCCTGGACCGGCGCCAAGTGGGAAAGGGTGGCTTTGAGGCTGAAGGCAGCAGGAAAGCCCGCAGCCCCCAGGTCTGTGGGGCTACGCAAGCGGTTCCCAAAGAGCTTTAGAACAAGGCATAGTTTTCCCTGCTGGCTCTTTGGGCGGGGGACACATCTCCAGCCGTATGGCCATTTTTGAGCCTGGAGCAGTGCCAAGTGGGAAAGGGTGGTTTTGAGGGTGAAGGCAGCAGGAAAGCCCGCAGCCCCCAGGTCTGTGGGGCTACGCAAGCGGTTCCCAAAGAGCTTTAGAACAAGGCATAGTTTTCCCTGCTGGCTCTTTGGGCGGGGGACCCATCTCCAGCCGTATGGCCATTTTTGTGCCTGGCGCGGCGCCAAGTTTGAAAGGGTGGTGTCGAGGCTGAAGGCAGCAGGAAAGCCCGCAGCCCCCAGGTCTGTGGGGCCAAGCAAGCGGTTCCCAAAGAGCTTTAGAACAAGGCATAGTTTTCCCTGCTGGCTCTTTGGGCATGGGACCCATCTCCAGCCATAGGCCATTTTTGTGCTTGATAGGGCGCCAAGTGGGAAAGGGGGGTGTCAAGGCTGAAGGCAGCAGGAAAGCCCGCAGCCCCCAGGTGTGTGGGGCTACGCAAGCGGTTCCCAAAGAGCTTTAGAACAAGGCATAGTTTTCCCTGCTGGCTCTTTGGGCATGGGACCCATCTCCAGCCATAGGCCATTTTTGTGCTTGATAGGGCGCCAAGTGGGAAAGGGTTGCTTTGAGGCTGAAGACAGCAGGAAAGCCCGCAGCCCCCAGGTCTGTGGGGCTACGCAAGCGGTTCCCAAAGAGCTTTAGAACAAGGCATAGTTTTCCCAGCTGGCTCTTAGGGCATGGGACCCATCTCCAGCCATAGGCCATTTTTGTGCCTGGCGCGAAGCCAAGTGGGAAAGGGTGCTATCGAGGCTGAAGGCAGCAGGAAAGCCCGCAGCCCCAAGGTCTGTGGGGCTACGCAAGCGGTTCCCAAAGAGCTTTAGAACAAGGCATAGTTTTCCCTGCTGGTTCTTTGGGCGGGGGACCCATCTCCAGTCGTATGGCTATTTTTATGCCTGGCGCGTTGCGTAGTGGGAAAGGGTGGTTTTGAGGCTGAAGGCAGCAGGGAAGCCTGCAGCCCCCAGGTCTGTGGGGCTACGCAAGCAGTTCCCAAAGAGCTTTAGAACAAGGCATAGTTTTCCCTGCTGGCTCTTTGGGCGGGGGACCCATCTCCAGCCGTATGGCCATTTTTGTGCCTGATGCGGCGCAAAGTGGGAAAGGGTGGCTTTGAGGCTGAAGGCAGCAGGAAAGCCCGCAGCCCCCAGGTCTGTGAGGCTACGCAAGCGGTTCCCAAAGAGCTTTAGAACAAGGCATAGTTTTCCCTGCTGGCTCTTTGGGCGGGGGACCCATCTCCAGCCGTATGGCCATTTTTGTGCATGGCGCAGCGCCAAGTGGGAAATGGTGGTATCGAGGCTGAAGGCAGCAGGAAAGCCCGCAGCCCCCAGGTCTGTGGGGCTACGCAAGCGGTTCCCAAAGAGCTTTAGAACAAGGCATAGTTTTCCCTGCTGGCTCTTTGGGCATGGGACCCATCTCCACCCATAGGCCATTTTTGTGCCTGATAGGGCGCCAAGTGGGAAAGGGTGGCTTTGAGGCTGAAGACAGCAGGAAAGCCTGCAGCCCCCAGGTCTGTGGGGCTACGCAAGCGGTTCCCAAAGAGCTTTAGAACAAGGCATATTTTTCCCTGCTGGCTCTTTGGGTGGGGGACCCATCTCCAGCCGTATGGCTATTTTTGTGCCTGACGCGGTGCGTAGTGGCATAGGGTGGTTTTGAGGCTGAAGGCAGCAGGAAAGCCCGCAGCCCCCACGTCTGTGGGGCCAAGCAAGCGGTTCCCAAAGAGCTTTAGAACAAGGCATAGTTTTCCCTGCTGGCTCTTTGGGCGGGGGACCCATCTCCAGCCGTATGGCCATTTTTGTGCCTGGCGCGGCGCCAAGTGGGTAAGGGTGGTGTCGAGGCTGAAGGCAGCAGCAAAGCCTGCAGCCCCCAGGTCTGTGGGGCCAAGCAAGCGGTTCCCAAAGAGCTTTAGAACAAGGCATAGTTTTCCCTGCTGGCTCTTTGGGCATGGGACCCATCTCCAGCCGTATGGCCATTTTTGTCCCTGACCCGTCGCCAAGTGGGAAAGGGTGGCTTTGAGGCTGAAGGCAGCAGCAAAGCCCGCAGCCCCCAGGTCTGTGGGGCTACGCAAGCGGTTCCCAAAGAGCTTTAGAACAAGGCATAGTTTTCCCTGCTCGCTCTTTGGGCATGGGACCCATCTCCAGCCATATGGCCATTTTTGTGCCTGGCGAAGCCCCAAGTGCGAAAGGGTGGCTTTGAGGCTGAAGGCAGCAGGAAAGCCCGCAGCCCCCAGGTCTGTGGGGCTACGCAAGCGGTTCCCAAAGAGCTTTAGAACAAGGCATAGTTTTCCCTGCTGGCTCTCTGGGCGGGGGACCCATCTCCAGCCGTATGGCCATTTTTGAGCCTGGAGCAGTGCCAAGTGGGAAAGGGTGGTTTTGAGGGTGAAGGCAGCAGGAAAGCCCGCAGCCCCCACGTGTGTGGGGCTACGCAAGCGGTTCCCAAAGAGCTTTAGAACAAGGCATAGTTTTCCCTGCTGGGTCTTTGGGCATGGGACCCATCTCCAGCCATAGGCCATTTTTGTGCTTGATAGGGCGCCAAGTGGGAAAGGGTGGTGTCGAGGCTGAAGGCAGCAGGAAAGCCCGCAGCCCCCAGGTCTGTGCGGCTACGCAAGCGGTTCCCAAAGAGCTTTAGAACAAGGCATAATTTTCCCTGCTGGCTCTTTGGGTGGGGGACCCATCTCCAGCCGTATGGCTATTTTTGTGCCTGACGCGGTGCGTAGTGGCATAGGGTGGTTTTGAGGCTGAAGGCAGCAGGAAAGCCCGCAGCCCCCAGGTCTGTGGGGCTACGCAAGCGGTTCCCAAAGAGCTTTAGAACAAGGCATAGTTTTCCCTGCTGGCTCTTTGGGCGGGGGACCCATCTCCAGCCGTATGGCCATTTTTGTGCCTGGCGCGGCGCCAAGTGGGAAAGGGTGGCTTTGAGGCTGAAGGCAGCAGGAAAGCCCGCAGCCCCCAGGTCTGTGGGGCTACGCAAGCGGTTCCCAAAGAGCTTTAGAACAAGGCATAGTTTTCCCTGCTGGCTCTTAGGGCATGGGACCCATCTCCAGCCATATGGCCATTTTTGTGCCTGGCGAAGCCCCAAGTGCGAAAGGGTGGCTTTGAATCTGAAGGCAGCAGGAAAGCCCGCAGCCCCCACGTGTGTGGGGCTACGCAAGCGGTTCCCAAAGAGCTTTAGAACAAGGCATAGTTTTCCCTGCTGGCTCTTTGGGCGGGGGACCCATCTCCAGCCGTATGGCCATTTTTGTGCCTGGCCCGGCGCCAAGCGGGAAAGGGTGGCTTTGAGGCTGAAGGCAGCAGGAGAGCCCGCAGCCCCCAGGTCTGTGGGGCTACGCAAGCGGTTCCCAAAGAGCTTTAGAACAAGGCATAGTTTTCCCTGCTGGCTCTTTGGGCGGGGGACCCATCTCCAGCCGTATGGCCTTTTTTGTGCCTGGCGCGGTGCGTCGTGGGAAAGGGTGGTTTTGATGCTGAAGGCAGCAGGAAAGCCTGCCGTCCGAGGGTTTCTTAATGCGTTTTCTTAATGATGTCTCCACAGTGTGAAGTTTTGCAGGATTTGAAAAAGTAATAGACACAGTGAAATTGAGTCTATTGGAAACTTCCATACTTTTCCCTCCCTCTAAAATCTCTGGTGTCCTGTAGTATCCACTGCCTGCAACTGCTGTTGCAGGAGCAGACAGATTGGTATCAAATTTAGAAAAAAGGGACATCATTAAGAGGATTCACTCGCCTTATTTTTCACCGGTGTGGCCAGTAAAGAAACCAAAAAGGCAATGGCGTATCACAGTAGATTACGGAAAATTAAACGCCAACACTGCACCTCTGACCGCTGCTGTTCCGAATATCGCGGAAATTGTGACAATGATAAAAGGAGCTGCCCATCCTTGGAGGGTTGCCTTAGATTTTAAAGACATATTTTTTTATGATTCTCCTCCTTGAGCAGGACAAAGCGCAGTTTGCATTCACATGGAAAGGAGTGCAATATACCTTTAACCGCTTTCCACAAGGATACAAACATTCCCCCACTATTGCCCATAATGCTTTGGCTAAAGTGCTATCAGAGATTCCTGTTTCACAGGGATGTACAATATACCAATATATTATTGATGACATCTTAATAGGGGAGAGAACCAAGAAAGTGTACAAGACATGATGGAAAACATCCGAAAAACATTATCAGATTTGGGATTGGAAATTCCCGACTCAAAGTGTCAGGGACCCGCACAGGAAGTTAAATTCCTGGGGGTCTGATGGATTAAGGGAGCTGCTTCTGTCCCTCAGGATACCCTGAAAAAATAGAACATGGACAGAATCCTTCCAGCACGAAGGAGTTACAGCAAGTCCTGGGAACTTTAAGTTATTAGCGTAAACACATCCCTGGCTTTTCCATCATTGCTCGCCCCCTTTATTGTTTGCTCAAAAAAGGTAAATCCTGGGAGTCGACTGAACAACATACTAATGCACTAGAATTGCTAATAAAAGAGCTAAGGTTATTCCAACAACTTGGCCCCATACATCCAACTGACCCTGTCCATGTAGAATGGGGGCTCAGTGAACATGGTTCCCGTTGTAATTTATGCCAGAAGGGACCAGCAGGACCGGAGAGACCATTAGAATTTAGCTCTCACGCCTTTAATGATACTGAGAGCAGCTATTCAGACCTGGAGAAGGGTTTACTGTCCCTGGTGCGAGCATTGCAACGAGCAGAGCAGATAAGGAGATAACAGAGCGTGATTGTTCGGGGCCCTTTTCGCCTCCCAGATGTGGTCCTTAAAGGGACACCACCACCAGCTGGCATTGCCCAGAAACCCACAGTTCGAAAGTGGTATGCTTATTTAGAAGGCATTAATGATATCATGCCAATCTCTGAAGGTAGTATCAAAGTATCCATGCTCCAGAAGGATAGAGATGGTGCCCTATTGTTCCAATCCCCACCAAACAGACCATCTCCAATCCAAGAAGCACCTCCTCTGAAAGCAGGCAGTGATCTTAGAGGAGTGTGGTTTACTGGTGTGTCATCTCACCGTGAGAACAGCAAGTGGAAATACAAGGCCGTAGCACTGGAAGTAGCAACGGGGGAAAGAGCAATTGAAACAGGAGAAGGTAGGGCACAAGTAGGGGAACTCAGAGCCGTCCTACTAGCTGCACAACATGGAGCTACTTACATTTACACTGACTCATATGCTGTTTTTAAAGGAGCCACTGAATGGCTAGGACACTGGGCAGCCAATGATTGGCAGGTGAATAGAGTCCCAATCTGGGAGACAGACAGTTGGAAGCAACTGTTGGAAATAGGAGGACAGAGACCATTGCACATTGCTTGGGTAAAAGGCCACGATCGTTCAAACTCGATCACTGCTCAGTTCAACCAACAGGTAGATAGCCTCACGCGGCTACAACAAATTGACACTGTAGATGATGGTCGGGAATGGTTACATATTAAGCCTGGCCACACAGGCCGTGCTGATCTGTATCAGGAAGGTCTAGCCCGGGGGTGGCCTGTGTCGGTTAAGCTGTGCGAACAAGTAGTAACTGCCTGGTCACAATGTCGCCTACGACTCAGCAAAGATCATCCGAGTAAGGCGCCTCCCTTACACATGCGGGACAAGAAAATGTTGTGGCATTCATGGCAGATTGATTATATTGGGCCCTTGAGATCATCAGGTGGGAAAAGATATGTCCTAGTCGGAGTGGAGATTATCTCCAGCCTCAGTATGGCCACTGGCTTCAAATCAGCTGCTGGGGACAACACAGTGAAAGGCCTAAAAGGGTGGTTCAGCACACTTCCCCTTCCCGAGGAAATCCAAAGTGATAACGGTTCACACTTTACCGCTACAGTGGTACAAGATTGGGCCAAAGAAGAAGGGATTCGATGGGTATTTCATACTCCCTATTATCCTCAGGCTAATGGCATTGTTGAATGCACCAACGGATTGGTTAAGCGTTTTGCAAAAACTCATAAATCATAAGGGAAGTTGAAGAAGGCACCTTGCCCACCGAAATTCGAAAAGTAATATGGGATAACGCAATTGAATTTGAGAGAAAATTTCAATCCTGGTGGTATCTGGTTAATTTCACCTACGATCCCACTGAGAGCAAAGCCACAGCTTTTGTCTTAACGATACGCAATGCCTCAGTATCCACCATATACCCAATCATCGCACTGGGGTTGAATCACCAAGGAGCTCTACTCTATCCAACACAGCACAGAGGTTGGGCACGACAAAATGAGACTAAATGGCAAACTGCTGATGTTGACGCATGCGTTTCACGAGACCAACAAGGATTCATTTGTGAGAGTAATACTCTCAAAGCACAAGACCTTTGTCTTGACACCAACCAGAATGCTTGTCACTTTGAGACACATCCCGATGAAACCCCAGAGACTGTGCTTGACTATATTGGGAAAGGGTGCGTTAGCATGAGGTCTCCCTGTAGTCTTGTATTATAGACGAGAAAGGCTTGAGACCATGGCCACTCTGGGTCTCTTTGACTACAAACAACAGGGAATAAAAAGGTGAAACTGAATAGCATCAATTCCATCTGCCAATTCGTCATTTTAGAATTTGGGCCTCCAAATAGCCATACATCATAAAAGTAGTATTATTGCCAGGTTCAATGTCAGGATTCCCTGGAGACATTCAAAGGTAGCGTAGGCCAATCCGTCTGTACAGCTCATCCAAGGTTCCTGTAAGACATAAAGGAAAAGAAAATCTGCTCGGTCTTATTCGACCGACGGGGTTAAAAAGAAGGTGCGGTCCACCGGGTGCTGATCCGGTGTATCTTCCCTGAACAATCCTTGGCTTCCCATGCATAGGGATTTTTGGGAGTAGCTAGCACCATTGGCACCGTCCCATTTTGAGGCATTTTCACTAGCACAGGTAGTCCAGGGTGAAATCTTCCGGGGTATTTTCCCGGTTCATTGGCAGCCTTTGGCGAGATAATATTGGCAGGTACACAGAAAGCTTTCATTTTAGGACAGCCGTCTCCACTCCATTTGTTATTTAGTTGATAGATGGCATCATCCAATCGCAAATGCCAACCAGGTTCATGACTTTTTGCAAAACGCTTAACCAATCTATTGGTGCGTTCAACAATGCCATTAGCCTGGGGATAACAGGGAGTATGAAATACCCATCGAATCCCTTCTTCCTTGGCCCAATCTTGTACCACCGAAGCCGTAAAGTGTGAAACGTTATCACTCTGGATTTCGTCGGGAAGGGGAAGTGTGCTGAACCACCCTTTTAGGCCTTTCACTGTGTTGTCCCTGGTAGCTGGTTTGAAACTGCTGGCCATACTGAGGCTGGAGATAATCTCCACTCCTACCAGGACATATCTTTTCCCACCTGATGATCTCAAGGGCCCAATATAATCAAGCTGCCATGAATGCCACAACGCTTTCTTGTCCCGCATGTGTAAGGGAGGCGCCTTACTCGGATGATCTTTGCTGAGTCGTAGGCGACATTGTGAACAGGCAGTTACTATTTGTTCGCACAGCTTAACTGACACAAGCCACCCACCTTCCCGATACAGGTCAGGACGGCCTGTGCGGCCACGTTTAACATGTAACGATTCAAGTAAGCGTTCCCATTCCCGACCATCATCTACAATGTCAATTTGTTGTAGCCGCGTGAGGCCATCTACCTGTTGGTTGAACTGAGCAGTGATCGAGTTTGAACGATCGTGGCCTTTTACCCAAGCAATGTGCAATGGTCTCTGTCCTCCTATTTCCAACAGTTGCTTCCAATTATCTGTCTCCCAAACTGGGACTCTATTCACCTGCCAATCGTTGGCTGCCCAGTGTCCTAGCCATTCAGTGGCTCCTTTAAGAACAGCATATGACTCAGCGTAAAAGGAGGTGGCTCCATGTTGTGCAGCTAGTAGGACAGCTCTGAGTTCCCCTACCCTCCCCTATTTCAATTGCTCTTTCTCCCGTTGTTACTTCCAGTGCTACGGCCTTATATTTGCACTTATTTTTTTAACGGTGAGATGACGCACCAGTAAACCACACTCCTCTAAGATCACTGCTGTCCCTCAAAGGAGGTGCTTCTTGGATCGGAGATGGTCTGTTTGGTGGGGATTGGAACAATAGGGCACCATCTATATCCTTTGGTATCCTTGTGAAGTAGCCTTGGATACTTTAACACTGCCTTCAGAGACTGGCTTGATTTCATTAATGCCTTCTAAATAAGCATACCACTTTCGAACTGTAGGTCTCTGGGCAATGCCAGCTGGTGGTGGTGTCCCTTTAAGGACCACATCTGGGAGGCGAAAAGGTCCCAGGAAAGATCACACTCTGTTCTCTTCTTATCTGCTCTGCTCGTTGCAACGCTCGCACCAGGGACAGTAAACCCTTCTCCAGGTCTGAATAGCTGCATTCAGTATCATTGAAGGAGTGTGAGCAAAATTCTAATGGTCTCTCCGGTCCTGCTGGTCCCTTCTGCCATAAATTACAACGGGAACCATGTTCACTGAGCCCCCATTCTACATGGACAGGGTCAGTTGGATGTATGGGGCCAAGTTGTTGGAATAACCTTAGCTCCTTTATTAGTAATTGCAGAGCATTAGTGTGTTGTTCAGTCCACACCCAGGATTTACCCTTTTTTGGCAAGCTATGAAGGGGGCGAGCAATGATGGAAAAGCCAGGGATGTGTTTACGCCAATAACTTAAAGTTCCCAGGACCTGCTGTAACTCCTTCGTGCTGGAAGGATTCTGTCCATGTTCTATTTTTTCAGGGTATCCTGAGGGACAGAAGCAGCTCCCTTAATCCACCAGACCCCCAGGAATTTAACTTCCTGTGCGGGTCCCTGACACTTTGAGTCGGGTCTACGTGAGGCACCCACTAACACTTCTGCCCTAGTCATTCGCTGCTCTCCCGGCAACCAGAGGTTAATTTTTGCAGTGGGGCATGTTTTTACCACACCATCAATTCCTGTGAAGTTGACTCTGCGTCGGGTGGGATTTATACCTAGAAGTTGTGCTGTTTCGTTAGTGATTGCAGACATTTGGGCTCCGGTATCAATAATAAAATTTACCAATATCTTCCGGGGTCCAACAGGAATGACAATAACAGGTTCGGAGTCTTTATGAGAGCGCCATTGGATTGCTAGTACCTGCCCGACAGGGTTGCTCAGTGCCCTCCCCGGGGATAGGAGTGTTGTGGCTGGGACTCTGTCAAATCAATCAAGTTATGTTCCGGTGCAGAAGGCACAGTTTTCTCACGGCTTGGGGATTCTCTGGTTAGACTTTTCTCCCCAGCCGCATTACTCTTTCTAGGTAGAGATTGGACTAGCGTACGGAGATCTCCCGTAGGGTCACCGTGCAAGAATTGTCGGGGCACCCCTAATTGTAGGGCTTTACGCCACAACTCATTCCGGTCCTTATCTGGCTTAAACCTTCCCTCTGATTTAGGGTTTTGAGTGTGAGTTTGGACTTGGCGAACCTTTCGCGGGTGTTCGGAGGATTTCTCACTAGTTTGGCTGGCCCAGCCCATTCGGCGCCCATATTGATCTATTTCCTGTACATTCCAGGTGGGCATGTAGTGACGACGGCCCCGCCCATGAGCACCCCGAGCATCCCGTATACGATCTTGAGTGCGAACAAGGAACGGTTTCAGGCAACCGGGAAGACCACGGATGAGAGGGGCTAATCGATCCGGGTCGATAGGGGCTGACATTGGGGATTTCCGAAATTCCTCTCTGTCATACATGGCTTGCAGACAAGCTGCTTTCCGTACAGCCGCAAACAGATCAGAGTAGCCTGTAGCTCTAATCTCTAACGGCTCCCCCCTCTCTCGCGGATCCATACCCCCTGCCCAAAAGGCTGCTCGAGCGGTTAGGGAATAATTATGATCCCCAGGCATAGTGGTTAAAAACACTCCTGGTCCCCAAGAGTCTCCTGCTTCTTCCTCACTCAGCATAATTCTGCCCCCCCCTTCAGAAGAAACTCGCCACACATACTCAACAGCTGACTCTTCTGGTCGCCTCGAATATTTCTCCCTTATTTTTGTTAACTCGGTTGGTGTCCATGGAACGGTACGCACAGTGGTGTGAATTTCATCACCATCATCAACTGCAGTTTCAGTTTTAACCAGAGGACGTAAAGGAAAAACTTGGGATTTCAAAGTAAAAGTCCTTTCCTCCTCATCTTCTTCGTCATCCTCACTATTAGACAAAAAAATCTCCGGTCTGGGTTCCGGAATTTGGATAACACATTAACTTACGAATCTGTTGGACCTGGGTCGAGGGCTGCATTTTATCTAAGAGCCCGGTCACCCTTTCAATAACATTTTAAGTTGGCGATTTTCACTCCCAAGTTGAGCATTCCGGTTTCCTAAACATTCATTCTCACTCACAAGCTTATCGACTTGAGTTCTTAATCTTTCTCCTGTCTCCTTTTGCAAGGCTAATGATGACTTCAGCACCTCATTCTCCGATTTCAGGGTTGCATATTCTACAGCTGAAATCAGATTAGGAGCGGGGGTTTCTCTAGCTTCTTGTTGTGCACAAGATAAACAGGCGCCTAACACAGCACAAATCACACCCTTGCCTTTCCCCGCTCTGAGCTTCTGTGAAACCCGACGCTCTTCAATACGTTCCACCACTTTCTCTTCATCCTTCCAAAATTTTTGGGCCCACTCCTTCCCAGCCTGGGAAGGGGCACAATCATATTTTTGCAGCAGTTTATCCATGGCAATCCTGCCGACTACGCCAAATTCTGTTGCGTGAAACGGGGCCAAGCGGTTTTGGCAGAAGATAAACCCCCTTGCGTTCTAACACTCCTCACCGAGGTGGGAGGCCAGGTGCGGCTGGGTTTCAATTCTGAGTGATGCCCAATTCAGCACTATCAGCCCAATCGCGTTTACTATGTGTTAAACTATTACGATTTGGAGACACTAATAGTGGGCTGCACCTTCAGTCTAGTCGTGCTCCTGAACCAGCACGGCCTCTCTCAAGTTTTGGTCGCGTTCAGTGAGAAAGCGAAACGACTAGCTACTGAAACAGTGCAGTTTATTTAAACAACAGATATACAGGTTCTTTAGGATTGCCGGTGATAAATACACTGTCTGCAAAGCACGTGCAAATAAAGACATTGTTAAATAGACAAACGCGTGACAAAATTATAAACGATACAGCCTGGCTATAAATGTAGGGTAGAGATTCTCTAGAGAAATTTCTAGAGTCCCCGAGAAAGCACTCGGTGTAATCAAAGTCTTACCCAAAGGCGTCCTTATGGGGGGAAGAAAGGCTCAGCCCGTCGACTGATCCCAGAAAACAGCGGTGGGATTCTTCGCGATGGTGTCTTCCCAGACATCCCCCCTCTCTTGGGCTATTTTTATATTATTTTTTTAACTTCAAAGTGGAGTTTGAGTGACTTTAGTCATATGTACTTTTATTATGATTAATGTACTCAAGGAGGAGTGTTCACACCTCGGGGGCGGATAGCCTCCGGGATGGAGGTGTGTTTTGATACATTGTGGTGAGCAAAGTTCGCACAAAAGGACAGCATTTCATCAACATTTGACGAAATGTTGGCTCGGGTGGCGTGTAAGCCGCTTATCAGTTCCGTAGTACCATCTCGTCCCCATATCTGCTATTCGTCACAAGGGAAGGCCACGGAACAAGCGCGTTCCGTTCCATCCCTCGTGTAGTTTCGCAAACAACCTTGTACAGGGAATCACAGCTGTTGCATTCTTCGTGTGCTAGCTGCGGCTGTATTCTACCTCAGAAGCCTCTTGATTTTATGACTTTCCTTAATGTGTGAACAATGCTGTATTTTTGTATTCTTGGCCAATTTAGTAATTATTCCACAAGAACACACATTGGTTGCCGATTTATCAACGGGTCTAATCACCACAGGCCAACTGTAATTAAAACCATCTATGTAGACTCTACCAAAGCGGACAAATACAACACTGATTGTTACAAAATTATGGCGCCAAATTCAGATTGCTGGCACAATTTCACTTTCATCAAACCTACAGTAGTGTACTGTATTTGGGGCTACAAGGGCACAGAATTGTTATTTGAATTTATGATTGACTCAAATACACCTGAACTTGCTGAAATGAATCCAGAACCTACACCCCACAAACTCTCAAAGGCTCTCTCTTCTAAGAGAAAAAAAAAAAAACCACCTCTCTCTTTTCTAAGCCCTCCATTAGACTAACTCCTTACATTTTCAACATTGGCCCTTACGTTATTAAACACACACAGGTCAACAACAGGTACTGTTTAATCCCACATATTCCCTCAAACGAGCAGAATTGTCAATGCAGATTAAAATCTCTGCGATCAAACCCACCTGCTCACCATTCCTGAGTACATCTTATGCAGAATGGTCAGCATGGTTACGCAAACGAACTCTTGCCACTTCACACGGACGGAAGAGGGATGCGACTGGTATCTTAGGAACAGGCCTGGGAGTCTTGAATAGTATAGATGCTGAGATACTTGCCAACAAACTAGTCACAACCGCTACTGATCTGGACAAATTAAGACATCCCCTACGGTCCTCTCTATTAGCATTGGGAAACCACCAACGGCTTTTATCGAATATATTGCCTCAATGGGAAGAAACGGGTGAAAAAGACCATCAGCTGATCACAGATGCACTTGGTACAACTCAAACCAATGTTTCCTTGGCTCTTAGTTGTATCCAAGCCCAATTGTGGATGCAATCTATGACAGCCGCAATCATAAGGGAAGGTAAAGAAGGCACCTTGCCCACCGAAATTCGAAAAGTAATATGGGATAACGCAATTGAATTTGAGAAAAAATTTCAGTCCAGGTGGTATCTGGTTAATTTCACCTACGATCCCACTGAGAGCAAAGCCACAGCTTTTGTCTTAACGATACGCAATGCCTCCGTATACACCACATACCCAATCATCGCACTGGGGTTGAATCACCAAGGAGCTCTACTCTATCCAACACAGCACAGAGGTTGGGCACGACAAAATGAGACTAAATGGCAAACTGCTGATGTTGACGCATGCGTTTCACGAGACCAACAAGGATTCATTTGTGAGAGTAATACTCTCAAAGCACAAGACCTTTGTCTTGACACCAACCAGAATGCTTGTCACTTTGAGACACATCCCGATGAAACCCCAGAGACTGTGCTTGACTATATTGGGAAAGGGTGCGTTAGCATGAGGTCTCCCTGTAGTCTTGTATTCAGAGATGACATAGTAATCACTCAAATCTTTGTGTTTGAACTTTACTAACACAAAGTTACGGGATGCGACTTCAATTATTAAGCTCCTGTTACGTCTTTTCAATTGCTACAACCTAATTATACGTTGATTCGAGATTGTTCCCTGCCCCTATCGGAATGAATCTCTCCCTGGTGAAGAAGCTGCTAAAACACAATGAATTGAAGCGACTCTTGAAAGAGGCCCAAGAAAATAGACAGACAACTTTGATTACCGTCCATCATCAGGTTGAAGAAATACACAAAGCGTTGGAAAGAGTGAAGAGAGGCGGAGGACATAGATGGGGAGATACTCTTTTTGGATGGTCACCGACAGTTACAGGACTTTATAACAAGATGCTTCACTCTGTTGTTGTTTTACTAATACTCCCTGTATTGTGCTTTACTTAGACAATTGTTTTGCATGTTAGACTTTGGATTATGATGAAAAGTTTAAATCGCTTGATCACTCCGCGAGAAGGATTTCCACTTGATATCCCTCACCACAAGAACACATGTGATCTTTCTTATCAGTGTTGAGTACGTCGACCTTGACTGACTGTAGACAAAGCTTTCCCTGCAGGCTCTTTGGGCGTGGGACCCATCTCCAGCCATAGGCCATTTTTGTGCCTGGCGCGAAGCCAAGTGGGAAAGGGTGCTGTCGAGGCTGAAGGCAGCAGGAAAGCCCGCAGCCCCAAGGTCTGTGGGGCTACGCAAGCGGTTCCCAAAGAGCTTTAGAACAAGGCATAGTTTTCCCTGCTGGCTCTTTGGGCATGGGACCCATCTCCAGCCGTATGGCCATTTTTGTGCCTGGCGCGGCGCCAAGTGTGAAAGGGTGGCTTTGAGGCTGAAGGCAGCAGGAAAGCCCGCAGCCCCCAGGTCTGTGGGGCTACGCAAGCGGTTCCCAAAGAGCTTTAGAACAAGGCATAGTTTTCCCTGCTGGCTCCTTGGGCGGGGGACCCATCTCCAGCTGTATGGCCATTTTTGTGCCTAGCGCGACGCCAAGTGGGAAAGGGTGGCTTTGAGGCTGAAGGCAGCAGCAAAGCCTGCAGCCCCCAGGTCTGTGGGGCTACGCAAGCGGTTCCCAAAGAGCTTTAGAACAAGGCATAGTTTTCCCTGCTGGCTCTTTGGGCGGGGGACCCATCTCCAGCCGTATGGCCATTTTTGAGCCTGGCGCGGCGCCAAGTGGGAAAGGGTGGTTTTGAGGCTGAAGGCAGCAGCAAAGCCTGCAGCCCTAAGGTCTGTGGGGCTACGCAAGCGGTTCCCAAAGAGCTTTAGAACAAGGCAGAGTTTTCCCTGCTGGCTCTTTGGGCGGCAGACACATGTCCAGTCGTATGGCCATTTTTGTGCCTGGCGCGGCGCCAAGTGGGAAAGGGTGGTGTCGAGTCTGAAGGCAGCAGGAAAGCCTGCAGCCCCCAGGTCTGTGGGGCTACGCAAGCGGTTCCCAAAGAGCTTTAGAACAAGGCATAGTTTTCCCTGCTGGCTCTTTGGGCGGGGGACCCATCTCCAGCCGTATGGCCATTTTTGTGCCTGATAGGGCGCCAAGTGGGAAAGGGTGGTGTCGAGGCTGAAGACAGCAGGAAAGCCCGCAGCCCCCACGTCTGTGGGGCCAAGCAAGCAGTTCCCAAAGAGCTTTAGAACAAGGCATAGTTTTCCCTGCTGGCTCTTTGGGCATGGGACCCATCTCCACCCATAGGCCATTTTTGTGCCTGATAGGGCGCCAAGTGGGAAAGGGTGGCTTTGAGGCTGAAGACAGCAGGAAAGCCTGCAGCTCCCAGGTCTGTGGGGCTATGCAAGAGGTTCCCAAAGAGCTTTAGAACAAGGCATAGTTTTCCCTGCTGGCTCTTTGGGCGGGGGACCCATCTCCAGCCGTATGGCCATTTTTGTGCCTGGCGCGGCGCCAGGTGGGAAAGGGTGGCTTTGAGGATGAAGGCAGCAGGAAAGCCCGCAGCCCCCAGGTCTGTGGGGCTACGCAAGCGGTTCCCAAAGAGCTTTAGAACAAGGCATAGTTTTCCCTGCTGGCTCTTTGGGTGGGGGACCCATCTCCAGACGTATGGCTATTTTTGTGCCTGGCGCGGTGCGTAGTGGCATAGGGTGGTGTCGAGGCTGAAGGCAGCAGGAAAGCCCGCAGCCCCCACGTCTGTGGGCCCAAGCAAGCGGTTCCCAGAGAGCTTTAGAACAAGGCATAGTTTTCCCTGCTGGCTCTTTGGGCGGGGGACCCATCTCCAGCCATATGGCCATTTTTGTGCCTGGCGCGGTGCGTAGTGGGAAAGGGTGGTTTTGAGGCTGAAGGCAGCAGGAAAGCCCGCAGCCCCCAGGTCTGTGGGGCCAAGCAAGCGGTTCCCAAAGAGCTTTAGAACAAGGCATAGTTTTCCCTGCTGGCTCTCTGGGCGGGGACCCATCTCCAGCCGTATGGCCATTTTTGAGCCTGGCGCGGCGCCAGGTGGGAAAGGGTGGCTTTGAGGCTGAAGACAGCAGGAAAGCCTGCAGCTCCCAGGTCTGTGGGGCTATGCAAGAGGTTCCCAAAGAGCTTTAGAACAAGGCATAGTTTTCCCTGCTGGCTCTTTGGGCGGGGGACCCATCTCCAGCCGTATGGCCATTTTTGAGCCTGGCCCGGCGCCAAGTGGGAAAGGGTGGTGTTGAGACTGAAGGCAGCAGCAAAGCCCGCAGCCCCCAGGTCTGTGGGGCTACGCAAGCAGTTCCCAAAGAGCTTTAGAACAAGGCATAGTTTTCCCTGCTGGCTCTTTGGGCGGGGGACCCATCTCCAGCCGTATGGCCATTTTTGTACCTGGCGCGGCGCCAAGTGGGAAAGGGTGGTTTTGAGGCTGAAGGCAGCAGGAAATCCCGCAGCCCCCACGTCTGTGGGGCCAAGCAAGCGGTTCCCAAAGAGCTTTAGAACAAGGCATAGTTTTCCCTGCTGGCTCTTTGGGCCTGGGACCCATCTCCAGCCATAGGCCATTTTTGTGCTTGATAGGGCGCCAAGAGGGAAAGGGTGGCTTTGAGGCTGAAGGCAGCAGGAAAGCCTGCAGCCCCCAGGTCTGTGGGGCTACGCAAGCGGTTCCCAAAGAGCTTTAGAACAAGGCATAGTTTTCCCTGCTGGCTCTCTGGGCGGGGGACCCATCTCCAGCCGTATGGCCATTTTTGAGCCTTACGCGGCGCCAAGTGGGAAAGGGTTGTGTCGAGGCTAAAGGCAGCAGGAAAGCCCGCAGCCCCCAGGTCTGTGGGGCTACGCAAGCGGTTCCCAAAGAGCTTTAGAACAAGGCATAATTTTCCCTGCTGGCTCTTTGGGCGGGGGACCCATCTCCAGCCGTATGGCCATTTTTGTGCCTGGCGCAGCGCCAAGTGGGAAAGGGTGGTTTTGAGGCTGAAGGCAGCAGCAAAGCCTGCAGCCCCAAGGTCTGTGGGGCTACGCAAGCGGTTCCCAAAGAGCTTTAGAACAAGGCATAGTTTTCCCTGCTGGCTCTTTGGGCGGGGGACCCATCTCCAGCCGTATGGCCATTTTTGTGCCTGGCCGGGGGCCAAGTGGGAAAGGGTGGTTTTGAGGCTGAAGGCAGCAGGAAAGCCCGCAGCCCCCAGGTCTGTGGGGCTACGCAAGCGGTTCCCAAAGAGCTTTAGAACAAGGCATAGTTTTCCCTGCTGGCTCTTTGGGCGGGGGACCCATCTCCAGCCGTACGGCCATTTTTGTGCCTGGCGCGGCGCCAAGAGGGAAAGGGTGGTGTCGAGGCTAAAGGCAGCAGGAAAGCCCGCAGCCCCCAGGTCTGTGGGGCTACGCAAGCGGTTCCCAAAGAGCTTTAGAACAAGGCATAGTTTTCCCTGCTGGCTCTTTGGGCGGGGGACCCATCTCCAGCCGTATGGCCATTTTTGTGCATGGCGCAGCGCCAAGTGGGAAAGGGTGGCTTTGAGGCTGAAGGCAGCAGGAAAGCCCGCAGCCCCCAGGTCTGTGGGGCTACGCAAGCGGTTCCCAAAGAGCTTTAGAACAAGGCATAGTTTTCCCTGCTGGCTCTTTGGGCATGGGACCCATCTCCACCCATAGGCCATTTTTGTGCCTGATAGGGCGCCAAGTGGGAAAGGGTGGCTTTGAGGCTGAAGACAGCAGGAAAGCCTGCAGCCCCCAGGTCTGTGGGGCTACGCAAGCGGTTCCCAAAGAGCTTTAGAACAAGGCATAGTTTTCCCTGCTGGCTCTTTGGGTGGGGGACCCATCTCCAGCCGTATGGCTACTTTTGTGCCTGACGCGGTGCGTAGTGGCATAGGGTGGTTTTGAGGCTGAAGGCAGCAGGAAAGCCCGCAGCCCCCACGTCTGTGGGGCCAAGCAAGCGGTTCCCAAAGAGCTTTAGAACAAGGCATAGTTTTCCCAGCTGGCTCTTTGGGCGGGGGACCCATCTCCAGCCGTATGGCCATTTTTGAGCCTGGCGCGGCGCCAAGTGGGAAAGGGTGGTTTTGAGGCTGAAGGCAGCAGCAAAGCCTGCAGCCCTAAGGTCTGTGGGGCTACGCAAGCGGTTCCCAAAGAGCTTTAGAACAAGGCAGAGTTTTCCCTGCTGGCTCTTTGGGCGGCGGACACATGTCCAGTCGTATGGCCATTTTTGTGCCTGGCGCGGCGCCAAGTGGGAAAGGGTGGTGTCGAGGCTGAAGGCAGCAGGAAAGCCTGCAGCCCCCAGGTCTGTGGGGCTATGGAAGCGGTTCCCAAAGAGCTTTAGAACAAGGCATAGTTTTCCCTGCTGGCTCTTTGGGCGGGGGACCCATCTCCAGCCGTATGGCCATTTTTGTGCCTCATAGGGCGCCAAGTGGGAAAGGGTGGTGTCGAGGCTGAAGGCAGCAGGAAAGCCCGCAGCCCCCACGTCTGTGGGGCCAAGCAAGCGGTTCCCAAAGAGCTTTAGAACAAGGCATAGTTTTCCCTGCTGGCTCTTTGGGCGCGGGACCCATCTCCAGCCGTATGGCCATTTTTGTGCCTGGCGCGGCGCCAAGTGGGAAAGGATGGTTTTGAGGCTGAAGGCAGCAGGAAAGCCCGCAGCCCCCAGGTCTGTGGGCCCAAGCAAGCGGTTCCCAAAGAGCTTTAGAACAAGGCATAGTTTTCCCTGCTGGCTCTTTGGGTGGGGGACCCATCTCCAAACGTATGGCTATTTTTGTGCCTGGCGCGGTGCGTAGTGGCATAGGGTGGTTTTGAGGCTGAAGGCAGCAGGAAAGCCCGCAGCCCCCACGTCTGTGGGCCCAAGCAAGCGGTTCCCAGAGAGCTTTAGAACAAGGCATAGTTTTCCCTGCTGGCTCTTTGGGCGGGGGACCAACTCCAGCCATATGGCCATTTTTGTGCCTGGCGCGGTGCGTAGTGGGAAAGGGTGGTTTTGAGGCTGAAGGCAGCAGGAAAGCCCGCAGCCCCCAGGTCTGTGGGGCCAAGCAAGCGGTTCCCAAAGAGCTTTAGAACAAGGCATAGTTTTCCCTGCTGGCTCTTTGGGCATGGGACCCAGCTCCAGCCATAGGCCATTTTTGTGCCTGGCGCGGCGCCAAGTGGGAAAGGGTGGCTTTGAGGCTGAAGGCAGCAGCAAAGCCCGCAGCCCCCAGGTCTGTGGGGCTACGCAAGCGGTTCCCAAAGAGCTTTAGAACAAGGCATAGTTTTCCCTGCTGGCTCTTTGGGCGGGGGACCCATCTCCAGCCGTATGGCCATTTTTGTGCCTGGCGCGGCGCCAAGTGGGAAAGGGTGGTGTCGAGGCTGAAGGCAGCAGGAAAGCCCGCAGCCCCCAGGTCTGTGGGGCTACGCAAGCGGTTCCCAAAGAGCTTTAGAACAAGGCATAGTTTTCCCTGCTGGCTCTTTGGGCGGGGGACCCATCTCCAGCCGTATGGCCATTTTTGTGCCTGATAGGGCGCCAAGTGGGAAAGGGTGGCTTTGAGGCTGAAGACAGCAGGAAAGCCTGCAGCCCCCAGGTCTGTGGGGCTATGCAAGCGGTTCCCAAAGAGCTTTAGAACAAGGCATAGTTTTCCCTGCTGGCTCTTTGGGCGGGGGACCCATCTCCAGCCGTATGGCCATTTTTGTGCCTGGCGCGGCGCCAAGTGGGAAAGGGTGGTGTCGAGGCTGAAGGCAGCAGGAAAGCCCGCAGTCCCCAGGTCTGTGGGGCTACGCAAGCGGTTCCCAAAGAGCTTTAGAACAAGGCATAGTTTTCCCTGCTGGCTCTCTGGGCGGGGACCCATCTCCAGCCGTATGGCCATTTTTGAGCCTGGCGCGGCGCCAGGTGGGAAAGGGTGGCTTTGAGGCTGAAGGCAGGAGCAAAGCCTGCAGCCCCCAGGTCTGTGGGGCTACGCAAGCGGTTCCCAAAGAGCTTTAGAACAAGGCATAGTTTTCCCTGCTGGCTCTTAGGGCGGGGGACCCATCTCCAGCCGTATGGCCATTTTTGAGCCTGGCGCGGCGCCAAGTGGGAAAGGGTGGTGTCGAGGCTGAAGGCAGCAGGAAAGCCCGCAGCCCCCAGGTCTGTGGGGCTACGCAAGCGGTTCCCAAAGAGCTTTAGAACAAGGCATAATTTTCCCTGCTGGCTCTCTGGTCGGGGGACCCATCTCCAGCCATATGGCCATTTTTGTCCCTGGCCCGGCGCCAAGTGGGAAAGGGTGGCTTTGAATCTGAAGGCAGCAGGAAAGCCCGCAGCCCCCAGGTCTGTAGGGCTATGCAAGCGGTTCCCAAAGAGCTTTAGAACAAGGCATAGTTTTCCCTGCTGGCTCTTTTGGCAGGGGACCCATCTCCAGCCGTATGGCCATTTTTGTCCCTGGCCCGGCGCCAAGTGGGAAAGGGTGGTGTTGAGGCTGAAGGCAGCAGTAAAGACTGCAGCCCCCAGGTCTGTGGGGCCAAGCAAGCGGTTCCCAAAGAGCTTTAGAACAAGGCATAGTTTTCCCTGCTGGCTCTTTGGGCGGAGGACCCATCTCCAGCCGTATGGCCATTTTTGTGCCTGGCACGGCGCCAAGTGGGAAAGGGTGGCTTTGAGGCTGAAGGCAGCAGCAAAGCCCGCAGCCCCCAGGTCTGTGGGGCTACGCAAGCGGTTCCCAAAGAGCTTTAGAACAAGGCATAGTTTTCCCTGCTGGCTCTTTGGGCATGGGACCCATCTCCAGCCATAGGCCATTTTTGTGCCTGATAGGGCGCCAAGTGGGAAAGGGTGGCTTTGAGGCTGAAGACAGCAGGAAAGCCTGCAGCTCCCAGGTCTGTGGGGCTATGCAAGCGGTTCCCAAAGAGCTTTAGAACAAGGCATAGTTTTCCCTGCTGGCTCTTTGGGCGCGGGACCCATCTCCAGCCGTATGGCCATTTTTGTGCCTGGCGCGGCGCCAAGTGGGAAAGGGTGGTGTCGAGGCTGAAGGCAGCAGGAAAGCCCGCAGCCCCCAGGTCTGTGGGGCTACGCAAGCGGTTCCCAAAGAGCTTTAGAACAAGGCATAGTTTTCCCTGCTGGCTCTTTGGGTGGGGGACCCATCTCCAGACGTATGGCTATTTTTGTGCCTGGCGCGGTGCGTAGTGGCATAGGGTGGTTTTGAGGCTGAAGGCAGCAGGAAAGCCCGCAGCCCCCACGTCTGTGGGGCCAAGCAAGCGGTTCCCAAAGAGCTTTAGAACAAGGCATAGTTTTCCCTGCTGGCTCTTTGGGCGGGGGACCCATCTCCAGCCATATGGCCATTTTTGAGCCTGGAGCAGTGCCAAGTGGGAAAGGGTGGTGTCGAGGCTGAAGGCAGCAGGAAAGCCCGCAGCCCCCACGTCTGTGGGGCCAAGCAAGCGGTTCCCAAAGAGCTTTAGAACAAGGCATAGTTTTCCCTGCTGGCTCTTTGGGCATGGGACCCATCTCCACCCATAGGCCATTTTTGTGCCTGGCGCGGCGCCAAGTGGGAAAGGGTGGCTTTGAGGCTGAAGGCAGCAGCAAAGCCCGCAGCCCCCAGGTCTGTGGGGCTACGCAAGCGGTTCCCAAAGAGCTTTAGAACAAGGCATAGTTTTCCCTGCTGGCTCTTTGGGCGGGGGACCCATCTCCAGCCGTATGGCCATTTTTGAGCCTGGCGCAGCGCCAAGTGGGAAAGGGTGGTGTCGAGCCTGAAGGCAGCAGGAAAGCCCGCAGCCCCCAGGTCTGTGGGGCTACGCAAGCGGTTCCCAAAGAGCTTTAGAACAAGGCATAGTTTTCCCTGCTCGCTCTTTGGGCGGGGGACCCATCTCCAGCCGTATGGCCATTTTTGTGCCTGGCGAAGCCCCAAGAGGGAAAGGGTGGCTTTGAATCTGAAGGCAGCAGGAAAGCCCGCAGCCCCCAGGTCTGTGGGGCTACGCAAGCGGTTCCCAAAGAGCTTTAGAACAAGGCATAGTTTTCCCTGCTGGCTCTTTTGGCAGGGGACCCATCTCCAGCCGTATGGCCATTTTTGTGCCTGGCGCAGCGCCAAGTGGGAAAGGGTGGTGTTGAGGCTGAAGGCAGCAGCAAAGACTGCAGTCCCCAAGTTTGTGGGGCCAAGCAAGCGGTTCCCAAAGAGCTTTAGAACAAGGCATAGTTTTCCCTGCTGGCTCTTTGGGCGGGGGACACATCTCCAGCCGTATGGCCATTTTTGAGCCTGGCGCGGCGCCAAGTGGGAAAGGGTTGTGTCGAGGCTAAAGGCAGCAGGAAAGCCCGCAGCCCCCAGGTCTGTGGGGCTACGCAAGCGGTTCCCAAAGAGCTTTAGAACAAGGCATAATTTTCCCTGCTGGCTCTTTGGGCGGGGGACCCATCTCCAGCCGTATGGCCATTTTTGTGCCTGGCGCAGCGCCAAGTGGGAAAGGGTGGTTTTGAGGCTGAAGGCAGCAGGAAAGCCCACAGCCCCCAGGTCTGTGGGGCTACGCAAGCGGTTCCCAAAGAGCTTTAGAACAAGGCATAGTTTTCCCTGCTGGCTCTTTGGGCGGGGGACCCATCTCCAGCCGTATGGCCATTTTTGTGCCTGGCCGGGGGCCAAGTGGGAAAGGGTGGTTTTGAGGCTGAAGGCAGCAGGAAAGCCCGCAGCCCCCAGGTGTGTGGGGCTACGCAAGCGGTTCCCAAAGAGCTTTAGAACAAGGCATAGTTTTCCCTGCTGGCTCTTTGGGCATGGGACCCATCTCCAGCCATAGGCCATTTTTGTGCTTGATAGGGCGCCAAGTGGGAAAGGGTGGTATCGAGGCTGAAGGCAGCAGGAAAGCCGGCAGCCCCCAGGTCTGTGCGGCTACGCAAGCGGTTCCCAAAGAGCTTTAGAACAAGGCATAATTTTCCCTGCTGGCTCTTCGGCCGGGGGACCCATCTCCAGCCGTACGGCCATTTTTGTGCCTGGCGCGGCGCCAAGAGGGAAAGGGTGGTGTCGAGGCTAAAGGCAGCAGGAAAGCCCGCAGCCCCCAGGTCTGTGGAGCTACGCAAGCAGTTCCCAAAGAGCTTTAGAACAAGGCATAGTTTTCCCTGCTGGCTCTTTGGGCGGGGGACCCATCTCCAGCCGTATGGCCATTTTTGTGCATGGCGCAGCGCCAAGTGGGAAAGGGTGGCTTTGAGGCTGAAGGCAGCAGGAAAGCCCGCAGCCCCCAGGTCTGTGGGGCTACGCAAGCGGTTCCCAAAGAGCTTTAGAACAAGGCATAGTTTTCCCTGCTGGCTCTCTGGGCGGGGGACCCATCTCCAGCCGTATGGCCATTTTTGTGCCTGATAGGGCGCCAAGTGAGAAAGGGTGGCTTTGAGGCTGAAGGCAGCAGGAAAGCCTGCAGCCCCCAGGTCTGTGGGGCTACGCAAGCGGTTCCCAAAGAGCTTTAGAACAAGGCATAGTTTTCCCTGCTGGCTCTTTGGGTGGGGGACCCATCTCCAGCCGTATGGCTATTTTTGTGCCTGACGCGGTGCGTAGTGGCATAGGGTGGTTTTGAGGCTGAAGGCAGCAGGAAAGCCCGCAGCCCCCACGTCTGTGGGGCCAAGCAAGCGGTTCCCAAAGAGCTTTAGAACAAGGCATAGTTTTCCCTGCTGGCTCTTTGGGCGGGGGACCCATCTCCAGCCGTATGGCCATTTTTGTGCCTGGCGCGGTGCGTAGTGGGAAAGGGTGGTTTTGACGCTGAAGGCAGCAGGAAAGCCCGCAGCCCCCAGGTCTGTGGGGCTACGCAAGCGGTTCACCAAAGAGCTTTAGAACAAGGCATAGTTTTCCCTGCTGGCTCTTTGGGCAGGGGACCCATCTCCAGCCGTATGGCCATTTTTGTCCCTGGCCCGGCGCCAAGTGGGAAAGGGTGGTGTTGAGGCTGAAGGCAGCAGCAAAGACTGCAGCCCCCAGGTCTGTGGGGCCAAGCAAGCGGTTCCCAAAGAGCTTTAGAACAATGCATAGTTTTCCCTGCTGGCTCTTTGGGCGGGGGACCCATCTCCAGCCGTATGGCCATTTTTGTGCCTGGCGCGGCGCCAAGTGGGAAAGGGTGGCTTTGAGGCTGAAGGCAGCAGCAAAGCCCGCAGCCCCCAGGTCTGTGGGGCTACGCAAGCGGTTCCCAAAGAGCTTTAGAACAAGGCATAGTTTTCCCTGCTGGCTCTTTGGGCATGGGACCCATCTCCAGCCATATGGCCATTTTTGTGCCTGGCCCGGCGCCAAGAGGGAAAGGGTGGTGTCGAGGCTAAAGGCAGCAGGAAAGCCCGCAGCCCCCAGGTCTGTGGGGCTACGCAAGCGGTTCCCAAAGAGCTTTAGAACAAGGCATAGTTTTCCCTGCTGGCTCTTTGGGCGGGGGACCCATCTCCAGCCTTATGGCCATTTTTGTGCATGGCGCAGCGCCAAGTGGGAAATGGTGGTATCGAGGCTGAAGGCAGTAGGAAAGCCCGCAGCCCCCACGTCTGTGGGGCTACGCAAGCGGTTCCCAAAGAGCTTTAGAACAAGGCATAGTTTTCCCTGCTGGCTCTTTGGGCGGGGGACCCATCTCCAGCCGTATGGCCATTTTTGTGCCTGGCCGGGGGCCAAGTGGGAAAGGGTGGTTTTGAGGCTGAAGGCAGCAGGAAAGCCCGCAGCCCCCAGGTGTGTGGGGCTACGCAAGCGGTTCCCAAAGAGCTTTAGAACAAGGCATAGTTTTCCCTGCTGGCTCTTTGGGCATGGGACCCATCTCCAGCCATAGGCCATTTTTGTGCTTGATAGGGCGCCAAGTGGGAAAGGGTGGTATCGAGGCTGAAGGCAGCAGGAAAGCCGGCAGCCCCCAGGTCTGTGCGGCTACGCAAGCGGTTCCCAAAGAGCTTTAGAACAAGGCATAATTTTCCCTGCTGGCTCTTCGGCCGGGGGACCCATCTCCAGCCGTACGGCCATTTTTGTGCCTGGCGCGGCGCCAAGAGGGAAAGGGTGGTGTCGAGGCTAAAGGCAGCAGGAAAGCCCGCAGCCCCCAGGTCTGTGGAGCTACGCAAGCAGTTCCCAAAGAGCTTTAGAACAAGGCATAGTTTTCCCTGCTGGCTCTTTGGGCGGGGGACCCATCTCCAGCCGTATGGCCATTTTTGTGCATGGCGCAGCGCCAAGTGGGAAAGGGTGGCTTTGAGGCTGAAGGCAGCAGGAAAGCCCGCAGCCCCCAGGTCTGTGGGGCTACGCAAGCGGTTCCCAAAGAGCTTTAGAACAAGGCATAGTTTTCCCTGCTGGCTCTCTGGGCGGGGGACCCATCTCCAGCCGTATGGCCATTTTTGTGCCTGATAGGGCGCCAAGTGAGAAAGGGTGGCTTTGAGGCTGAAGGCAGCAGGAAAGCCTGCAGCCCCCAGGTCTGTGGGGCTACGCAAGCGGTTCCCAAAGAGCTTTAGAACAAGGCATAGTTTTCCCTGCTGGCTCTTTGGGTGGGGGACCCATCTCCAGCCGTATGGCTATTTTTGTGCCTGACGCGGTGCGTAGTGGCATAGGGTGGTTTTGAGGCTGAAGGCAGCAGGAAAGCCCGCAGCCCCCACGTCTGTGGGGCCAAGCAAGCGGTTCCCAAAGAGCTTTAGAACAAGGCATAGTTTTCCCTGCTGGCTCTTTGGGCGGGGGACCCATCTCCAGCCGTATGGCCATTTTTGTGCCTGGCGCGGTGCGTAGTGGGAAAGGGTGGTTTTGACGCTGAAGGCAGCAGGAAAGCCCGCAGCCCCCAGGTCTGTGGGGCTACGCAAGCGGTTCACCAAAGAGCTTTAGAACAAGGCATAGTTTTCCCTGCTGGCTCTTTGGGCAGGGGACCCATCTCCAGCCGTATGGCCATTTTTGTCCCTGGCCCGGCGCCAAGTGGGAAAGGGTGGTGTTGAGGCTGAAGGCAGCAGCAAAGACTGCAGCCCCCAGGTCTGTGGGGCCAAGCAAGCGGTTCCCAAAGAGCTTTAGAACAATGCATAGTTTTCCCTGCTGGCTCTTTGGGCGGGGGACCCATCTCCAGCCGTATGGCCATTTTTGTGCCTGGCGCGGCGCCAAGTGGGAAAGGGTGGCTTTGAGGCTGAAGGCAGCAGCAAAGCCCGCAGCCCCCAGGTCTGTGGGGCTACGCAAGCGGTTCCCAAAGAGCTTTAGAACAAGGCATAGTTTTCCCTGCTGGCTCTTTGGGCATGGGACCCATCTCCAGCCATATGGCCATTTTTGTGCCTGGCCCGGCGCCAAGAGGGAAAGGGTGGTGTCGAGGCTAAAGGCAGCAGGAAAGCCCGCAGCCCCCAGGTCTGTGGGGCTACGCAAGCGGTTCCCAAAGAGCTTTAGAACAAGGCATAGTTTTCCCTGCTGGCTCTTTGGGCGGGGGACCCATCTCCAGCCTTATGGCCATTTTTGTGCATGGCGCAGCGCCAAGTGGGAAATGGTGGTATCGAGGCTGAAGGCAGTAGGAAAGCCCGCAGCCCCCACGTCTGTGGGGCTACGCAAGCGGTTCCCAAAGAGCTTTAGAACAAGGCATAGTTTTCCCTGCTGGCTCTTTGGGCATGGGACCCATCTCCACCCATAGGCCATTTTTGTGCCTGATAGGGCGCCAAGTGGGAAAGGGTGGCTTTGAGGCTGAAGACAGCAGCAAAGACTGCAGCCCCCAGGTCTGTGGGGCTACGCAAGCGGTTCCCAAAGAGCTTTAGAACAAGGCATAGTTTTCCCTGCTGGCTCTTTGGGCGGGGGACCCATCTCCAGCCGTATGGCCATTTTTGTGCCTGGACCGGCGCCAAGTGGGAAAGGGTGGCTTTGAGGCTGAAGGCAGCAGGAAAGCCCGCAGCCCCCAGGTCTGTGGGGCTACGCAAGCGGTTCCCAAAGAGCTTTAGAACAAGGCATAGTTTTCCCTGCTGGCTCTTTGGGCGGGGGACACATCTCCAGCCGTATGGCCATTTTTGAGCCTGGAGCAGTGCCAAGTGGGAAAGGGTGGTTTTGAGGGTGAAGGCAGCAGGAAAGCCCGCAGCCCCCAGGTCTGTGGGGCTACGCAAGCGGTTCCCAAAGAGCTTTAGAACAAGGCATAGTTTTCCCTGCTGGCTCTTTGGGCGGGGGACCCATCTCCAGCCGTATGGCCATTTTTGTGCCTGGCGCGGCGCCAAGTTTGAAAGGGTGGTGTCGAGGCTGAAGGCAGCAGGAAAGCCCGCAGCCCCCAGGTCTGTGGGGCCAAGCAAGCGGTTCCCAAAGAGCTTTAGAACAAGGCATAGTTTTCCCTGCTGGCTCTTTGGGCATGGGACCCATCTCCAGCCATAGGCCATTTTTGTGCTTGATAGGGCGCCAAGTGGGAAAGGGGGGTGTCAAGGCTGAAGGCAGCAGGAAAGCCCGCAGCCCCCAGGTGTGTGGGTCTACGCAAGCGGTTCCCAAAGAGCTTTAGAACAAGGCATAGTTTTCCCTGCTGGCTCTTTGGGCATGGGACCCATCTCCAGCCATAGGCCATTTTTGTGCTTGATAGGGCGCCAAGTGGGAAAGGGTTGCTTTGAGGCTGAAGACAGCAGGAAAGCCCGCAGCCCCCAGGTCTGTGGGGCTACGCAAGCGGTTCCCAAAGAGCTTTAGAACAAGGCATAGTTTTCCCAGCTGGCTCTTAGGGCATGGGACCCATCTCCAGCCATAGGCCATTTTTGTGCCTGGCGCGAAGCCAAGTGGGAAAGGGTGCTGTCGAGGCTGAAGGCAGCAGGAAAGCCCGCAGCCCCAAGGTCTGTGGGGCTACGCAAGCGGTTCCCAAAGAGCTTTAGAACAAGGCATAGTTTTCCCTGCTGGCTCTTTGGGCGGGGGACCCATCTCCAGTCGTATGGCTATTTTTATGCCTGGCGCGTTGCGTAGTGGGAAAGGGTGGTTTTGAGGCTGAAGGCAGCAGGAAAGCCTGCAGCCCCCAGGTCTGTGGGGCTACGCAAGCAGTTCCCAAAGAGCTTTAGAACAAGGCATAGTTTTCCCTGCTGGCTCTTTGGGCGGGGGACCCATCTCCAGCCGTATGGCCATTTTTGTGCCTGATGCGGCGCAAAGTGGGAAAGGGTGGCTTTGAGGCTGAAGGCAGCAGGAAAGCCCGCAGCCCCCAGGTCTGTGAGGCTACGCAAGCGGTTCCCAAAGAGCTTTAGAACAAGGCATAGTTTTCCCTGCTGGCTCTTTGGGCGGGGGACCCATCTCCAGCCGTATGGCCATTTTTGTGCATGGCGCAGCGCCAAGTGGGAAATGGTGGTATCGAGGCTGAAGGCAGCAGGAAAGCCCGCAGCCCCCAGGTCTGTGGGGCTACGCAAGCGGTTCCCAAAGAGCTTTAGAACAAGGCATAGTTTTCCCTGCTGGCTCTTTGGGCATGGGACCCATCTCCACCCATAGGCCATTTTTGTGCCTGATAGGGCGCCAAGTGGGAAAGGGTGGCTTTGAGGCTGAAGACAGCAGGAAAGCCTGCAGCCCCCAGGTCTGTGGGGCTACGCAAGCGGTTCCCAAAGAGCTTTAGAACAAGGCATAGTTTTCCCTGCTGGCTCTTTGGGTGGGGGACCCATCTCCAGCCGTATGGCTATTTTTGTGCCTGACGCGGTGCGTAGTGGCATAGGGTGGTTTTGAGGCTGAAGGCAGCAGGAAAGCCCGCAGCCCCCACGTCTGTGGGGCCAAGCAAGCGGTTCCCAAAGAGCTTTAGAACAAGGCATAGTTTTCCCTGCTGGCTCTTTGGGCGGGGGACCCATCTCCAGCCGTATGGCCATTTTTGTGCCTGGCGCGGCGCCAAGTGGGTAAGGGTGGTGTCGAGGCTGAAGGCAGCAGCAAAGCCTGCAGCCCCCAGGTCTGTGGGGCCAAGCAAGCGGTTCCCAAAGAGCTTTAGAACAAGGCATAGTTTTCCCTGCTGGCTCTTTGGGCGGGGGACCCATCTCCAGCCGTATGGCCATTTTTGTCCCTGACCCGGCGCCAAGTGGGAAAGGGTGGCTTTGAGGCTGAAGGCAGCAGCAAAGCCCGCAGCCCCCAGGTCTGTGGGGCTACGCAAGCGGTTCCCAAAGAGCTATAGAACAAGGCATAGTTTTCCCTGCTGGCTCTTTGGGCGGGGGACCCATCTCCAGCCGTATGGCCATTTTTGTGCCTGGCGCGGTGCGTCGTGGGAAAGGGTGGTTTTGAGGCTGAAGGCAGCAGGAAAGCCTGCCGTCCGAGGGTTTCTTAATGCCTTTTCTTAATGATGTCTCCACAGTGTGAAGTTTTGCAGGATTTGAAAAAGTAATAGACACAGTGAAATTGAGTCTATTGGAAACTTCCATACTTTTCCCTCCCTCTAAAATCTCTGGTGTCCTGTAGTATCCACTGCCTGCAACTGCTGTTGCAGGAGCAGACAGATTGGTATCAAATTTAGAAAAAAGGGACATCATTAAGAGGATTCACTCGCCTTATTTTTCACCGGTGTGGCCAGTAAAGAAACCAAAAAGGCAATGGCGTATCACAGTAGATTACGGAAAATTAAACGCCAACACTGCACCTCTGACCGCTGCTGTTCCGAATATCGCGGAAATTGTGACAATGATAAAAGGAGCTGCCCATCCTTGGAGGGTTGCCTTAGATTTTAAAGACATATTTTTTTATGATTCTCCTCCTTGAGCAGGACAAAGCGCAGTTTGCATTCACATGGAAAGGAGTGCAATATACCTTTAACCGCTTTCCGCAAGGATACAAACATTCCCCCACTATTGCCCATAATGCTTTGGCTAAAGTGCTATCAGAGATTCCTGTTTCACAGGGATGTACAATATACCAATATATTATTGATGACATCTTAATAGGGGAGAGAACCAAGAAAGTGTACAAGACATGATGGAAAACATCCGAAAAACATTATCAGATTTGGGATTGGAAATTCCCGACTCAAAGTGTCAGGGACCCGCACAGGAAGTTAAATTCCTGGGGGTCTGATGGATTAAGGGAGCTGCTTCTGTCCCTCAGGATACCCTGAAAAAATAGAACATGGACAGAATCCTTCCAGCACGAAGGAGTTACAGCAAGTCCTGGGAACTTTAAGTTATTAGCGTAAACACATCCCTGGCTTTTCCATCATTGCTCGCCCCCTTTATTGTTTGCTCAAAAAAGGTAAATCCTGGGAGTCGACTGAACAACATACTAATGCACTAGAATTGCTAATAAAAGAGCTAAGGTTATTCCAACAACTTGGCCCCATACATCCAACTGACCCTGTCCATGTAGAATGGGGGCTCAGTGAACATGGTTCCCATTGTAATTTATGCCAGAAGGGACCAGCAGGACCGGAGAGACCATTAGAATTTAGCTCTCACGCCTTTAATGATACTGAGAGCAGCTATTCAGACCTGGAGAAGGGTTTACTGTCCCTGGTGCGAGCATTGCAACGAGCAGAGCAGATAAGGAGATAACAGAGCGTGATTGTTCGGGGCCCTTTTCGCCTCCCAGATGTGGTCCTTAAAGGGACACCACCACCAGCTGGCATTGCCCAGAAACCCACAGTTCGAAAGTGGTATGCTTATTTAGAAGGCATTAATGATATCATGCCAATCTCTGAAGGTAGTATCAAAGTATCCATGCTCCAGAAGGATAGAGATGGTGCCCTATTGTTCCAATCCCCACCAAACAGACCATCTCCAATCCAAGAAGCACCTCCTCTGAAAGCAGGCAGTGATCTTAGAGGAGTGTGGTTTACTGGTGTGTCATCTCACCGTGAGAACAGCAAGTGGAAATACAAGGCCGTAGCACTGGAAGTAGCAACGGGGGAAAGAGCAATTGAAACAGGAGAAGGTAGGGCACAAGTAGGGGAACTCAGAGCCGTCCTACTAGCTGCACAACATGGAGCTACTTACATTTACACTGACTCATATGCTGTTTTTAAAGGAGCCACTGAATGGCTAGGACACTGGGCAGCCAATGATTGGCAGGTGAATAGAGTCCCAATCTGGGAGACAGACAGTTGGAAGCAACTGTTGGAAATAGGAGGACAGAGACCATTGCACATTGCTTGGGTAAAAGGCCACGATCGTTCAAACTCGATCACTGCTCAGTTCAACCAACAGGTAGATAGCCTCACGCGGCTACAACAAATTGACACTGTAGATGATGGTCGGGAATGGTTACATATTAAGCCTGGCCACACAGGCCGTGCTGATCTGTATCAGGAAGGTCTAGCCCGGGGGTGGCCTGTGTCGGTTAAGCTGTGCGAACAAGTAGTAACTGCCTGGTCACAATGTCGCCTACGACTCAGCAAAGATCATCCGAGTAAGGCGCCTCCCTTACACATGCGGGACAAGAAAATGTTGTGGCATTCATGGCAGATTGATTATATTGGGCCCTTGAGATCATCAGGTGGGAAAAGATATGTCCTAGTCGGAGTGGAGATTATCTCCAGCCTCAGTATGGCCACTGGCTTCAAATCAGCTGCTGGGGACAACACAGTGAAAGGCCTAAAAGGGTGGTTCAGCACACTTCCCCTTCCCGAGGAAATCCAAAGTGATAACGGTTCACACTTTACCGCTACAGTGGTACAAGATTGGGCCAAAGAAGAAGGGATTCGATGGGTATTTCATACTCCCTATTATCCTCAGGCTAATGGCATTGTTGAATGCACCAACGGATTGGTTAAGCGTTTTGCAAAAACTCATAAATCATAAGGGAAGTTGAAGAAGGCACCTTGCCCACCGAAATTCGAAAAGTAATATGGGATAACGCAATTGAATTTGAGAGAAAATTTCAATCCTGGTGGTATCTGGTTAATTTCACCTACGATCCCACTGAGAGCAAAGCCACAGCTTTTGTCTTAACGATACGCAATGCCTCAGTATCCACCATATACCCAATCATCGCACTGGGGTTGAATCACCAAGGAGCTCTACTCTATCCAACACAGCACAGAGGTTGGGCACGACAAAATGAGACTAAATGGCAAACTGCTGATGTTGACGCATGCGTTTCACGAGACCAACAAGGATTCATTTGTGAGAGTAATACTCTCAAAGCACAAGACCTTTGTCTTGACACCAACCAGAATGCTTGTCACTTTGAGACACATCCCGATGAAACCCCAGAGACTGTGCTTGACTATATTGGGAAAGGGTGCGTTAGCATGAGGTCTCCCTGTAGTCTTGTATTATAGACGAGAAAGGCTTGAGACCATGGCCACTCTGGGTCTCTTTGACTACAAACAACAGGGAATAAAAAGGTGAAACTGAATAGCATCAATTCCATCTGCCAATTCGTCATTTTAGAATTTGGGCCTCCAAATAGCCATACATCATAAAAGTAGTATTATTGCCAGGTTCAATGTCAGGATTCCCTGGAGACATTCAAAGGTAGCGTAGGCCAATCCGTCTGTACAGCTCATCCAAGGTTCCTGTAAGACATAAAGGAAAAGAAAATCTGCTCGGTCTTATTCGACCGACGGGGTTAAAAAGAAGGTGCGGTCCACCGGGTGCTGATCCGGTGTATCTTCCCTGAACAATCCTTGGCTTCCCATGCATAGGGATTTTTGGGAGTAGCTAGCACCATTGGCACCGTCCCATTTTGAGGCATTTTCACTAGCACAGGTAGTCCAGGGTGAAATCTTCCGGGGTATTTTCCCGGTTCATTGGCAGCCTTTGGCGAGATAATATTGGCAGGTACACAGAAAGCTTTCATTTTAGGACAGCCGTCTCCACTCCATTTGTTATTTAGTTGATAGATGGCATCATCCAATCGCAAATGCCAACCAGGTTCATGACTTTTTGCAAAACGCTTAACCAATCTATTGGTGCGTTCAACAATGCCATTAGCCTGGGGATAACAGGGAGTATGAAATACCCATCGAATCCCTTCTTCCTTGGCCCAATCTTGTACCACCGAAGCCGTAAAGTGTGAAACGTTATCACTCTGGATTTCGTCGGGAAGGGGAAGTGTGCTGAACCACCCTGTTAGGCCTTTCACTGTGTTGTCCCTCGTAGCTGGTTTGAAACTGCTGGCCATACTGAGGCTGGAGATAATCTCCACTCCTACCAGGACATATCTTTTCCCACCTGATGATCTCAAGGGCCCAATATAATCAAGCTGCCATGAATGCCACAACGCTTTCTTGTCCCGCATGTGTAAGGGAGGCGCCTTACTCGGATGATCTTTGCTGAGTCGTAGGCGACATTGTGAACAGGCAGTTACTATTTGTTCGCACAGCTTAACTGACACAAGCCACCCACCTTCCCGATACAGGTCAGGACGGCCTGTGCGGCCACGTTTAACATGTAACGATTCAAGTAAGCGTTCCCATTCCCGACCATCATCTACAATGTCAATTTGTTGTAGCCGCGTGAGGCCATCTACCTGTTGGTTGAACTGAGCAGTGATCGAGTTTGAACGATCGTGGCCTTTTACCCAAGCAATGTGCAATGGTCTCTGTCCTCCTATTTCCAACAGTTGCTTCCAATTATCTGTCTCCCAAACTGGGACTCTATTCACCTGCCAATCGTTGGCTGCCCAGTGTCCTAGCCATTCAGTGGCTCCTTTAAGAACAGCATATGACTCAGCGTAAAAGGAGGTGGCTCCATGTTGTGCAGCTAGTAGGACAGCTCTGAGTTCCCCTACCCTCCCCTATTTCAATTGCTCTTTCTCCCGTTGTTACTTCCAGTGCTACGGCCTTATATTTGCACTTATTTTTTTAACGGTGAGATGACGCACCAGTAAACCACACTCCTCTAAGATCACTGCTGTCCCTCAAAGGAGGTGCTTCTTGGATCGGAGATGGTCTGTTTGGTGGGGATTGGAACAATAGGGCACCATCTATATCCTTTGGTATCCTTGTGAAGTAGCCTTGGATACTTTAACACTGCCTTCAGAGACTGGCTTGATTTCATTAATGCCTTCTAAATAAGCATACCACTTTCGAACTGTAGGTCTCTGGGCAATGCCAGCTGGTGGTGGTGTCCCTTTAAGGACCACATCTGGGAGGCGAAAAGGTCCCAGGAAAGATCACACTCTGTTCTCTTCTTATCTGCTCTGCTCGTTGCAACGCTCGCACCAGGGACAGTAAACCCTTCTCCAGGTCTGAATAGCTGCATTCAGTATCATTGAAGGAGTGTGAGCAAAATTCTAATGGTCTCTCCGGTCCTGCTGGTCCCTTCTGCCATAAATTACAACGGGAACCATGTTCACTGAGCCCCCATTCTACATGGACAGGGTCAGTTGGATGTATGGGGCCAAGTTGTTGGAATAACCTTAGCTCCTTTATTAGTAATTGCAGAGCATTAGTGTGTTGTTCAGTCCACACCCAGGATTTACCCTTTTTTGGCAAGCTATGAAGGGGGCGAGCAATGATGGAAAAGCCAGGGATGTGTTTACGCCAATAACTTAAAGTTCCCAGGACCTGCTGTAACTCCTTCGTGCTGGAAGGATTCTGTCCATGTTCTATTTTTTCAGGGTATCCTGAGGGACAGAAGCAGCTCCCTTAATCCACCAGACCCCCAGGAATTTAACTTCCTGTGCGGGTCCCTGACACTTTGAGTCGGGTCTACGTGAGGCACCCACTAACACTTCTGCCCTAGTCATTCGCTGCTCTCCCGGCAACCAGAGGTTAATTTTTGCAGTGGGGCATGTTTTTACCACACCATCAATTCCTGTGAAGTTGACTCTGCGTCGGGTGGGATTTATACCTAGAAGTTGTGCTGTTTCGTTAGTGATTGCAGACATTTGGGCTCCGGTATCAATAATAAAATTTACCAATATCTTCCGGGGTCCAACAGGAATGACAATAACAGGTTCGGAGTCTTTATGAGAGCGCCATTGGATTGCTAGTACCTGCCCGACAGGGTTGCTCAGTGCCCTCCCCGGGGATAGGAGTGTTGTGGCTGGGACTCTGTCAAATCAATCAAGTTATGTTCCGGTGCAGAAGGCACAGTTTTCTCACGGCTTGGGGATTCTCTGGTTAGACTTTTCTCCCCAGCCGCATTATTCTTTCTAGGTAGAGATTGGACTAGCGTACGGAGATCTCCCGTAGGGTCACCGTGCAAGAATTGTCGGGGCACCCCTAATTGTAGGGCTTTACGCCACAACTCATTCCGGTCCTTATCTGGCTTAAACCTTCCCTCTGATTTAGGGTTTTGAGTGTGAGTTTGGACTTGGCGAACCTTTCGCGGGTGTTCGGAGGATTTCTCACTAGTTTGGCTGGCCCAGCCCATTCGGCGCCCATATTGATCTATTTCCTGTACATTCCAGGTGGGCATGTAGTGACGACGGCCCCGCCCATGAGCACCCCGAGCATCCCGTATACGATCTTGAGTGCGAACAAGGAACGGTTTCAGGCAACCGGGAAGACCACGGATGAGAGGGGCTAATCGATCCGGGTCGATAGGGGCTGACATTGGGGATTTCCGAAATTCCTCTCTGTCATACATGGCTTGCAGACAAGCTGCTTTCCGTACAGCCGCAAACAGATCAGAGTAGCCTGTAGCTCTAATCTCTAACGGCTCCCCCCTCTCTCGCGGATCCATACCCCTTGCCCAAAAGGCTGCTCGAGCGGTTAGGGAATAATTATGATCCCCAGGCATAGTGGTTAAAAACACTCCTGGTCCCCAAGAGTCTCCTGCTTCTTCCTCACTCAGCATAATTCTGCCCCCCCCTTCAGAAGAAACTCGCCACACATACTCAACAGCTGACTCTTCTGGTCGCCTCGAATATTTCTCCCTTATTTTTGTTAACTCGGTTGGTGTCCATGGAACGGTACGCACAGTGGTGTGAATTTCATCACCATCATCAACTGCAGTTTCAGTTTTAACCAGAGGACGTAAAGGAAAAACTTGGGATTTCAAAGTAAAAGTCCTTTCCTCCTCATCTTCTTCGTCATCCTCACTGTTAGACAAAAAAATCTCCGGTCTGGGTTCCGGAATTTGGATAACACATTAACTTACGAATCTGTTGGACCTGGGTCGAGGGCTGCATTTTATCTAAGAGCCCGGTCACCCTTTCAATAACATTTTAAGTTGGCGATTTTCACTCCCAAGTTGAGCATTCCGGTTTCCTAAACATTCATTCTCACTCACAAGCTTATCGACTTGAGTTCTTAATCTTTCTCCTGTCTCCTTTTGCAAGGCTAATGATGACTTCAGCACCTCATTCTCCGATTTCAGGGTTGCATATTCTACAGCTGAAATCAGATTAGGAGCGGGGGTTTCTCTAGCTTCTTGTTGTGCACAAGATAAACAGGCGCCTAACACAGCACAAATCACACCCTTGCCTTTCCCCGCTCTGAGCTTCTGTGAAACCCGACGCTCTTCAATACGTTCCACCACTTTCTCTTCATCCTTCCAAAATTTTTGGGCCCACTCCTTCCCAGCCTGGGAAGGGGCACAATCATATTTTTGCAGCAGTTTATCCATGGCAATCCTGCCGACTACGCCAAATTCTGTTGCGTGAAACGGGGCCAAGCGGTTTTGGCAGAAGATAAACCCCCTTGCGTTCTAACACTCCTCACCGAGGTGGGAGGCCAGGTGCGGCTGGGTTTCAATTCTGAGTGATGCCCAATTCAGCACTATCAGGCCAATCGCGTTTACTATGTGTTAAACTATTACGATTTGGAGACACTAATAGTGGGCTGCACCTTCAGTCTAGTCGTGCTCCTGAACCAGCACGGCCTCTCTCAAGTTTTGGTCGCGTTCAGTGAGAAAGCGAAACGACTAGCTACTGAAACAGTGCAGTTTATTTAAACAACAGATATACAGGTTCTTTAGGATTGCCGGTGATAAATACACTGTCTGCAAAGCACGTGCAAATAAAGACATTGTTAAATAGACAAACGCGTGACAAAATTATAAACGATACAGCCTGGCTATAAATGTAGGGTAGAGATTCTCTAGAGAAATTTCTAGAGTCCCCGAGAAAGCACTCGGTGTAATCAAAGTCTTACCCAAAGGCGTCCTTATGGGGGGAAGAAAGGCTCAGCCCGTCGACTGATCCCAGAAAACAGCGGTGGGATTCTTCGCGATGGTGTCTTCCCAGACATCCCCCCTCTCTTGGGCTATTTTTATATTATTTTTTTAACTTCAAAGTGGAGTTTGAGTGACTTTAGTCATATGTACTTTTATTATGATTAATGTACTCAAGGAGGAGTGTTCACACCTCGGGGGCGGATAGCCTCCGGGATGGAGGTGTGTTTTGATACATTGTGGTGAGCAAAGTTCGCACAAAAGGACAGCATTTCATCAACATTTGACGAAATGTTGGCTCGGGTGGCGTGTAAGCCGCTTATCAGTTCCGTAGTACCATCTCGTCCCCATATCTGCTATTCGTCACAAGGGAAGGCCACGGAACAAGCGCGTTCCGTTCCATCCCTCGTGTAGTTTCGCAAACAACCTTGTACAGGGAATCACAGCTGTTGCATTCTTCGTGTGCTAGCTGCGGCTGTATTCTACCTCAGAAGCCTCTTGATTTTATGACTTTCCTTAATGTGTGAACAATGCTGTATTTTTGTATTCTTGGCCAATTTAGTAATTATTCCACAAGAACACACATTGGTTGCCGATTTATCAACGGGTCTAATCACCACAGGCCAACTGTAATTAAAACCATCTATGTAGACTCTACCAAAGCGGACAAATACAACACTGATTGTTACAAAATTATGGAGCCAAATTCAGATTGCTGGCACAATTTCACTTTCATCAAACCTACAGTAGTGTACTGTATTTGGGGCTACAAGGGCACAGAATTGTTATTTGAATTTATGATTGACTCAAATACACCTGAACTTGCTGAAATGAATCCAGAACCTACACCCCACAAACTCTCAAAGGCTCTCTCTTCTAAGAGAAAAAAAAAAAAACCACCTCTCTCTTTTCTAAGCCCTCCATTAGACTAACTCCTTACATTTTCAACATTGGCCCTTACGTTATTAAACACACACAGGTCAACAACAGGTACTGTTTAATCCCACATATTCCCTCAAACGAGCAGAATTGTCAATGCAGATTAAAATCTCTGCGATCAAACCCACCTGCTCACCATTCCTGAGTACATCTTATGCAGAATGGTCAGCATGGTTACGCAAACGAACTCTTGCCACTTCACACGGACGGAAGAGGGATGCGACTGGTATCTTAGGAACAGGCCTGGGAGTCTTGAATAGTATAGATGCTGAGATACTTGCCAACAAACTAGTCACAACCGCTACTGATCTGGACAAATTAAGACATCCCCTACGGTCCTCTCTATTAGCATTGGGAAACCACCAACGGCTTTTATCGAATATATTGCCTCAATGGGAAGAAACGGGTGAAAAAGACCATCAGCTGATCACAGATGCACTTGGTACAACTCAAACCAATGTTTCCTTGGCTCTTAGTTGTATCCAAGCCCAATTGTGGATGCAATCTATGACAGCCGCAATCATAAGGGAAGGTAAAGAAGGCACCTTGCCCACCGAAATTCGAAAAGTAATATGGGATAACGCAATTGAATTTGAGAAAAAATTTCAGTCCAGGTGGTATCTGGTTAATTTCACCTACGATCCCACTGAGAGCAAAGCCACAGCTTTTGTCTTAACGATACGCAATGCCTCCGTATACACCACATACCCAATCATCGCACTGGGGTTGAATCACCAAGGAGCTCTACTCTATCCAACACAGCACAGAGGTTGGGCACGACAAAATGAGACTAAATGGCAAACTGCTGATGTTGACGCATGCGTTTCACGAGACCAACAAGGATTCATTTGTGAGAGTAATACTCTCAAAGCACAAGACCTTTGTCTTGACACCAACCAGAATGCTTGTCACTTTGAGACACATCCCGATGAAACCCCAGAGACTGTGCTTGACTATATTGGGAAAGGGTGCGTTAGCATGAGGTCTCCCTGTAGTCTTGTATTCAGAGATGACATAGTAATCACTCAAATCTTTGTGTTTGAACTTTACTAACACAAAGTTACGGGATGCGACTTCAATTATTAAGCTCCTGTTACGTCTTTTCAATTGCTACAACCTAATTATACGTTGATTCGAGATTGTTGCCTGCCCCTATCGGAATGAATCTCTCCCTGGTGAAGAAGCTGCTAAAACACAATGAATTGAAGCGACTCTTGAAAGAGGCCCAAGAAAATAGACAGACAACTTTGATTACCGTCCATCATCAGGTTGAAGAAATACACAAAGCGTTGGAAAGAGTGAAGAGAGGCGGAGGACATAGATGGGGAGATACTCTTTTTGGATGGTCACCGACAGTTACAGGACTTTATAACAAGATGCTTCACTCTGTTGTTGTTTTACTAATACTCACTGTATTGTGCTTTACTTAGACAATTGTTTTGCATGTTAGACTTTGGATTATGATGAAAAGTTTAAATCGCTTGATCACTCCGCGAGAAGGATTTCCACTTGATATCCCTCACCACAAGAACACATGTGATCTTTCTTATCAGTGTTGAGTACGTCGACCTTGACTGACTGTAGACAAAGCTTTCCCTGCAGGCTCTTTGGGCGTGGGACCCATCTCCAGCCGTATGGCCATTTTTGTGCCTGGCGCGGCGCCAAGTGGGAAAGGGTGGTTTTGAGGCTGAAGGCAGCAGGAAAGCCTGCAGCCCCCAGGTCTGTGGGGCTACGCAAGCGGTTCCCAAAGAGCTTTAGAACAAGGCATAGTTTTCCCTGCTGGCTCTTTGGGCATGGGACCCATCTCCAGCCGTATGGCCATTTTTGTGCCTGGCGCGGCGCCAAGTGTGAAAGGGTGGCTTTGAGGCTGAAGGCAGCAGGAAAGCCCGCAGCCCCCAGGTCTGTGGGGCTACGCAAGCGGTTCCCAAAGAGCTTTAGAACAAGGCATAGTTTTCCCTGCTGGCTCCTTGGGCGGGGGACCCATCTCCAGCTGTATGGCCATTTTTGTGCCTAGCGCGACGCCAAGTGGGAAAGGGTGGCTTTGAGGCTGAAGACAGCAGCAAAGCCTGCAGCCCCCAGGTCTGTGGGGCTACGCAAGCGGTTCCCAAAGAGCTTTAGAACAAGGCATAGTTTTCCCTGCTGGCTCTTTGGGCGGGGGACCCATCTCCAGCCGTATGGCCATTTTTGAGCCTGGCGCGGCGCCAAGTGGGAAAGGGTGGTTTTGAGGCTGAAGGCAGCAGCAAAGCCTGCAGCCCTAAGGTCTGTGGGGCTACGCAAGCGGTTCCCAAAGAGCTTTAGAACAAGGCAGAGTTTTCCCTGCTGGCTCTTTGGGCGGCAGACACATGTCCAGTCGTATGGCCATTTTTGTGCCTGGCGCGGCGCCAAGTGGGAAAGGGTGGTGTCGAGTCTGAAGGCAGCAGGAAAGCCTGCAGCCCCCAGGTCTGTGGGGCTACGCAAGCGGTTCCCAAAGAGCTTTAGAACAAGGCATAGTTTTCCCTGCTGGCTCTTTGGGCGGGGGACCCATCTCCAGCCGTATGGCCATTTTTGTGCCTGATAGGGCGCCAAGTGGGAAAGGGTGGTGTCGAGGCTGAAGACAGCAGGAAAGCCCGCAGCCCCCACGTCTGTGGGGCCAAGCAAGCAGTTCCCAAAGAGCTTTAGAACAAGGCATAGTTTTCCCTGCTGGCTCTTTGGGCATGGGACCCATCTCCACCCATAGGCCATTTTTGTGCCTGATAGGGCGCCAAGTGGGAAAGGGTGGCTTTGAGGCTGAAGACAGCAGGAAAGCCTGCAGCCCCCAGGTCTGTGGGGCTCTGCAAGCGGTTCCCAAAGAGCTTTAGAACAAGGCATAGTTTTCCCTGCTGGCTCTTTGGGCGGGGGACCCATCTCCAGCCGTATGGCCATTTTTGTGCCTGGCGCGGTGCGTAGTGGCATAGGGTGGTGTCGAGGCTGAAGGCAGCAGGAAAGCCCGCAGCCCCCACGTCTGTGGGCCCAAGCAAGCGGTTCCCAGAGAGCTTTAGAACAAGGCATAGTTTTCCCTGCTGGCTCTTTGGGCGGGGGACCCATCTCCAGCCATATGGCCATTTTTGTGCCTGGCGCGGTGCGTAGTGGGAAAGGGTGGTTTTGAGGCTGAAGGCAGCAGGAAAGCCCGCAGCCCCCAGGTCTGTGGGGCCAAGCAAGCGGTTCCCAAAGAGCTTTAGAACAAGGCATAGTTTTCCCTGCTGGCTCTCTGGGCGGGGACCCATCTCCAGCCGTATGGCCATTTTTGAGCCCGGCGCGGCGCCAGGTGGGAAAGGGTGGCTTTGAGGCTGAAGACAGCAGGAAAGCCTGCAGCTCCCAGGTCTGTGGGGCTATGCAAGCGGTTCCCAAAGAGCTTTAGAACAAGGCATAGTTTTCCCTGCTGGCTCTTTGGGCGGGGGACCCATCTCCAGCCGTATGGCCATTTTTGTGCCTGGCGCGGCGCCAAGTGGGAAAGGGTGGTGTCGAGGCTGAAGGCAGCAGGAAAGCCCGCAGCCCCCAGGTCTGTGGGGCTACGCAAGCGGTTCCCAAAGAGCTTTAGAACAAGGCATAGTTTTCCCTGCTCGCTCTTTGGGCGGGGGACCCATCTCCAGCCGTATGGCCATTTTTGTGCCTGGCGAAGCCCCAAGACGGAAAGGGTGGCTTTGAATCTGAAGGCAGCAGGAAAGCCCGCAGCCCCCAGGTCTGTGGGGCTACGCAAGCGGTTCCCAAAGAGCTTTAGAACAAGGCATAGTTTTCCCTGCTGGCTCTTTTGGCAGGGGACCCATCTCCAGCCGTATGGCCATTTTTGAGCCTGGCCCGGCGCCAAGTGGGAAAGGGTGGTGTTGAGACTGAAGGCAGCAGCAAAGCCCGCAGCCCCCAGGTCTGTGGGGCTACGCAAGCAGTTCCCAAAGAGCTTTAGAACAAGGCATAGTTTTCCCTGCTGGCTCTCTGGGCGGGGGACCCATCTGCAGCCGTATGGCCATTTTTGAGCCTGGAGCAGTGCCAAGTGGGAAAGGGTGGTTTTGAGGGTGAAGGCAGCAGGAAAGCCCGCAGCCCCCAGGTCTGTGGGGCTACGCAAGCGGTTCCCAAAGAGCTTTAGAACAAGGCATAGTTTTCCCTGCTGGCTCTTTGGGCGGGGGACCCATCTCCAGCCGTATGGCCATTTTTGTGCCTGGCGCGGCGCCAAGTGGGAAAGGGTGGTTTTGAGGCTGAAGGCAGCAGGAAATCCCGCAGCCCCCACGTCTGTGGGGCCAAGCAAGCGGTTCCCAAAGAGCTTTAGAACAAGGCATAGTTTTCCCTGCTGGCTCTTTGGGCCTGGGACCCATCTCCAGCCATAGGCCATTTTTGTGCTTGATAGGGCGCCAAGTGGGAAAGGGTGGCTTTGAGGCTGAAGACAGCAGGAAAGCCTGCAGCCCCCAGGTCTGTGGGGCTACGCAAGCGGTTCCCAAAGAGCTTTAGAACAAGGCATAGTTTTCCCTGCTGGCTCTTTGGGTGGGGGACCCATCTCCAGCCGTATGGCTATTTTTGTGCCTGACGCGGTGCGTAGTGGCATAGGGTGGTTTTGAGGCTGAAGGCAGCAGGAAAGCCCGCAGCCCCCACGTCTGTGGGGCTACGCAAGCGGTTCCCAAAGAGCTTTAGAACAAGGCATAGTTTTCCCAGCTGCCTCTTTGGGCGGGGGACCCATCTCCAGCCGTATGGCCATTTTTGAGCCTGGCGCGGCGCCAAGTGGGAAAGGGTGGTTTTGAGGCTGAAGGCAGCAGCAAAGCCTGCAGCCCTAAGGTCTGTGGGGCTACGCAAGCGGTTCCCAAAGAGCTTTAGAACAAGGCAGAGTTTTCCCTGCTGGCTCTTTGGGCGGCGGACACATGTCCAGTCGTATGGCCATTTTTGAGCCTGGCGCGGCGCCAAGTGGGAAAGGGTGGTTTTGAGGCTGAAGGCAGGAGCAAAGCCTGCAGCCCCCAGGTCTGTGGGGCTATGGAAGCGGTTCCCAAAGAGCTTTAGAACAAGGCAGAGTTTTCCCTGCTGGCTCTTTGGGCGGCGGACACATGTCCAGTCGTATGGCCATTTTTGTGCCTGGCGCGGCGCCAAGTGGGAAAGGGTGGTGTCGAGTCTGAAGGCAGCAGGAAAGCCTGCAGCCCCCAGGTCTGTGGGGCTATGGAAGCGGTTCCCAAAGAGCTTTAGAACAAGGCAGAGTTTTCCCTGCTGGCTCTTTGGGCGGGGGACCCATCTCCAGCCGTATGGCCATTTTTGTGCCTGGCGCGGCGCCAAGTGGGAAAGGGTGGTGTCGAGGCTGAAGGCAGCAGGAAAGCCCGCAGCCCCCACGTCTGTGGGGCCAAGCAAGCGGTTCCCAAAGAGCTTTAGAACAAGGCATAGTTTTCCCTGCTGGCTCTTTGGGCGGGGGACCCATCTCCAGACGTATGGCTATTTTTGTGCCTGGCGCGGTGCGTAGTGGCATAGGGTGGTTTTGAGGCTGAAGGCAGCAGGAAAGCCCGCAGCCCCCAGGTCTGTGGGCCCAAGCAAGCGGTTCCCAGAGAGCTTTAGAACAAGGCATAGTTTTCCCTGCTGGCTCTTTGGGCATGGGACCCATCTCCAGCCATAGGCCATTTTTGTGCCTGATAGGGCGCCAAGTGGGAAAGGGTGGCTTTGAGGCTGAAGACAGCAGGAAAGCCTGCAGCTCCCAGGTCTGTGGGGCTATGCAAGCGGTTCCCAAAGAGCTTTAGAACAAGGCATAGTTTTCCCTGCTGGCTCTTTGGGCGGGGGACCCATCTCCAGCCGTATGGCCATTTTTGTGCCTGGCGGGGCGCCAAGTGGGAAAGGGTGGTGTCGAGGCTGAAGGCAGCAGGAAAGCCCGCAGCCCCCAGGTCTGTGGGGCTACGCAAGCGGTTCCCAAAGAGCTTTAGAACAAGGCATAGTTTTCCCTGCTGGCTCTTTGGGTGGGGGACCCATCTCCAGACGTATGGCTATTTTTGTGCCTGGCGCGGTGCGTAGTGGCATAGGGTGGTTTTGAGGCTGAAGGCAGCAGGAAAGCCCGCAGCCCCCACGTCTGTGGGTCCAAGCAAGCGGTTCCCAAAGAGCTTTAGAACAAGGCATAGTTTTCCCTGCTGGCTCTTTGGGCGGGGGACACATCTCCAGCCGTATGGCCATTTTTGTGCCTGATAGGGCGCCAAGTGGGAAAGGGTGGCTTTGAGGCTGAAGACAGCAGGAAAGCCTGCAGCCCCCAGGTCTGTGGGGCTATGCAAGCGGTTCCCAAAGAGCTTTAGAACAAGGCATAGTTTTCCCTGCTGGCTCTTTGGGCGGGGGACCCATCTCCAGCCGTATGGCCATTTTTGTGCCTGGCGCGGCGCCAAGTGGGAAAGGGTGGTGTCGAGGCTGAAGGCAGCAGGAAAGCCCGCAGTCCCCAGGTCTGTGGGGCTACGCAAGCGGTTCCCAAAGAGCTTTAGAACAAGGCAGAGTTTTCCCTGCTGGCTCTCTGGGCGGGGACCCATCTCCAGCCGTATGGCCATTTTTGAGCCTGGCGCGGCGCCAGGTGGGAAAGGGTGGCTTTGAGGCTGAAGGCAGGAGCAAAGCCTGCAGCCCCCAGGTCTGTGGGGCTACGCAAGCGGTTCCCAAAGAGCTTTAGAACAAGGCATAGTTTTCCCTGCTGGCTCTTAGGGCGGGGGACCCATCTCCAGCCGTATGGCCATTTTTGAGCCTGGCGCGGCGCCAAGTGGGAAAGGGTGGTGTCGAGGCTGAAGGCAGCAGGAAAGCCCGCAGCCCCCAGGTCTGTGGGGCTACGCAAGCGGTTCCCAAAGAGCTTTAGAACAAGGCATAGTTTTCGCTGCTCGCTCTTTGGGCGGGGGACCCATCTCCAGCCGTATGGCCATTTTTGTGCCTGGCGAAGCCCCAAGAGGGAAAGGGTGGCTTTGAATCTGAAGGCAGCAGGAAAGCCCGCAGCCCCCAGGTCTGTGGGGCTACGCAAGCGGTTCCCAAAGAGCTTTAGAACAAGGCATAGTTTTCCCTGCTGGCTCTTTGGGCGGGGGACCCATCTCCAGCCTTATGGCCATTTTTGTCCCTGGCCCGGCGCCAAGTGGGAAAGGGTGGTGTTGAGGCTGAAGGCAGCAGCAAAGACTGCAGCCCCCAGGTCTGTGGGGCCAAGCAAGCGGTTCCCAAAGAGCTTTAGAACAAGGCATAGTTTTCCCTGCTGGCTCTTTGGGCGGGGGACCCATCTCCAGCCGTATGGCCATTTTTGTGCCTGGCACGGCGCCAAGTGGGAAAGGGTGGCTTTGAGGCTGAAGGCAGCAGCAAAGCCCGCAGCCCCCAGGTCTGTGGGGCTACGCAAGCGGTTCCCAAAGAGCTTTAGAACAAGGCATAGTTTTCCCTGCTGGCTCTTTGGGCGGGGGACCCATCTCCAGCCGTATGGCCATTTTTGTGCCTGGCGCGGCGCCAAGTGGGAAAGGGTGGTGTCGAGGCTGAAGGCAGCAGGAAAGCCCGCAGCCCCCACGTCTGTGGGGCCAAGCAAGCGGTTCCCAAAGAGCTTTAGAACAAGGCATAGTTTTCCCTGCTGCCTCTTTGGGCCTGGGACCCATCTCCAGCCATAGGCCATTTTTGTGCTTGATAGGGCGCCAAGTGGGAAAGGGTGGCTTTGAGGCTGAAGGCAGCAGGAAAGCCTGCAGCCCCCAGGTCTGTGGGGCTACGCAAGCAGTTCCCAAAGAGCTTTAGAACAAGGCATAGTTTTCCCTGCTGGCTCTTTGGGCGGGGGACCCATCTCCAGACGTATGGCTATTTTTGTGCCTGGCGCGGTGCGTAGTGGCATAGGGTGGTTTTGAGGCTGAAGGCAGCAGGAAAGCCCGCAGCCCCCAGGTCTGTGGGCCCAAGCAAGCGGTTCCCAGAGAGCTTTAGAACAAGGCATAGTTTTCCCTGCTGGCTCTTTGGGCATGGGACCCATCTCCAGCCATAGGCCATTTTTGTGCCTGATAGGGCGCCAAGTGGGAAAGGGTGGCTTTGAGGCTGAAGACAGCAGGAAAGCCTGCAGCTCCCAGGTCTGTGGGGCTATGCAAGCGGTTCCCAAAGAGCTTTAGAACAAGGCATATTTTTCCCTGCTGGCTCTTTGGGCGGGGGACCCATCTCCAGCCGTATGGCCATTTTTGTGCCTGGCGCGGCGCCAAGTGGGAAAGGGTGGTGTCGAGGCTGAAGGCAGCAGGAAAGCCCGCAGCCCCCAGGTCTGTGGGGCTACGCAAGCGGTTCCCAAAGAGCTTTAGAACAAGGCATAGTTTTCCCTGCTGGCTCTTTGGGTGGGGGACCCATCTCCAGACGTATGGCTATTTTTGTGCCTGGCGCGGTGCGTAGTGGCATAGGGTGGTTTTGAGGCTGAAGGCAGCAGGAAAGCCCGCAGCCCCCAGGTCTGTGGGCCCAAGCAAGCGGTTCCCAGAGAGCTTTAGAACAAGGCATAGTTTTCCCTGCTGGCTCTTTGGGCGGGGGACCAACTCCAGCCATATGGCCATTTTTGTGCCTGGCGCGGTGCGTAGTGGGAAAGGGTGGTTTTGAGGCTGAAGGCAGCAGGAAAGCCCGCAGCCCCCAGGTCTGTGGGGCCAAGCAAGCGGTTCCCAAAGAGCTTTAGAACAAGGCATAGTTTTCCCTGCTGGCTCTTTGGGCATGGGACCCAGCTCCAGCCATAGGCCATTTTTGTGCCTGGCGCGGCGCCAAGTGGGAAAGGGTGGTTTTGAGGCTGAAGGCAGCAGCAAAGCCCGCAGCCCCCAGGTCTGTGGGGCTACGCAAGCGGTTCCCAAAGAGCTTTAGAACAAGGCATAGTTTTCCCTGCTGGCTCTTTGGGCGGGGGACACATCTCCAGCCGTATGGCCATTTTTGTGCCTGATAGGGCGCCAAGTGGGAAAGGGTGGTGTCGAGGCTGAAGGCAGCAGGAAAGCCCGCAGCCCCCAGGTCTGTGGGGCTACGCAAGCGGTTCCCAAAGAGCTTTAGAACAAGGCATAGTTTTCCCTGCTGGCTCTTTGGGCGGGGGACCCATCTCCAGCCGTATGGCCATTTTTGTGCCTGATAGGGCGCCACGTGGGAAAGGGTGGCTTTGAGGCTGAAGACAGCAGGAAAGCCTGCAGCCCCCAGGTCTGTGGGGCTATGCAAGCGGTTCCCAAAGAGCTTTAGAACAAGGCATAGTTTTCCCTGCTGGCTCTTTGGGCGGGGGACCCATCTCCAGCCGTATGGCCATTTTTGTGCCTGGCGCGGCGCCAAGTGGGAAAGGGTGGTGTCGAGGCTGAAGGCAGCAGGAAAGCCCGCAGTCCCCAGGTCTGTGGGGCTACGCAAGCGGTTCCCAAAGAGCTTTAGAACAAGGCATAGTTTTCCCTGCTGGCTCTCTGGGCGGGGACCCATCTCCATGCGTATGGCCATTTTTGAGCCTGGCGCGGCGCCAGGTGGGAAAGGGTGGCTTTGAGGCTGAAGGCAGGAGCAAAGCCTGCAGCCCCCAGGTCTGTGGGGCTACGCAAGCGGTTCCCAAAGAGCTTTAGAACAAGGCATAGTTTTCCCTGCTGGCTCTTTGGGCGGGGGACCCATCTCCAGCCGTATGGCCATTTTTGTGCCTGGCGAAGCCCCAAGAGGGAAAGGGTGGCTTTGAATCTGAAGGCAGCAGGAAAGCCCGCAGCCCCCAGGTCTGTGGGGCTATGCAAGCGGTTCCCAAAGAGCTTTAGAACAAGGCATAGTTTTCCCTGCTGGCTCTCTGGGCGGGGGACCCATCTGCAGCCGTATGGCCATTTTTGAGCCTGGAGCAGTGCCAAGTGGGAAAGGGTGGTTTTGAGGGTGAAGGCAGCAGGAAAGCCCGCAGCCCCCAGGTCTGTGGGGCTACGCAAGCGGTTCCCAAAGAGCTTTAGAACAAGGCATAGTTTTCCCTGCTGGCTCTTTGGGCATGGGACCCATCTCCACCCATAGGCCATTTTTGTGCTTGATAGGGCGCCAAGTGGGAAAGGGTGGCTTTGAGGCTGAAGGCAGCAGGAAAGCCTGCAGCCCCCAGGTCTGTGGGGCTACACAAGCAGTTCCCAAAGAGCTTTAGAACAAGGCATAGTTTTCCCTGCTGGCTCTTTGTTCGGGGGACCCATCTCCAGCCATAGGCCATTTTTGTGCCTGGCCCGGCACCCAGTGGGAAAGGGTGGCTTTGAGGCTTGAAGGCAGCAGGAAAGCCCGCAGCCCCCAGGTCTGTGGGGCTACGCAAGCGGTTCCCAAAGAGCTTTAGAACAAGGCATAGTTTTCCCTGCTGGCTCTCTGGGCGGGGGACCCATCTCCAGCCGTATGGCCATTTTTGAGCCTGGCGCGGCGCCAAGTGGGAAAGGGTTGTGTCGAGCATAAAGGCAGCAGGAAAGCCCGCAGCCCCCAGGTCTGTGGGGCTACGCAAGCGGTTCCCAAAGAGCTTTAGAACAAGGCATAATTTTCCCTGCTGGCTCTTTGGGCGGGGGACCCATCTCCAGCCGTATGGCCATTTTTGTGCCTGGCGCGGCGCCAAGTGGGAAAGGGTGGCTTTGAGGCTGAAGGCAGCAGCAAAGCCCGCAGCCCCCAGGTCTGTGGGGCTACGCAAGCGGTTCCCAAAGAGCTTTAGAACAAGGCATAGTTTTCCCTGCTGGCTCTTTGGGCGGGGGACCCATCTCCAGCCGTATGGCCATTTTTGTGCCTGATAGGGCGCCAAGTGGGAAAGGGTGGTGTCGAGGCTGAAGGCAGCAGGAAAGCCCGCAGCCCCCAGGTCTGTGGGGCCAAGCAAGCGGTTCCCAAAGAGCTTTAGAACAAGGCATAGTTTTCCCTGCTGGCTCTTTGGGCGGGGGACACATCTCCAGCCGTATGGCCATTTTTGTGCCTGATAGGGCGCCAAGTGGGAAAGGGTGGCTTTGAGGCTGAAGACAGCAGGAAAGCCTGCAGCCCCCAGGTCTGTGGGGCTATGCAAGCGGTTCCCAAAGAGCTTTAGAACAAGGCATAGTTTTCCCTGCTGGCTCTTTGGGCGGGGGACCCATCTCCAGCCGTATGGCCATTTTTGTGCCTGGCGCGGCGCCAAGTGGGAAAGGGTGGTGTCGAGGCTGAAGGCAGCAGGAAAGCCCGCAGTCCCCAGGTCTGTGGGGCTACGCAAGCGGTTCCCAAAGAGCTTTAGAACAAGGCATAGTTTTCCCTGCTGGCTCTCTGGGCGGGGACCCATCTCCAGCCGTATGGCCATTTTTGAGCCTGGCGCGGCGCCAGGTGGGAAAGGGTGGCTTTGAGGCTGAAGGCAGGAGCAAAGCCTGCAGCCCCCAGGTCTGTGGGGCTACGCAAGCGGTTCCCAAAGAGCTTTAGAACAAGGCATAGTTTTCCCTGCTGGCTCTTAGGGCGGGGGACCCATCTCCAGCCGTATGGCCATTTTTGAGCCTGGCGCGGCGCCAAGTGGGAAAGGGTGGTGTCGAGGCTGAAGGCAGCAGGAAAGCCCGCAGCCCCCAGGTCTGTGGGGCTACGCAAGCGGTTCCCAAAGAGCTTTAGAACAAGGCATAGTTTTCGCTGCTCGCTCTTTGGGCGGGGGACCCATCTCCAGCCGTATGGCCATTTTTGTGCCTGGCGAAGCCCCAAGAGGGAAAGGGTGGCTTTGAATCTGAAGGCAGCAGGAAAGCCCGCAGCCCCCAGGTCTGTGGGGCTACGCAAGCGGTTCCCAAAGAGCTTTAGAACAAGGCATAGTTTTCCCTGCTGGCTCTTTGGGCGGGGGACCCATCTCCAGCCTTATGGCCATTTTTGTCCCTGGCCCGGCGCCAAGTGGGAAAGGGTGGTGTTGAGGCTGAAGGCAGCAGCAAAGACTGCAGCCCCCAGGTCTGTGGGGCCAAGCAAGCGGTTCCCAAAGAGCTTTAGAACAAGGCATAGTTTTCCCTGCTGGCTCTTTGGGCGGGGGACCCATCTCCAGCCGTATGGCCATTTTTGTGCCTGGCACGGCGCCAAGTGGGAAAGGGTGGCTTTGAGGCTGAAGGCAGCAGCAAAGCCCGCAGCCCCCAGGTCTGTGGGGCTACGCAAGCGGTTCCCAAAGAGCTTTAGAACAAGGCATAGTTTTCCCTGCTGGCTCTTTGGGCGGGGGACCCATCTCCAGCCGTATGGCCATTTTTGTGCCTGGCGCGGCGCCAAGTGGGAAAGGGTGGTGTCGAGGCTGAAGGCAGCAGGAAAGCCCGCAGCCCACACGTCTGTGGGGCCAAGCAAGCGGTTCCCAAAGAGCTTTAGAACAAGGCATAGTTTTCCCTGCTGGCTCTTTGGGCCTGGGACCCATCTCCAGCCATAGGCCATTTTTGTGCTTGATAGGGCGCCAAGTGGGAAAGGGTGGCTTTGAGGCTGAAGGCAGCAGGAAAGCCTGCAGCCCCCAGGTCTGTGGGGCTACGCAAGCAGTTCCCAAAGAGCTTTAGAACAAGGCATAGTTTTCCCTGCTGGCTCTTTGGGCGGGGGACCCATCTCCAGACGTATGGCTATTTTTGTGCCTGGCGCGGTGCGTAGTGGCATAGGGTGGTTTTGAGGCTGAAGGCAGCAGGAAAGCCCGCAGCCCCCAGGTCTGTGGGCCCAAGCAAGCGGTTCCCAGAGAGCTTTAGAACAAGGCATAGTTTTCCCTGCTGGCTCTTTGGGCATGGGACCCATCTCCAGCCATAGGCCATTTTTGTGCCTGATAGGGCGCCAAGTGGGAAAGGGTGGCTTTGAGGCTGAAGACAGCAGGAAAGCCTGCAGCTCCCAGGTCTGTGGGGCTATGCAAGCGGTTCCCAAAGAGCTTTAGAACAAGGCATATTTTTCCCTGCTGGCTCTTTGGGCGGGGGACCCATCTCCAGCCGTATGGCCATTTTTGTGCCTGGCGCGGCGCCAAGTGGGAAAGGGTGGTGTCGAGGCTGAAGGCAGCAGGAAAGCCCGCAGCCCCCAGGTCTGTGGGGCTACGCAAGCGGTTCCCAAAGAGCTTTAGAACAAGGCATAGTTTTCCCTGCTGGCTCTTTGGGTGGGGGACCCATCTCCAGACGTATGGCTATTTTTGTGCCTGGCGCGGTGCGTAGTGGCATAGGGTGGTTTTGAGGCTGAAGGCAGCAGGAAAGCCCGCAGCCCCCACGTCTGTGGGGCTACGCAAGCGGTTCCCAAAGAGCTTTAGAACAAGGCATAGTTTTCCCTGCTGGCTCTTTGGGCATGGGACCCATCTCCACCCATAGGCCATTTTTGTGCTTGATAGGGCGCCAAGTGGGAAAGGGTGGCTTTGAGGCTGAAGGCAGCAGGAAAGCCTGCAGCCCCCAGGTCTGTGGGGCTACACAAGCAGTTCCCAAAGAGCTTTAGAACAAGGCATAGTTTTCCCTGCTGGCTCTTTGTTCGGGGGACCCATCTCCAGCCATAGGCCATTTTTGTGCCTGGCCCGGCACCCAGTGGGAAAGGGTGGCTTTGAGGCTTGAAGGCAGCAGGAAAGCCCGCAGCCCCCAGGTCTGTGGGGCTACGCAAGCGGTTCCCAAAGAGCTTTAGAACAAGGCATAGTTTTCCCTGCTGGCTCTTTGGGCGGGGGACCCATCTCCAGCCGTATGGCCATTTTTGTGCCTGGCGCGGCGCCAAGTGGGAAAGGGTGGCTTTGAGGCTGAAGGCAGCAGCAAAGCCCGCAGCCCCCAGGTCTGTGGGGCTACGCAAGCGGTTCCCAAAGAGCTTTAGAACAAGGCATAGTTTTCCCTGCTGGCTCTTTGGGCGGGGGACCCATCTCCAGCCGTATGGCCATTTTTGTGCCTGATAGGGCGTCTAGTGGGAAAGGGTGGTGTCGAGGCTGAAGGCAGCAGGAAAGCCCGCAGCCCCCAGGTCTGTGGGGCCAAGCAAGCGGTTCCCAAAGAGCTTTAGAACAAGGCATAGTTTTCCCTGCTGGCTCTTTGGGCGGGGGACACATCTCCAGCCGTATGGCCATTTTTGTGCCTGATAGGGCGCCAAGTGGGAAAGGGTGGCTTTGAGGCTGAAGACAGCAGGAAAGCCTGCAGCCCCCAGGTCTGTGGGGCTATGCAAGCGGTTCCCAAAGAGCTTTAGAACAAGGCATAGTTTTCCCTGCTGGCTCTTTGGGCGGGGGACCCATCTCCAGCCGTATGGCCATTTTTGTGCCTGGCGCGGCGCCAAGTGGGAAAGGGTGGTGTCGAGGCTGAAGGCAGCAGGAAAGCCCGCAGTCCCCAGGTCTGTGGGGCTACGCAAGCGGTTCCCAAAGAGCTTTAGAACAAGGCATAGTTTTCCCTGCTGGCTCTCTGGGCGGGGACCCATCTCCAGCCGTATGGCCATTTTTGAGCCTGGCGCGGCGCCAGGTGGGAAAGGGTGGCTTTGAGGCTGAAGGCAGGAGCAAAACCTGCAGCCCCCAGGTCTGTGGGGCTACGCAAGCGGTTCCCAAAGAGCTTTAGAACAAGGCATAGTTTTCCCTGCTGGCTCTTAGGGCGGGGGACCCATCTCCAGCCGTATGGCCATTTTTGAGCCTGGCGCGGCGCCAAGTGGGAAAGGGTGGTGTCGAGGCTGAAGGCAGCAGGAAAGCCCGCAGCCCCCAGGTCTGTGGGGCTACGCAAGCGGTTCCCAAAGAGCTTTAGAACAAGGCATAGTTTTCGCTGCTCGCTCTTTGGGCGGGGGACCCATCTCCAGCCGTATGGCCATTTTTGTGCCTGGCGAAGCCCCAAGAGGGAAAGGGTGGCTTTGAATCTGAAGGCAGCAGGAAAGCCCGCAGCCCCCAGGTCTGTGGGGCTACGCAAGCGGTTCCCAAAGAGCTTTAGAACAAGGCATAGTTTTCCCTGCTGGCTCTTTGGGCGGGGGACCCATCTCCAGCCTTATGGCCATTTTTGTCCCTGGCCCGGCGCCAAGTGGGAAAGGGTGGTGTTGAGGCTGAAGGCAGCAGCAAAGACTGCAGCCCCCAGGTCTGTGGGGCCAAGCAAGCGGTTCCCAAAGAGCTTTAGAACAAGGCATAGTTTTCCCTGCTGGCTCTTTGGGCGGGGGACCCATCTCCAGCCGTATGGCCATTTTTGTGCCTGGCACGGCGCCAAGTGGGAAAGGGTGGCTTTGAGGCTGAAGGCAGCAGGAAAGCCCGCAGCCCCCAGGTCTGTGGGGCTACGCAAGCGGTTCCCAAAGAGCTTTAGAACAAGGCATAGTTTTCCCTGCTGGCTCTTTGGGCGGGGGACCCATCTCCAGCCGTATGGCCATTTTTGTGCCTGGCGCGGCGCCAAGTGGGAAAGGGTGGTGTCGAGGCTGAAGGCAGCAGGAAAGCCCGCAGCCCCCACGTCTGTGGGGCCAAGCAAGCGGTTCCCAAAGAGCTTTAGAACAAGGCATAGTTTTCCCTGCTGGCTCTTTGGGCCTGGGACCCATCTCCAGCCATAGGCCATTTTTGTGCTTGATAGGGCGCCAAGTGGGAAAGGGTGGCTTTGAGGCTGAAGGCAGCAGGAAAGCCTGCAGCCCCCAGGTCTGTGGGGCTACGCAAGCAGTTCCCAAAGAGCTTTAGAACAAGGCATAGTTTTCCCTGCTGGCTCTTTGGGCGGGGGACCCATCTCCAGACGTATGGCTATTTTTGTGCCTGGCGCGGTGCGTAGTGGCATAGGGTGGTTTTGAGGCTGAAGGCAGCAGGAAAGCCCGCAGCCCCCACGTCTGTGGGCCCAAGCAAGAGGTTCCCAGAGAGCTTTAGAACAAGGCATAGTTTTCCCTGCTGGCTCTTTGGGCATGGGACCCATCTCCAGCCATAGGCCATTTTTGTGCCTGATAGGGCGCCAAGTGGGAAAGGGTGGCTTTGAGGCTGAAGACAGCAGGAAAGCCTGCAGCTCCCAGGTCTGTGGGGCTATGCAAGCGGTTCCCAAAGAGCTTTAGAACAAGGCATATTTTTCCCTGCTGGCTCTTTGGGCGGGGGACCCATCTCCAGCCGTATGGCCATTTTTGTGCCTGGCGCGGCGCCAAGTGGGAAAGGGTGGTGTCGAGGCTGAAGGCAGCAGGAAAGCCCGCAGCCCCCAGGTCTGTGGGGCTACGCAAGCGGTTCCCAAAGAGCTTTAGAACAAGGCATAGTTTTCCCTGCTGGCTCTTTGGGTGGGGGACCCATCTCCAGACGTATGGCTATTTTTGTGCCTGGCGCGGTGCGTAGTGGCATAGGGTGGTTTTGAGGCTGAAGGCAGCAGGAAAGCCCGCAGCCCCCACGTCTGTGGGCCCAAGCAAGCGGTTCCCAGAGAGCTTTAGAACAAGGCATAGTTTTCCCTGCTGGCTCTTTGGGCGGGGGACCAACTCCAGCCATATGGCCATTTTTGTGCCTGGCGCGGTGCGTAGTGGGAAAGGGTGGTTTTGAGGCTGAAGGCAGCAGGAAAGCCCGCAGCCCCCAGGTCTGTGGGGCCAAGCAAGCGGTTCCCAAAGAGCTTTAGAACAAGGCATAGTTTTCCCTGCTGGCTCTTTGGGCGGGGGACCCAGCTCCAGCCATAGGCCATTTTTGTGCCTGGCGCGGCGCCAAGTGGGAAAGGGTGGCTTTGAGGCTGAAGGCAGCAGCAAAGCCCGCAGCCCCCAGGTCTGTGGGGCTACGCAAGCGGTTCCCAAAGAGCTTTAGAACAAGGCATAGTTTTCCCTGCTGGCTCTTTGGGCGGGGGACACATCTCCAGCCGTATGGCCATTTTTGTGCCTGATAGGGCGCCAAGTGGGAAAGGGTGGTGTCGAGGCTGAAGGCAGCAGGAAAGCCCGCAGCCCCCAGGTCTGTGGGGCTACGCAAGCGGTTCCCAAAGAGCTTTAGAACAAGGCATAGTTTTCCCTGCTGGCTCTTTGGGCGGGGGACCCATCTCCAGCCGTATGGCCATTTTTGTGCCTGATAGGGCGCCAAGTGGGAAAGGGTGGCTTTGAGGCTGAAGACAGCAGGAAAGCCTGCAGCCCCCAGGTCTGTGGGGCTATGCAAGCGGTTCCCAAAGAGCTTTAGAACAAGGCATAGTTTTCCCTGCTGGCTCTTTGGGCGGGGGACCCATCTCCAGCCGTATGGCCATTTTTGTGCCTGGCGCGGCGCCAAGTGGGAAAGGGTGGTGTCGAGGCTGAAGGCAGCAGGAAAGCCCGCAGTCCCCAGGTCTGTGGGGCTACGCAAGCGGTTCCCAAAGAGCTTTAGAACAAGGCATAGTTTTCCCTGCTGGCTCTCTGGGCGGGGACCCATCTCCATGCGTATGGCCATTTTTGAGCCTGGCGCGGCGCCAGGTGGGAAAGGGTGGCTTTGAGGCTGAAGGCAGGAGCAAAGCCTGCAGCCCCCAGGTCTGTGGTGCTACGCAAGCGGTTCCCAAAGAGCTTTAGAACAAGGCATAGTTTTCCCTGCTGGCTCTTAGGGCGGGGGACCCATCTCCAGCCGTATGGCCATTTTTGAGCCTGGCGCGGCGCCAAGTGGGAAAGGGTGGTGTCGAGGCTGAAGGCAGCAGGAAAGCCCGCAGCCCCCAAGTCTGTGGGGCTACGCAAGCGGTTCCCAAAGAGCTTTAGAACAAGGCATAGTTTTCCCTGCTCGCTCTTTGGGCGGGGGACCCATCTCCAGCCGTATGGCCATTTTTGTGCCTGGCGAAGCCCCAAGAGGGAAAGGGTGGCTTTGAATCTGAAGGCAGCAGGAAAGCCCGCAGCCCCCAGGTCTGTGGGGCTATGCAAGCGGTTCCCAAAGAGCTTTAGAACAAGGCATAGTTTTCCCTGCTGGCTCTTTTGGCAGGGGACCCATCTCCAGCCGTATGGCCATTTTTGTGCCTGGCCCGGCGCCAAGTGGGAAAGGGTGGTGTTGAGGCTGAAGGCAGCAGCAAAGACTGCAGCCCCCAGGTCTGTGGGGCCAAGCAAGCGGTTCCCAAAGAGCTTTAGAACAAGGCATAGTTTTCCCTGCTGGCTCTTTGGGCATGGGACCCATCTCCACCCATAGGACATTTTTGTGCTTGATAGGGCGCCAAGTGGGAAAGGGTGGCTTTGAGGCTGAAGGCAGCAGGAAAGCCTGCAGCCCCCAGGTCTGTGGGGCTACACAAGCAGTTCCCAAAGAGCTTTAGAACAAGGCATAGTTTTCCCTGCTGGCTCTTTGGGCGGGGGACCCATCTCCAGCCGTATGGCCATTTTTGTGCCTGATAGGGCGCCAAGTGGGAAAGGGTGGCTTTGAGGCTGAAGACAGCAGGAAAGCCTGCAGCCCCCAGGTCTGTGGGGCTATGCAAGCGGTTCCCAAAGAGCTTTAGAACAAGGCATAGTTTTCCCTGCTGGCTCTTTGGGCGGGGGACCCATCTCCAGCCGTATGGCCATTTTTGTGCCTGGCGCGGCGCCAAGTGGGAAAGGGTGGTGTCGAGGCTGAAGGCAGCAGGAAAGCCCGCAGTCCCCAGGTCTGTGGGGCTACGCAAGCGGTTCCCAAAGAGCTTTAGAACAAGGCATAGTTTTCCCTGCTGGCTCTCTGGGCGGGGACCCATCTCCATGCGTATGGCCATTTTTGAGCCTGGCGCGGCGCCAGGTGGGAAAGGGTGGCTTTGAGGCTGAAGGCAGGAGCAAAGCCTGCAGCCCCCAGGTCTGTGGTGCTACGCAAGCGGTTCCCAAAGAGCTTTAGAACAAGGCATAGTTTTCCCTGCTGGCTCTTAGGGCGGGGGACCCATCTCCAGCCGTATGGCCATTTTTGAGCCTGGCGCGGCGCCAAGTGGGAAAGGGTGGTGTCGAGGCTGAAGGCAGCAGGAAAGCCCGCAGCCCCCAAGTCTGTGGGGCTACGCAAGCGGTTCCCAAAGAGCTTTAGAACAAGGCATAGTTTTCCCTGCTCGCTCTTTGGGCGGGGGACCCATCTCCAGCCGTATGGCCATTTTTGTGCCTGGCGAAGCCCCAAGAGGGAAAGGGTGGCTTTGAATCTGAAGGCAGCAGGAAAGCCCGCAGCCCCCAGGTCTGTGGGGCTATGCAAGCGGTTCCCAAAGAGCTTTAGAACAAGGCATAGTTTTCCCTGCTGGCTCTTTTGGCAGGGGACCCATCTCCAGCCGTATGGCCATTTTTGTGCCTGGCCCGGCGCCAAGTGGGAAAGGGTGGTGTTGAGGCTGAAGGCAGCAGCAAAGACTGCAGCCCCCAGGTCTGTGGGGCCAAGCAAGCGGTTCCCAAAGAGCTTTAGAACAAGGCATAGTTTTCCCTGCTGGCTCTTTGGGCATGGGACCCATCTCCACCCATAGGACATTTTTGTGCTTGATAGGGCGCCAAGTGGGAAAGGGTGGCTTTGAGGCTGAAGGCAGCAGGAAAGCCTGCAGCCCCCAGGTCTGTGGGGCTACACAAGCAGTTCCCAAAGAGCTTTAGAACAAGGCATAGTTTTCCCTGCTGGCTCTTTGGGCATGACCCATCTCCAGCCATAGGCCATTTTTGTGCTTGATAGGGCGCCAAGTGGGAAAGGGTTGCTTTGAGGCTGAAGGCAGCAGGAAAGCCCGCAGCCCCCACGTCTGTGGGGCTACGCAAGCGGTTCCCAAAGAGCTTTAGAACAAGGCATAGTTTTCCCTGCTGGCTCTCTGGGCGGGGGACCCATCTCCAGCCGTATGGCCATTTTTGAGCCTGGCGCGGCGCCAAGTGGGAAAGGGTGGCTTTGAGGCTGAAGGCAGCAGCAAAGCCCGCAGCCCCCAGGTCTGTGGGGCTACGCAAGCGGTTCCCAAAGAGCTTTAGAACAAGGCATAGTTTTCCCTGCTGGCTCTTTGGGCGGGGGACACATCTCCAGCCGTATGGCCATTTTTGTGCCTGATAGGGCGCCAAGTGGGAAAGGGTGGTGTCGAGGCTGAAGGCAGCAGGAAAGCCCGCAGCCCCCAGGTCTGTGGGGCCAAGCAAGCGGTTCCCAAAGAGCTTTAGAACAAGGCATAGTTTTCCCTGCTGGCTCTTTGGGCGGGGGACACATCTCCAGCCGTATGGCCATTTTTGTGCCTGATAGGGCGCCAAGTGGGAAAGGGTGGCTTTGAGGCTGAAGACAGCAGGAAAGCCTGCAGCCCCCAGGTCTGTGGGGCTATGCAAGCGGTTCCCAAAGAGCTTTAGAACAAGGCATAGTTTTCCCTGCTGGCTCTTTGGGCGGGGGGACCCATCTCCAGCCGTATGGCCATTTTTGTGCCTGGCGCGGCGCCAAGTGGGAAAGGGTCGTGTCGAGGCTGAAGGCAGCAGGAAAGCCCGCAGTCCCCAGGTCTGTGGGGCTACGCAAGCGGTTCCCAAAGAGCTTTAGAACAAGGCATAGTTTTCCCTGCTGGCTCTCTGGGCGGGGACCCATCTCCAGCCGTATGGCCATTTTTGAGCCTGGCGCGGCGCCAGGTGGGAAAGGGTGGCTTTGAGGCTGAAGGCAGGAGCAAAGCCTGCAGCCCCCAGGTCTGTGGGGCTACGCAAGCGGTTCCCAAAGAGCTTTAGAACAAGGCATAGTTTTCCCTGCTGGCTCTTAGGGCGGGGGACCCATCTCCAGCCGTATGGCCATTTTTGAGCCTGGCGCGGCGCCAAGTGGGAAAGGGTGGTGTCGAGGCTGAAGGCAGCAGGAAAGCCCGCAGCCCCCAGGTCTGTGGGGCTACGCAAGCGGTTCCCAAAGAGCTTTAGAACAAGGCATAGTTTTCGCTGCTCGCTCTTTGGGCGGGGGACCCATCTCCAGCCGTATGGCCATTTTTGTGCCTGGCGAAGCCCCAAGAGGGAAAGGGTGGCTTTGAATCTGAAGGCAGCAGGAAAGCCCGCAGCCCCCAGGTCTGTGGGGCTACGCAAGCGGTTCCCAAAGAGCTTTAGAACAAGGCATAGTTTTCCCTGCTGGCTCTTTGGGCGGGGGACCCATCTCCAGCCATACGGCCATTTTTGTGCCTGGCACGGCGCCAAGTGGGAAAGGGTGGCTTTGAGGCTGAAGGCAGCAGCAAAGCCCGCAGCCCCCAGGTCTGTGGGGCTACGCAAGCGGTTCCCAAAGAGCTTTAGAACAAGGCATAGTTTTCCCTGCTGGCTCTTTGGGCGGGGGACACATCTCCAGCCGTATGGCCATTTTAGTGCCTGGCGCGGCTCCAAGTGGGAAAGGGTGGTGTCGAGGCTGAAGGCAGCAGGAAAGCCCGCAGCCCCCAGGTCTGTGGGGCTACGCAAGCGGTTCCCAAAGAGCTTTAGAACAAGGCATAGTTTTCCCTGCTGGCTCTTTGGGCCTGGGACCCATCTCCAGCCATAGGCCATTTTTGTGCTTGATAGGGCGCCAAGTGGGAAAGGGTGGCTTTGAGGCTGAAGGCAGCAGGAAAGCCTGCAGCCCCCAGGTCTGTGGGGCTACGCAAGCAGTTCCCAAAGAGCTTTAGAACAAGGCATAGTTTTCCCTGCTGGCTCTTTGGGCGGGGGACCCATCTCCAGCCATAGGCCATTTTTGTGCCTGGCCCGGCGCCCAGTGGGAAAGGGTGGCTTTGAGGCTTGAAGGCAGCAGGAAAGCCCGCAGCCCCCAGGTCTGTGGGGCTACGCAAGCGGTTCCCAAAGAGCTTTAGAACAAGGCATAGTTTTCCCTGCTGGCTCTCTGGGCGGGGGACCCATCTCCAGCCGTATGGCCATTTTTGAGCCTGGCGCGGCGCCAAGTGGGAAAGGGTTGTGTCGAGGCTAAAGGCAGCAGGAAAGCCCGCAGCCCCCAGGTCTGTGGGGCTACGCAAGCGGTTCCCAAAGAGCTTTAGAACAAGGCATAATTTTCCCTGCTGGCTCTTTGGGCGGGGGACCCATCTCCAGCCGTATGGCCATTTTTGTGCCTGGCGCAGCGCCAAGTGGGAAAGGGTGGTTTTGAGGCTGAAGGCAGCAGCAAAGCCTGCAGCCCCCAGGTCTGTGGGGCTACGCAAGCGGTTCCCAAAGAGCTTTAGAACAAGGCATAGTTTTCCCTGCTGGCTCTTTGGGCGGGGGACCCATCTCCAGCCATAGGCCATTTTTGTGCCTGGCGCGAAGCCAAGTGGGAAAGGGTGCTGTCGAGGCTGAAGGCAGCAGCAAAGCCCGCAGCCCCAAGGTCTGTGGGGCTACGCAAGCGGTTCCCAAAGAGCTTTAGAACAAGGCATAGTTTTCCCTGCTGGCTCTTTGGGCGGGGGACCCATCTCCAGCCGTATGGCCATTTTTGTGCCTGGCCCGGCGCAAAGTGGGAAAGGGTGGCTTTGAGGCTGAAGGCAGCAGGAAAGCCCGCAGCCCCCAGGTCTGTGCGGCTACGCAAGCGGTTCCCAAAGAGCTTTAGAACAAGGCATAGTTTTCCTTGCTGGCTCTTTGGGCAGGGGACCCATCTCCAGCCATACGGCCATTTTTGTGCCTGGCGCGGCGCCAAGAGGGAAAGGGTGGTGTCGAGGCTAAAGGCAGCAGGAAAGCCCGCAGCCCCCAGGTCTGTGGGGCTACGCAAGCGGTTCCCAAAGAGCTTTAGAACAAGGCATAGTTTTCCCTGCTGGCTCTTTGGGTGGGGGACCCATCTCCAGCCGTATGGCTATTTTTGTGCCTGACGCGGTGCGTAGTGGCATAGGGTGGTTTTGAGGCTGAAGGCAGCAGGAAAGCCCGCAGCCCCCACGTCTGTGGGGCCAAGCAAGCGGTTCCCAAAGAGCTTTAGAACAAGGCATAGTTTTCCCTGCTGGCTCTTTGGGCGGGGGACCCATCTCCAGCCGTATGGCCATTTTTGTGCCTGGCGCGGTGCGTAGTGGGAAAGGGTGGTTTTGAGGCTGAAGGCAGCAGGAAAGCCCGCAGCCCCCAGGTCTGTGGGGCTACGCAAGCGGTTCCCAAAGAGCTTTAGAACAAGGCATAATTTTCCCTGCTGGCTCTTTGGGCGGGGGACCCATCTCCAGCCGTATGGCCATTTTTGTGCCTGGCGCGGCGCCAAGTGGGTAAGGGTGGTGTCGAGGCTGAAGGCAGCAGCAAAGCCTGCAGCCCCCAGGTCTGTGGGGCCAAGCAAGCGGTTCCCAAAGAGCATTAGAACAAGGCATAGTTTTCCCTGCTGGCTCTTTGGGCATGGGACCCATCTCCAGCCGTATGGCCATTTTTGTCCCTGGCCCGGCGCCAAGTGGGAAAGGGTGGCTTTGAGGCTGAAGGCAGCAGGAAAGCCCGCAGCCCCCAGGTCTGTGGGGCTACGCAAGCGGTTCCCAAAGAGCTTTAGAACAAGGCATAGTTTTCCCTGCTCGCTCTTAGGGCATGGGACCCATCTCCAGCCATAGGCCATTTTTGTGCCTGGCGCGAAGCCAAGTGGGAAAGGGTGCTGTCGAGGCTGAAGGCAGCAGGAAAGCCCGCAGCCCCCAGGTCTGTGGGGCTACGCAAGCGGTTCCCAAAGAGCTTTAGAACAAGGCATAGTTTTCCCTGCTGGCTCTTTGGGCGGGGGACCCATCTCCAGCCGTATGGCCATTTTTGTGCCTGGCGCGGCGCCAAGTGGGAAAGGGTGGTGTCGAGTCTGAAGGCAGCAGGAAAGCCTGCAGCCCCCAGGTCTGTGGGGCTACGCAAGCGGTTCCCAAAGAGCTTTAGAACAAGGCAGAGTTTTCCCTGCTGGCTCTTTGGGCGGGGGACCCATCTCCAGCCGTATGGCCATTTTTGTGCCTGGCGCGGCGCCAAGTGGGAAAGGGTGGTGTCGAGGCTGAAGGCAGCAGGAAAGCCCGCAGCCCCCACGTCTGTGGGGCCAAGCAAGCGGTTCCCAAAGAGCTTTAGAACAAGGCATAGTTTTCCCTGCTGGCTCTTTGGGCGGGGGACCCATGTCCAGACGTATGGCTATTTTTGTGCCTGGCGCGGTGCGTAGTGGCATAGGGTGGTTTTGAGGCTGAAGGCAGCAGGAAAGCCCGCAGCCCCCACGTCTGTGGGGCCAAGCAAGCGGTTCCCAGAGAGCTTTAGAACAAGGCATAGTTTTCCCTGCTGGCTCTTTGGGCATGGGACCCATCTCCAGCCATAGGCCATTTTTGTGCCTGATAGGGCGCCAAGTGGGAAAGGGTGGCTTTGAGGCTGAAGACAGCAGGAAAGCCTGCAGCTCCCAGGTCTGTGGGGCTATGCAAGCGGTTCCCAAAGAGCTTTAGAACAAGGCATATTTTTCCCTGCTGGCTCTTTGGGCGGGGGACCCATCTCCAGCCGTATGGCCATTTTTGTGCCTGGCGCGGCGCCAAGTGGGAAAGGGTGGTGTCGAGGCTGAAGGCAGCAGGAAAACCCGCAGCCCCCAGGTCTGTGGGGCTACGCAAGCGGTTCCCAAAGAGCTTTAGAACAAGGCATAGTTTTCCCTGCTGGCTCTTTGGGTGGGGGACCCATCTCCAGACGTATGGCTATTTTTGTGCCTGGCGCGGTGCGTAGTGGCATAGGGTGGTTTTGAGGCTGAAGGCAGCAGGAAAGCCCGCAGCCCCCACGTCTGTGGGCCCAAGCAAGCGGTTCCCAGAGAGCTTTAGAACAAGGCATAGTTTTCCCTGCTGGCTCTTTGGGCATGGGACCCAGCTCCAGCCATAGGCCATTTTTGTGCCTGGCGCGGCGCCAAGTGGGAAAGGGTGGCTTTGAGGCTGAAGGCAGCAGCAAAGCCCGCAGCCCCCAGGTCTGTGGGGCTACGCAAGCGGTTCCCAAAGAGCTTTAGAACAAGGCATAGTTTTCCCTGCTGGCTCTTTGGGCGGGGGACCCATCTCCAGCCGTATGGCCATTTTTGTGCCTGGCGCGGCGCCAAGTGGGAAAGGGTGGTGTCGAGGCTGAAGGCAGCAGGAAAGCCCGCAGCCCCCAGGTCTGTGGGGCTACGCAAGCGGTTCCCAAAGAGCTTTAGAACAAGGCATAATTTTCCCTGCTGGCTCTTTGGGCGGGGGACCCATCTCCAGCCGTATGGCCATTTTTGTGCCTGGCGCGGCGCCAAGTGGGTAAGGGTGGTGTCGAGGCTGAAGGCAGCAGCAAAGCCTGCAGCCCCCAGGTCTGTGGGGCCAAGCAAGCGGTTCCCAAAGAGCATTAGAACAAGGCATAGTTTTCCCTGCTGGCTCTTTGGGCATGGGACCCATCTCCAGCCGTATGGCCATTTTTGTCCCTGGCCCGGCGCCAAGTGGGAAAGGGTGGCTTTGAGGCTGAAGGCAGCAGGAAAGCCCGCAGCCCCCAGGTCTGTGGGGCTACGCAAGCGGTTCCCAAAGAGCTTTAGAACAAGGCATAGTTTTCCCTGCTCGCTCTTAGGGCATGGGACCCATCTCCAGCCATAGGCCATTTTTGTGCCTGGCGCGAAGCCAAGTGGGAAAGGGTGCTGTCGAGGCTGAAGGCAGCAGGAAAGCCCGCAGCCCCCAGGTCTGTGGGGCTACGCAAGCGGTTCCCAAAGAGCTTTAGAACAAGGCATAGTTTTCCCTGCTGGCTCTTTGGGCGGGGGACCCATCTCCAGCCGTATGGCCATTTTTGTGCCTGGCGAAGCCCCAAGAGGGAAAGGGTGGCTTTGAATCTGAAGGCAGCAGGAAAGCCCGCAGCCCCCAGGTCTGTGGGGCTATGCAAGCGGTTCCCAAAGAGCTTTAGAACAAGGCATAGTTTTCCCTGCTGGCTCTTTTGGCAGGGGACCCATCTCCAGCCGTATGGCCATTTTTGTCCCTGGCCCGGTGCCAAGTGGGAAAGGGTGGTGTTGAGGCTGAAGGCAGCAGCAAAGACTGCAGCCCCCAGGTCTGTGGGGCCAAGCAAGCGGTTCCCAAAGAGCTTTAGAACAAGGCATAGTTTTCCCTGCTGGCTCTTTGGGCGGGGGACCCATCTCCAGCCGTATGGCCATTTTTGTGCCTGGCACGGCGCCAAGTGGGAAAGGGTGGCTTTGAGGCTGAAGGCAGCAGCAAAGCCCGCAGCCCCCAGGTCTGTGGGGCTACGCAAGCGGTTCCCAAAGAGCTTTAGAACAAGGCATAGTTTTCCCTGCTGGCTCTTTGGGCGGGGGACCCATCTCCAGCCGTATGGCCATTTCTGTGCCTGGCCCGGCGCCAAGTGGGAAAGGGTGGCTTTGAGGCTGAAGGCAGCAGCAAAGCCTGCAGCCCCCAGGTCTGTGGGGCTACGCAAGCGGTTCCCAAAGAGCTTTAGAACAAGGCATAGTTTTCCCTGCTGGCTCTCTGGGCGGGGGACCCATCTGCAGCCGTATGGCCATTTTTGAGCCTGGAGCAGTGCCAAGTGGGAAAGGGTGGTTTTGAGGGTGAAGGCAGCAGGAAAGCCCGCAGCCCCCAGGTCTGTGGGGCTACGCAAGCGGTTCCCAAAGAGCTTTAGAACAAGGCATAGTTTTCCCTGCTGGCTCTTTGGGCGGGGGACCCATCTCCAGCCGTATGGCCATTTTTGTGCCTGGCGCAGCGCCAAGTGGGAAAGGGTGGTGTCGAGGCTGAAGGCAGCAGGAAAGCCCGCAGCCCCCAGGTCTGTGGGGCTACGCAAGCGGTTCCCAAAGAGCTTTAGAACAAGGCATAGTTTTCCCTGCTGCCTCTTTGGGTGGGGGACCCATCTCCAGACGTATGGCTATTTTTGTGCCTGGCGCGGTGCGTAGTGGCATAGGGTGGTTTTGAGGCTGAAGGCAGCAGGAAAGCCCGCAGCCCCCACGTCTGTGGGCCCAAGCAAGCGGTTCCCAGAGAGCTTTAGAACAAGGCATAGTTTTCCCTGCTGGCTCTTTGGGCGGGGGACCAACTCCAGCCATATGGCCATTTTTGTGCCTGGCGCGGTGCGTAGTGGGAAAGGGTGGTTTTGAGGCTGAAGGCAGCAGGAAAGCCCGCAGCCCCCAGGTCTGTGGGGCCAAGCAAGCGGTTCCCAAAGAGCTTTAGAACAAGGCATAGTTTTCCCTGCTGGCTCTTTGGGCATGGGACCCAGCTCCAGCCATAGGCCATTTTTGTGCCTGGCGCGGCGCCAAGTGGGAAAGGGTGGCTTTGAGGCTGAAGGCAGCAGCAAAGCCCGCAGCCCCCAGGTCTGTGGGGCTACGCAAGCGGTTCCCAAAGAGCTTTAGAACAAGGCATAGTTTTCCCTGCTGGCTCTTTGGGCGGGGGACACATCTCCAGCCGTATGGCCATTTTTGTGCCTGATAGGGCGCCAAGTGGGAAAGGGTGGTGTCGAGGCTGAAGGCAGCAGGAAAGCCCGCAGCCCCCAGGTCTGTGGGGCTACGCAAGCGGTTCCCAAAGAGCTTTAGAACAAGGCATAGTTTTCCCTGCTGGCTCTTTGGGCGGGGGACCCATCTCCAGCCGTATGGCCATTTTTGTGCCTGGCCCGGCGCCAAGTGGGAAAGGGTGGCTTTGAGGCTGAAGACAGCAGGAAAGCCTGCAGCCCCCAGGTCTGTGGGGCTATGCAAGCGGTTCCCAAAGAGCTTTAGAACAAGGCATAGTTTTCCCTGCTCGCTCTTTGGGCGGGGGACCCATCTCCAGCCGTATGGCCATTTTTGTGCCTGGCGAAGCCCCAAGAGGGAAAGGGTGGCTTTGAATCTGAAGGCAGCAGGAAAGCCCGCAGCCCCCAGGTCTGTGGGGCTATGCAAGCGGTTCCCAAAGAGCTTTAGAACAAGGCATAGTTTTCCCTGCTGGCTCTTTTGGCAGGGGACCCATCTCCAGCCGTATGGCCATTTTTGTCCCTGGCCCGGCGCCAAGTGGGAAAGGGTGGTGTTGAGGCTGAAGGCAGCAGCAAAGACTGCAGCCCCCAGGTCTGTGGGGCCAAGCAAGCGGTTCCCAAAGAGCTTTAGAACAAGGCATAGTTTTCCCTGCTGGCTCTTTGGGCGGGGGACCCATCTCCAGCCGTATGGCCATTTTTGTGCCTGGCACGGCGCCAAGTGGGAAAGGGTGGCTTTGAGGCTGAAGGCAGCAGCAAAGCCCGCAGCCCCCAGGTCTGTGGGGCTACGCAAGCGGTTCCCAAAGAGCTTTAGAACAAGGCATAGTTTTCCCTGCTGGCTCTTTGGGCGGGGGACCCATCTCCAGCCGTATGGCCATTTTTGTGCCTGGCGCGGCGCCAAGTGGGAAAGGGTGGTGTCGAGGCTGAAGGCAGCAGGAAAGCCCTCAGTCCCCAGGTCTGTGGGGCTACGCAAGCGGTTCCCAAAGAGCTTTAGAACAAGGCATAGTTTTCCCTGCTGGCTCTCTGGGCGGGGACCCATCTCCAGCCGTATGGCCATTTTTGAGCCTGGCGCGGCGCCAGGTGGGAAAGGGTGGCTTTGAGGCTGAAGGCAGGAGCAAAGCCTGCAGCCCCCAGGTCTGTGGGGCCAAGCAAGCGGTTCCCAAAGAGCTTTAGAACAAGGCATAGTTTTCCCTGCTGGCTCTTAGGGCGGGGGACCCATCTCCAGCCGTATGGCCATTTTTGAGCCTGGCGCGGCGCCAAGTGGGAAAGGGTGGTGTCGAGGCTGAAGGCAGCAGGAAAGCCCGCAGCCCCCAGGTCTGTGGGGCTACGCAAGCGGTTCCCAAAGAGCTTTAGAACAAGGCATAGTTTTCCCTGCTGGCTCTTTGGGCGGGGGACCCATCTCCAGCCGTATGGCCATTTTTGTGCCTGGCGAAGCCCCAAGAGGGAAAGGGTGGCTTTGAATCTGAAGGCAGCAGGAAAGCCCGCAGCCCCCAGGTCTGTGGGGCTATGCAAGCGGTTCCCAAAGAGCTTTAGAACAAGGCATAGTTTTCCCTGCTGGCTCTTTTGGCAGGGGACCCATCTCCAGCCGTATGGCCATTTTTGTCCCTGGCCCGGTGCCAAGTGGGAAAGGGTGGTGTTGAGGCTGAAGGCAGCAGGAAAGCCCGCAGCCCCCAGGTCTGTGGGGCCAAGCAAGCGGTTCCCAAAGAGCTTTAGAACAAGGCATAGTTTTCCCTGCTGGCTCTTTGGGCGGGGGACCCATCTCCAGCCGTATGGCCATTTTTGTGCCTGGCACGGCGCCAAGTGGGAAAGGGTGGCTTTGAGGCTGAAGGCAGCAGCAAAGCCCGCAGCCCCCAGGTCTGTGGGGCTACGCAAGCGGTTCCCAAAGAGCTTTAGAACAAGGCATAGTTTTCCCTGCTGGCTCTTTGGGCGGGGGACCCATCTCCAGCCGTATGGCCATTTCTGTGCCTGGCCCGGCGCCAAGTGGGAAAGGGTGGCTTTGAGGCTGAAGGCAGCAGCAAAGCCTGCAGCCCCCAGGTCTGTGGGGCTACGCAAGCGGTTCCCAAAGAGCTTTAGAACAAGGCATAGTTTTCCCTGCTGGCTCTCTGGGCGGGGGACCCATCTGCAGCCGTATGGCCATTTTTGAGCCTGGAGCAGTGCCAAGTGGGAAAGGGTGGTTTTGAGGGTGAAGGCAGCAGGAAAGCCCGCAGCCCCCAGGTCTGTGGGGCTACGCAAGCGGTTCCCAAAGAGCTTTAGAACAAGGCATAGTTTTCCCTGCTGGCTCTTTGGGCGGGGGACACATCTCCAACCGTATGGCCATTTTTGTGCCTGGCGCGGCGCCAAGTGGGAAAGGGTGGTGTCGAGGCTGAAGGCAGCAGGAAAGCCCGCAGCCCCCACGTCTGTGGGGCCAAGCAAGCGGTTCCCAAAGAGCTTTAGAACAAGGCATAGTTTTCCCTGCTGGCTCTTTGGGCATGGGACCCATCTCCACCCATAGGCCATTTTTGTGCTTGATAGGGCGCCAAGTGGGAAAGGGTGGCTTTGAGGCTGAAGGCAGCAGGAAAGCCTGCAGCCCCCAGGTCTGTGGGGCTACACAAGCAGTTCCCAAAGAGCTTTAGAACAAGGCATAGTTTTCCCTGCTGGCTCTTTGGGCGGGGGACCCATCTCCAGCCGTATGGCCATTTTTGTGCCTGGCGCGGCGCCAAGTGGGAAAGGGTGGTGTCGAGGCTGAAGGCAGCAGGAAAGCCCGCAGCCCCCAGGTCTGTGGGGCTACGCAAGCGGTTCCCAAAGAGCTTTAGAACAAGGCATAGTTTTCCCTGCTGCCTCTTTGGGTGGGGGACCCATCTCCAGACGTATGGCTATTTTTGTGCCTGGCGCGGTGCGTAGTGGCATAGGGTGGTTTTGAGGCTGAAGGCAGCAGGAAAGCCCGCAGCCCCCACGTCTGTGGGCCCAAGCAAGCGGTTCCCAGAGAGCTTTAGAACAAGGCATAGTTTTCCCTGCTGGCTCTTTGGGCGGGGGACCAACTCCAGCCATATGGCCATTTTTGTGCCTGGCGCGGTGCGTAGTGGGAAAGGGTGGTTTTGAGGCTGAAGGCAGCAGGAAAGCCCGCAGCCCCCAGGTCTGTGGGGCCAAGCAAGCGGTTCCCAAAGAGCTTTAGAACAAGGCATAGTTTTCCCTGCTGGCTCTTTGGGCATGGGACCCAGCTCCAGCCATAGGCCATTTTTGTGCCTGGCGCGGCGCCAAGTGGGAAAGGGTGGCTTTGAGGCTGAAGGCAGCAGCAAAGCCCGCAGCCCCCAGGTCTGTGGGGCTACGCAAGCGGTTCCCAAAGAGCTTTAGAACAAGGCATAGTTTTCCCTGCTGGCTCTTTGGGCGGGGGACACATCTCCAGCCGTATGGCCATTTTTGTGCCTGATAGGGCGCCAAGTGGGAAAGGGTGGTGTCGAGGCTGAAGGCAGCAGGAAAGCCCGCAGCCCCCAGGTCTGTGGGGCTACGCAAGCGGTTCCCAAAGAGCTTTAGAACAAGGCATAGTTTTCCCTGCTGGCTCTTTGGGCGGGGGACCCATCTCCAGCCGTATGGCCATTTTTGTGCCTGGCCCGGCGCCAAGTGGGAAAGGGTGGCTTTGAGGCTGAAGACAGCAGGAAAGCCTGCAGCCCCCAGGTCTGTGGGGCTATGCAAGCGGTTCCCAAAGAGCTTTAGAACAAGGCATAGTTTTCCCTGCTCGCTCTTTGGGCGGGGGACCCATCTCCAGCCGTATGGCCATTTTTGTGCCTGGCGAAGCCCCAAGAGGGAAAGGGTGGCTTTGAATCTGAAGGCAGCAGGAAAGCCCGCAGCCCCCAGGTCTGTGGGGCTATGCAAGCGGTTCCCAAAGAGCTTTAGAACAAGGCATAGTTTTCCCTGCTGGCTCTTTTGGCAGGGGACCCATCTCCAGCCGTATGGCCATTTTTGTCCCTGGCCCGGCGCCAAGTGGGAAAGGGTGGTGTTGAGGCTGAAGGCAGCAGCAAAGACTGCAGCCCCCAGGTCTGTGGGGCCAAGCAAGCGGTTCCCAAAGAGCTTTAGAACAAGGCATAGTTTTCCCTGCTGGCTCTTTGGGCGGGGGACCCATCTCCAGCCGTATGGCCATTTTTGTGCCTGGCACGGCGCCAAGTGGGAAAGGGTGGCTTTGAGGCTGAAGGCAGCAGCAAAGCCCGCAGCCCCCAGGTCTGTGGGGCTACGCAAGCGGTTCCCAAAGAGCTTTAGAACAAGGCATAGTTTTCCCTGCTGGCTCTTTGGGCGGGGGACCCATCTCCAGCCGTATGGCCATTTTTGTGCCTGGCGCGGCGCCAAGTGGGAAAGGGTGGTGTCGAGGCTGAAGGCAGCAGGAAAGCCCTCAGTCCCCAGGTCTGTGGGGCTACGCAAGCGGTTCCCAAAGAGCTTTAGAACAAGGCATAGTTTTCCCTGCTGGCTCTCTGGGCGGGGACCCATCTCCAGCCGTATGGCCATTTTTGAGCCTGGCGCGGCGCCAGGTGGGAAAGGGTGGCTTTGAGGCTGAAGGCAGGAGCAAAGCCTGCAGCCCCCAGGTCTGTGGGGCCAAGCAAGCGGTTCCCAAAGAGCTTTAGAACAAGGCATAGTTTTCCCTGCTGGCTCTTAGGGCGGGGGACCCATCTCCAGCCGTATGGCCATTTTTGAGCCTGGCGCGGCGCCAAGTGGGAAAGGGTGGTGTCGAGGCTGAAGGCAGCAGGAAAGCCCGCAGCCCCCAGGTCTGTGGGGCTACGCAAGCGGTTCCCAAAGAGCTTTAGAACAAGGCATAGTTTTCCCTGCTGGCTCTTTGGGCGGGGGACCCATCTCCAGCCGTATGGCCATTTTTGTGCCTGGCGAAGCCCCAAGAGGGAAAGGGTGGCTTTGAATCTGAAGGCAGCAGGAAAGCCCGCAGCCCCCAGGTCTGTGGGGCTATGCAAGCGGTTCCCAAAGAGCTTTAGAACAAGGCATAGTTTTCCCTGCTGGCTCTTTTGGCAGGGGACCCATCTCCAGCCGTATGGCCATTTTTGTCCCTGGCCCGGTGCCAAGTGGGAAAGGGTGGTGTTGAGGCTGAAGGCAGCAGCAAAGACTGCAGCCCCCAGGTCTGTGGGGCCAAGCAAGCGGTTCCCAAAGAGCTTTAGAACAAGGCATAGTTTTCCCTGCTGGCTCTTTGGGCGGGGGACCCATCTCCAGCCGTATGGCCATTTTTGTGCCTGGCACGGCGCCAAGTGGGAAAGGGTGGCTTTGAGGCTGAAGGCAGCAGCAAAGCCCGCAGCCCCCAGGTCTGTGGGGCTACGCAAGCGGTTCCCAAAGAGCTTTAGAACAAGGCATAGTTTTCCCTGCTGGCTCTTTGGGCGGGGGACCCATCTCCAGCCGTATGGCCATTTCTGTGCCTGGCCCGGCGCCAAGTGGGAAAGGGTGGCTTTGAGGCTGAAGGCAGCAGCAAAGCCTGCAGCCCCCAGGTCTGTGGGGCTACGCAAGCGGTTCCCAAAGAGCTTTAGAACAAGGCATAGTTTTCCCTGCTGGCTCTCTGGGCGGGGGACCCATCTGCAGCCGTATGGCCATTTTTGAGCCTGGAGCAGTGCCAAGTGGGAAAGGGTGGTTTTGAGGGTGAAGGCAGCAGGAAAGCCCGCAGCCCCCAGGTCTGTGGGGCTACGCAAGCGGTTCCCAAAGAGCTTTAGAACAAGGCATAGTTTTCCCTGCTGGCTCTTTGGGCGGGGGACACATCTCCAACCGTATGGCCATTTTTGTGCCTGGCGCGGCGCCAAGTGGGAAAGGGTGGTGTCGAGGCTGAAGGCAGCAGGAAAGCCCGCAGCCCCCACGTCTGTGGGGCCAAGCAAGCGGTTCCCAAAGAGCTTTAGAACAAGGCATAGTTTTCCCTGCTGGCTCTTTGGGCATGGGACCCATCTCCACCCATAGGCCATTTTTGTGCTTGATAGGGCGCCAAGTGGGAAAGGGTGGCTTTGAGGCTGAAGGCAGCAGGAAAGCCAGCAGCCCCCAGGTCTGTGGGGCTACACAAGCAGTTCCCAAAGAGCTTTAGAACAAGGCATAGTTTTCCCTGCTGGCTCTTTGGGCGGGGGACCCATCTCCAGCCGTATGGCCATTTTTGTGCCTGGCGCGGCGCCAAGTGGGAAAGGGTGGTGTCGAGGCTGAAGGCAGCAGGAAAGCCCGCAGCCCCCAGGTCTGTGGGGCTACGCAAGCGGTTCCCAAAGAGCTTTAGAACAAGGCATAGTTTTCCCTGCTGCCTCTTTGGGTGGGGGACCCATCTCCAGACGTATGGCTATTTTTGTGCCTGGCGCGGTGCGTAGTGGCATAGGGTGGTTTTGAGGCTGAAGGCAGCAGGAAAGCCCGCAGCCCCCACGTCTGTGGGCCCAAGCAAGCGGTTCCCAGAGAGCTTTAGAACAAGGCATAGTTTTCCCTGCTGGCTCTTTGGGCGGGGGACCAACTCCAGCCATATGGCCATTTTTGTGCCTGGCGCGGTGCGTAGTGGGAAAGGGTGGTTTTGAGGCTGAAGGCAGCAGGAAAGCCCGCAGCCCCCAGGTCTGTGGGGCCAAGCAAGCGGTTCCCAAAGAGCTTTAGAACAAGGCATAGTTTTCCCTGCTGGCTCTTTGGGCATGGGACCCAGCTCCAGCCATAGGCCATTTTTGTGCCTGGCGCGGCGCCAAGTGGGAAAGGGTGGCTTTGAGGCTGAAGGCAGCAGCAAAGCCCGCAGCCCCCAGGTCTGTGGGGCTACGCAAGCGGTTCCCAAAGAGCTTTAGAACAAGGCATAGTTTTCCCTGCTGGCTCTTTGGGCGGGGGACACATCTCCAGCCGTATGGCCATTTTTGTGCCTGATAGGGCGCCAAGTGGGAAAGGGTGGTGTCGAGGCTGAAGGCAGCAGGAAAGCCCGCAGCCCCCAGGTCTGTGGGGCTACGCAAGCGGTTCCCAAAGAGCTTTAGAACAAGGCATAGTTTTCCCTGCTGGCTCTTTGGGCGGGGGACACATCTCCAGCCGTATGGCCATTTTTGTGCCTGGCCCGGCGCCAAGTGGGAAAGGGTGGCTTTGAGGCTGAAGACAGCAGGAAAGCCTGCAGCCCCCAGGTCTGTGGGGCTATGCAAGCGGTTCCCAAAGAGCTTTAGAACAAGGCATAGTTTTCCCTGCTCGCTCTTTGGGCGGGGGACCCATCTCCAGCCGTATGGCCATTTTTGTGCCTGGCGAAGCCCCAAGAGGGAAAGGGTGGCTTTGAATCTGAAGGCAGCAGGAAAGCCCGCAGCCCCCAGGTCTGTGGGGCTATGCAAGCGGTTCCCAAAGAGCTTTAGAACAAGGCATAGTTTTCCCTGCTGGCTCTTTTGGCAGGGGACCCATCTCCAGCCGTATGGCCATTTTTGTCCCTGGCCCGGCGCCAAGTGGGAAAGGGTGGTGTTGAGGCTGAAGGCAGCAGCAAAGACTGCAGCCCCCAGGTCTGTGGGGCCAAGCAAGCGGTTCCCAAAGAGCTTTAGAACAAGGCATAGTTTTCCCTGCTGGCTCTTTGGGCGGGGGACCCATCTCCAGCCGTATGGCCATTTTTGTGCCTGGCACGGCGCCAAGTGGGAAAGGGTGGCTTTGAGGCTGAAGGCAGCAGCAAAGCCCGCAGCCCCCAGGTCTGTGGGGCTACGCAAGCGGTTCCCAAAGAGCTTTAGAACAAGGCATAGTTTTCCCTGCTGGCTCTTTGGGCGGGGGACCCATCTCCAGCCGTATGGCCATTTTTGTGCCTGGCCCGGCGCCAAGTGGGAAAGGGTGGCTTTGAGGCTGAAGGCAGCAGCAAAGCCTGCAGCCCCCAGGTTTGTGGGGCTACGCAAGCGGTTCCCAAAGAGCTTTAGAACAAGGCATAGTTTTCCCTGCTGGCTCTCTGGGCGGGGGACCCATCTCCAGCCGTATGGCCATTTTTGTGCCTGGCGCAGTGCCAAGTGGGAAAGGGTGGCTTTGAGGCTGAAGGCAGCAGCAAAGCCCGCAGCCCCCAGGTCTGTGGGGCTACGCAAGCGGTTCCCAAAGAGCTTTAGAACAAGGCATAGTTTTCCCTGCTGGCTCTTTGGGCGGGGGACCCATCTCCAACCGTATGGCCATTTTTGTGCCTGGCGCGGCGCCAAGTGCGAAAGGGTGGTGTCGAGGCTGAAGGCAGCAGGAAAGCCCGCAGCCCCCACGTCTGTGGGGCCAAGCAAGCGGTTCCCAAAGAGCTTTAGAACAAGGCATAGTTTTCCCTGCTGGCTCTTTGGGCATGGGACCCATCTCCACCCATAGGCCATTTTTGTGCTTGATAGGGCGCCAAGTGGGAAAGGGTGGCTTTGAGGCTGAAGGCAGCAGGAAAGCCTGCAGCCCCCAGGTCTGTGGGGCTACACAAGCAGTTCCCAAAGAGCTTTAGAACAAGGCATAGTTTTCCCTGCTGGCTCTTTGTTCGGGGGACCCATCTCCAGCCATAGGCCATTTTTGTGCCTGGCCCGGCGCCCAGTGGGAAAGGGTGGCTTTGAGGCTTGAAGGCAGCAGGAAAGCCCGCAGCCCCCAGGTCTGTGGGGCTACGCAAGCGGTTCCCAAAGAGCTTTAGAACAAGGCATAGTTTTCCCTGCTGGCTCTCTGGGCGGGGGACCAATCTCCAGCCGTATGGCCATTTTTGAGCCTGGCGCGGCGCCAAGTGGGAAAGGGTTGTGTCGAGGCTAAAGGCAGCAGGAAAGCCCGCAGCCCGCAGGTCTGTGGGGCTACGCAAGCGGTTCCCAAAGAGCTTTAGAACAAGGCATAATTTTCCCTGCTGGCTCTTTGGGCGGGGGACCCATCTCCAGCCGTATGGCCATTTTTGTGCCTGGCGCGGCGCCAAGTGGGAAAGGGTGGCTTTGAGGCTGAAGGCAGCAGCAAAGCCCGCAGCCCCCAGGTCTGTGGGGCTACGCAAGCGGTTCCCAAAGAGCTTTAGAACAAGGCATAGTTTTCCCTGCTGGCTCTTTGGGCGGGGGACACATCTCCAGCCGTATGGCCATTTTTGTGCCTGATAGGGCGCCAAGTGGGAAAGGGTGGTGTCGAGGCTGAAGGCAGCAGGAAAGCCCGCAGCCCCCAGGTCTGTGCGGCTACGCAAGCGGTTCCCAAAGAGCTTTAGAACAAGGCATAGTTTTCCCTGCTGGCTCTTTGGGCGGGGGACCCATCTCCAGCCGTATGGCCATTTTTGTGCCTGATAGGGCGCCAAGTGGGAAAGGGTGGCTTTGAGGCTGAAGGCAGGAGCAAAGCCTGCAGCCCCCAGGTCTGTGGGGCTATGCAAGCGGTTCCCAAAGAGCTTTAGAACAAGGCATAGTTTTCCCTGCTGGCTCTTTGGGCGGGGGACCCATCTCCAGCCGTATGGCCATTTTTGTGCCTGGCGCGGCGCCAAGTGGGAAAGGGTGGTGTCGAGGCTGAAGGCAGCAGGAAAGCCCGCAGTCCCCAGGTCTGTGGGGCTACGCAAGCGGTTCCCAAAGAGCTTTAGAACAAGGCATAGTTTTCCCTGCTGGCTCTTTTTGGCGTGGCACCCATCTCCAGCCGTATGGCCATTTTTGAGCCTGGCGCGGCGCCAGGTGGGAAAGGGTGGCTTTGAGGCTGAAGGCAGGAGCAAAGCCTGCAGCCCCCAGGTCTGTGGGGCTACGCAAGCGGTTCCCAAAGAGCTTTAGAACAAGGCATAGTTTTCCCTGCTGGCTCTTAGGGCGGGGGACCCATCTCCAGCCGTATGGCCATTTTTGAGCCTGGCGCGGCGCCAAGTGGGAAAGGGTGGTGTCGAGGGTGAAGGCAGCAGGAAAGCCCGCGGCCCCCAGGTCTGTGCGGCTACGCAAGCGGTTCCCAAAGAGCTTTAGAACAAGGCATAGTTTTCCCTGCTCGCTCTTTGGGCGGGGGACCCATCTCCAGCCGTATGGCCATTTTTGTGCCTGGCGAAGCCCCAAGAGGGAAAGGGTGGCTTTGAATCTGAAGGCAGCAGGAAAGCCCGCAGCCCCCAGGTCTGTGGGGCTACGCAAGCGGTTCCCAAAGAGCTTTAGAACAAGGCATAGTTTTCCCTGCTGGCTCTCTGGGCGGGGGACCCATCTGCAGCCGTATGGCCATTTTTGAGCCTGGAGCAGTGCCAAGTGGGAAAGGGTGGTTTTGAGGGTGAAGGCAGCAGGAAAGCCCGCAGCCCCCAGGTCTGTGGGGCTACGAAAGCGGTTCCCAAAGAGCTTTAGAACAAGGCATAGTTTTCCCTGCTGGCTCTTTGGGCGGGGGACCCATCTCCAACCGTATGGCCATTTTTGTGCCTGGCGCGGCGCCAAGTGGGAAAGGGTGGTGTCGAGGCTGAAGGCAGCAGGAAAGCCCGCAGCCCCCACGTCTGTGGGGCCAAGCAAGCGGTTCCCAAAGAGCTTTAGAACAAGGCATAGTTTTCCCTGCTGGCTCTTTGGGCATGGGACCCATCTCCACCCATAGGCCATTTTTGTGCTTGATAGGGCGCCAAGTGGGAAAGGGTGGCTTTGAGGCTGAAGGCAGCAGGAAAGCCTGCAGCCCCCAGGTCTGTGGGGCTACACAAGCAGTTCCCAAAGAGCTTTAGAACAAGGCATAGTTTTCCCTGCTGGCTCTTTGTTCGGGGGACCCATCTCCAGCCATAGGCCATTTTTGTGCCTGGCCCGGCGCCCAGTGGGAAAGGGTGGCTTTGAGGCTTGAAGGCAGCAGGAAAGCCCGCAGCCCCCAGGTCTGTGGGGCTACGCAAGCGGTTCCCAAAGAGCTTTAGAACAAGGCATAGTTTTCCCTGCTGGCTCTCTGGGCGGGGGACCCATCTCCAGCCGTATGGCCATTTTTGAGCCTGGCGCGGCGCCAAGTGGGAAAGGGTTGTGTCGAGTCTAAAGGCAGCAGGAAAGCCCGCAGCCCCCAGGTCTGTGGGGCTACGCAAGCGGTTCCCAAAGAGCTTTAGAACAAGGCATAATTTTCCCTGCTGGCTCTTTGGGCGGGGGACCCATCTCCAGCCGTATGGCCATTTTTGTGCCTGGCGCGGCGCCAAGTGGGAAAGGGTGGCTTTGAGGCTGAAGGCAGCAGCAAAGCCCGCAGCCCCCAGGTCTGTGGGGCTACGCAAGCGGTTCCCAAAGAGCTTTAGAACAAGGCATAGTTTTCCCTGCTGGCTCTTTGGGCGAGGGACACATCTCCAGCCGTATGGCCATTTTTGTGCCTGATAGGGCGCCAAGTGGGAAAGGGTGGTGTCGAGGCTGAAGGCAGCAGGAAAGCCCGCAGCCCCCAGGTCTGTGCGGCTACGCAAGCGGTTCCCAAAGAGCTTTAGAACAAGGCATAGTTTTCCCTGCTGGCTCTTTGGGCGGGGGACCCATCTCCAGCCGTATGGCCATTTTTGTGCCTGATAGGGCGCCAAGTGAGAAAGGGTGGCTTTGAGGCTGAAGACAGCAGGAAAGCCTGCAGCCCCCAGGTCTGTGGGGCTACGCAAGCGGTTCCCAAAGAGCTTTAGAATAAGGCATAGTTTTCCCTGCTGGCTCTTTGGGCGGGGGACCCATCTCCAGCCGTATGGCCATTTTTGAGCCTGGCGCGGCGCCAAGTGGGAAAGGGTGGTGTCGAGGCTGAAGGCAGCAGGAAAGCCCGCAGCCCCTAGGTCTGTGGGGCTACGCAAGCGGTTCCCAAAGAGCTTTAGAACAAGGCATAGTTTTCCCTGCTCGCTCTTTGGGCGGGGGACCCATCTCCAGCCGTATGGCCATTTTTGTGCCTGGCGAAGCCCGAAGAGGGAAAGGGTGGCTTTGAATCTGAAGGCAGCAGGAAAGCCCGCAGCCCCCAGGTCTGTGGGGCTACGCAAGCGGTTCCCAAAGAGCTTTAGAACAAGGCATAGTTTTCCCTGCTGGCTCTTTGGGCGGGGGACCCATCTCCAGCCGTATGGCCATTTTTGTCCCTGGCCCGGCGCCAAGTGGGAAAGGGTGGTGTTGAGGCTGAAGGCAGCAGCAAAGACTGCAGCCCCCAGGTCTGTGGGGCCAAGCAAGCGGTTCCCAAAGAGCTTTAGAACAAGGCATAATTTTCCCTGCTGGCTCTTTGGGCGGGGGACCCATCTCCAGCCGTATGGCCATTTTTGTGCCTGGCACGGCGCCAAGTGGGAAAGGGTGGCTTTGAGGCTGAATGCAGCAGCAAAGCCCGCAGCCCCCAGGTCTGTGGGGCTACGCAAGCGGTTCCCAAAGAGCTTTAGAACAAGGCATAGTTTTCCCTGCTGGCTCTTTGGGCGGGGGACCCATCTCCAGCCGTATGGCCATTTTTGTGCCTGGCGCGGCGCCAAGTGGGAAAGGGTGGTGTCGAGGCTGAAGGCAGCAGGAAAGCCCGCAGCCCCCACGTCTGTGGGGCCAAGCAAGCGGTTCCCAAAGAGCTTTAGAACAAGGCATAGTTTTCCCTGCTGGCTCTTTGGGCCTGGGACCCATCTCCAGCCATAGGCCATTTTTGTGCTTGATAGGGCGCCAAGTGGGAAAGGGTGGCTTTGAGGCTGAAGGCAGCAGGAAAGCCTGCAGCCCCCAGATCTGTGGGGCTACGCAAGCAGTTCCCAAAGAGCTTTAGAACAAGGCATAGTTTTCCCTGCTGGCTCTTTGTTCGGGGGACCCATCTCCAGCCATAGGCCATTTTTGTGCCTGGCCCGGCGCCCAGTGGGAAAGGGTGGCTTTGAGGCTTGAAGGCAGCAGGAAAGCCCGCAGCCCCCAGGTCTGTGGGGCTACGCAAGCGGTTCCCAAAGAGCTTTAGAACAAGGCATAGTTTTCCCTGCTGGCTCTTTGGGCGGGGGACCCATCTCCAGCCGTATGGCCATTTTTGAGCCTGGCGCGGCGCCAAGTGGGAAAGGGTTGTGTCGAGGCTAAAGGCAGCAGGAAAGCCCGCAGCTCCCAGGTCTGTGGGGCCAAGCAAGCGGTTCCCAAAGAGCTTTAGAACAAGGCATAATTTTCCCTGCTGGCTCTTTGGGCGGGGGACCCATCTCCAGCCGTATGGCCATTTTTGTGCCTGGCGCAGCGCCAAGTGGGAAATGGTGGTTTTGAGGCTGAAGGCAGCAGGAAAGCCCGCAGCCCCTAGGTCTGTGGGGCTACGCAAGCGGTTCCCAAAGAGCTTTAGAACAAGGCATAGTTTTCCCTGCTCGCTCTTTGGGCGGGGGACCCATCTCCAGCCGTATGGCCATTTTTGTGCCTGGCGAAGCCCGAAGAGGGAAAGGGTGGCTTTGAATCTGAAGGCAGCAGGAAAGCCCGCAGCCCCCAGGTCTGTGGGGCTACGCAAGCGGTTCCCAAAGAGCTTTAGAACAAGGCATAGTTTTCCCTGCTGGCTCTTTGGGCGGGGGACCCATCTCCAGCCGTATGGCCATTTTTGTCCCTGGCCCGGCGCCAAGTGGGAAAGGGTGGTGTTGAGGCTGAAGGCAGCAGCAAAGACTGCAGCCCCCAGGTCTGTGGGGCCAAGCAAGCGGTTCCCAAAGAGCTTTAGAACAAGGCATAATTTTCCCTGCTGGCTCTTTGGGCGGGGGACCCATCTCCAGCCGTATGGCCATTTTTGTGCCTGGCACGGCGCCAAGTGGGAAAGGGTGGCTTTGAGGCTGAATGCAGCAGCAAAGCCCGCAGCCCCCAGGTCTGTGGGGCTACGCAAGCGGTTCCCAAAGAGCTTTAGAACAAGGCATAGTTTTCCCTGCTGGCTCTTTGGGCGGGGGACCCATCTCCAGCCGTATGGCCATTTTTGTGCCTGGCGCGGCGCCAAGTGGGAAAGGGTGGTGTCGAGGCTGAAGGCAGCAGGAAAGCCCGCAGCCCCCACGTCTGTGGGGCCAAGCAAGCGGTTCCCAAAGAGCTTTAGAACAAGGCATAGTTTTCCCTGCTGGCTCTTTGGGCCTGGGACCCATCTCCAGCCATAGGCCATTTTTGTGCTTGATAGGGCGCCAAGTGGGAAAGGGTGGCTTTGAGGCTGAAGGCAGCAGGAAAGCCTGCAGCCCCCAGATCTGTGGGGCTACGCAAGCAGTTCCCAAAGAGCTTTAGAACAAGGCATAGTTTTCCCTGCTGGCTCTTTGTTCGGGGGACCCATCTCCAGCCATAGGCCATTTTTGTGCCTGGCGCGGCGCCCAGTGGGAAAGGGTGGCTTTGAGGCTTGAAGGCAGCAGGAAAGCCCGCAGCCCCCAGGTCTGTGGGGCTACGCAAGCGGTTCCCAAAGAGCTTTAGAACAAGGCATAGTTTTCCCTGCTGGCTCTTTGGGCGGGGGACCCATCTCCAGCCGTATGGCCATTTTTGAGCCTGGCGCGGCGCCAAGTGGGAAAGGGTTGTGTCGAGGCTAAAGGCAGCAGGAAAGCCCGCAGCCCCCAGGTCTGTGGGGCCAAGCAAGCGGTTCCCAAAGAGCTTTAGAACAAGGCATAATTTTCCCTGCTGGCTCTTTGGGCGGGGGACCCATCTCCAGCCGTATGGCCATTTTTGTGCCTGGCGCAGCGCCAAGTGGGAAATGGTGGTTTTGAGGCTGAAGGCAGCAGCAAAGCCTGCAGCCCCCAGGTCTGTGGGGCTACGCAAGCGGTTCCCAAAGAGCTTTAGAACAAGGCATAGTTTTCCCTGCTGGCTCTTTGGGCGGGGGACACATCTCCAGCCGTATGGCCATTTTTGTGCCTGGCCGGGGGCCAAGTGGGAAAGGGTGGTTTTGAGGCTGAAGGCAGCAGGAAAGCCCGCAGCCCCCAGGTCTGTGCGGCTACGCAAGCGGTTCCCAAAGAGCTTTAGAACAAGGCATAGTTTTCCCTGCTGGCTCTTTGGGCATGGGACCCATCTCCAGCCATAGGCCATTTTTGTGCTTGATAGGGCGCCAAGTGGGAAAGGGTTGCTTTGAGGCTGAAGGCAGCAGGAAAGCCCGCAGCCCCCACGTCTGTGGGGCTACGCAAGCGGTTCCCAAAGAGCTTTAGAACAAGGCATAGTTTTCCCTGCTGGGTCTCTGGGCGGGGGACCCATCTCCAGCCGTATGGCCATTTTTGAGCCTGGCGCGGCGCCAGGTGGGAAAGGGTGGCTTTGAGGCTGAAGGCAGGAGCAAAGCCTGCAGCCCCCAGGTCTGTGGTGCTACGCAAGCGGTTCCCAAAGAGCTTTAGAACAAGGCATAGTTTTCCCAGCTGGCTCTTAGGGCATGGGACCGATCTCCAGCCATAGGCCATTTTTGTGCCTGGCGCGAAGCCAAGTGGGAAAGGGTGGCTTTGAGGCTGAAGGCAGCAGGAAAGCCCGCAGCCCCAAGGTCTGTGGGGCTACGCAAGCGGTTCCCAAAGAGCTTTAGAACAAGGCATAGTTTTCCCTGCTGGCTCTTTGGGCGGGGGACCCATCTCCAGCCGTATGGCCATTTTTGTGCCTGGCCCGGCGCAAAGTGGGAAAGGGTGGCTTTGAGGCTGAAGGCAGCAGGAAAGCCCGCAGCCCCCAGGTGTGTGGGGCTACGCAAGCGGTTCCCAAAGAGCTTTAGAACAAGGCATAGTTTTCCCTGCTGGCTCTTTGGGCGGGGGACCCATCTCCAGCCATACGGCCATTTTTGTGCCTGGCGCGGCGCCAAGAGGGAAAGGGTGGTGTCGAGGCTAAAGGCAGCAGGAAAGCCCGCAGCCCCCAGGTCTGTGGGGCTACGCAAGCGGTTCCCAAAGAGCTTTAGAACAAGGCATAGTTTTCCCTGCTGGCTCTTTGCGCATGGGACCCATCTCCACCCATAGGCCATTTTTGTGCCTGATAGGGCGCCAAGTGGGAAAGGGTGGCTTTGAGGCTGAAGACAGCAGCAAAGACTGCAGCCCCCAGGTCTGTGGGGCTACGCAAGCGGTTCCCAAAGAGCTTTAGAACAAGGCATAGTTTTCCCTGCTGGCTCTTTGGGCGGGGGACCCATCTCCAGCCGTATGGCTATTTTTGTGCCTGACGCGGTGCGTAGTGGCATAGGGTGGTTTTGAGGCTGAAGGCAGCAGGAAAGCCCGCAGCCCCCACGTCTGTGGGGCCAAGCAAGCGGTTCCCAAAGAGCTTTAGAACAAGGCATAGTTTTCCCAGCTGGCTCTTTGGGCGGGGGACCCATCTCCAGCCGTATGGCCATTTTTGTGCCTGGCGCGATGCGTAGTGGGAAAGGGTGGTTTTGAGGCTGAAGGCAGCAGGAAAGCCCGCAGCCCCCAGGTCTGTGGGGCTACGCAAGCGGTTCCCAAAGAGCTTTAGAACAAGGCATAATTTTCCCTGCTGGCTCTTTGGGCGGGGGACCCATCTCCAGCCATAGGCCATTTTTGTGCCTGGCGCGAAGCCAAGTGGGAAAGGGTGCTGTCGAGGCTGAAGGCAGCAGGAAAGCCCGCAGCCCCCAGGTCTGTGGGGCTACGCAAGCGGTTCCCAAAGAGCTTTAGAACAAGGCATAGTTTTCCCTGCTGGCTCTTTGGGCGGGGGACCCATCTCCAGCCGTACGGCCATTTTTGTGCCTGGCGCGGCGCCAAGTGGGAAATGGTGGTATCGAGGCTGAAGGCAGCAGGAAAGCCCGCAGCCCCCAGGTCTGTGGGGCTACGCAAGCGGTTCCCAAAGAGCTTTAGAACAAGGCATAGTTTTCCCTGCTGGCTCTTTTGGCAGGGGACCCATCTCCAGCCGTATGGCCATTTTTGTCCCTGGCCCGGCGCCAAGTGGGAAAGGGTGGCTTTGAGGCTGAAGGCAGCAGCAAAGCCTGCAGCCCCCAGGTCTGTGGGGCCAAGCAAGCGGTTCCCAAAGAGCTTTAGAACAAGGCATAGTTTTCCCTGCTGGCTCTTTGGGCGGGGGACCCATCTCCAGCCGTATGGCCATTTTTGTGCCTGGCACGGCGCCAAGTGGGAAAGGGTGGCTTTGAGGCTGAAGGCAGCAGCAAAGCCCGCAGCCCCCAGGTCTGTGGGGCCAAGCGAGCGGTTCCCAAAGAGCTTTAGAACAAGGCATAGTTTTCCCTGCTGGCTCTTTGGGCGGGGGACCCATCTCCAGCCGTATGGCCATTTTTGTGCCTGGCGCGGCGCCAAGTGGGAAAGGGTGGTGTCGAGGCTGAAGGCAGCAGGAAAGCCCGCAGCCCCCACGTCTGTGGGGCCAAGCAAGCGGTTCCCAAAGAGCTTTAGAACAAGGCATAGTTTTCCCTGCTGGCTCTTTGGGCCTGGGACCCATCTCCAGCCATAGGCCATTTTTGTGCTTGATAGGGCGCCAAGTGGGAAAGGGTGGCTTTGAGGCTGAAGGCATCAGGAAAGCCTGCAGCCCCCAGGTCTGTGGGGCTACGCAAGCAGTTCCCAAAGAGCTTTAGAACAAGGCATAGTTTTCCCTGCTGGCTCTTTGTTCGGGGGACCCATCTCCAGCCATAGGCCATTTTTGTGCCTGGCCCGGCGCCCAGTGGGAAAGGGTGGCTTTGAGGCTTGAAGGCAGCAGGAAAGCCCGCAGCCCCCAGGTCTGTGGGGCTACGCAAGCGGTTCCCAAAGAGCTTTAGAACAAGGCATAGTTTTCCCTGCTGGCTCTCTGGGCGGGGGACCCATCTCCAGCCGTATGGCCATTTTTGTGCCTGGCGCGGCGCCAAGTGGGAAAGGGTGGCTTTGAGGCTGAAGGCAGCAGCAAAGCCCGCAGCCCCCAGGTCTGTGGGGCTACGCAAGCGGTTCCCAAAGAGCTTTAGAACAAGGCATAGTTTTCCCTGCTGGCTCTTTGGGCGGGGGACACATCTCCAGCCGTATGGCCATTTTTGTGCCTGATAGGGCGCCAAGTGGGAAAGGGTGGTGTCGAGGCTGAAGGCAGCAGGAAAGCCCGCAGCCCCCAGGTCTGTGGGGCTACGCAAGCGGTTCCCAAAGAGCTTTAGAACAAGGCATAGTTTTCCCTGCTGGCTCTTTGGGCGGGGGACCAATCTCCAGCCGTATGGCCATTTTTGTGCCTGATAGGGCGCCAAGTGGGAAAGGGTGGCTTTGAGGCTGAAGACAGCAGGAAAGCCTGCAGCCCCCAGGTCTGTGGGGCTATGCAAGCGGTTCCCAAAGAGCTTTAGAACAAGGCATAGTTTTCCCTGCTGGCTCTTTGGGCGGGGGACCCATCTCCAGCCGTATGGCCATTTTTGTGCCTGGCGCGGCGCCAAGTGGGAAAGGGTGGTGTCGAGGCTGAAGGCAGCAGGAAAGCCCGCAACCCCCAGGTCTGTGGGGCTACGCAAGCGGTTCCCAAAGAGCTTTAGAACAAGGCATAGTTTTCCCTGCTGGCTCTCTGGGCGGGGACCCATCTCCAGCCGTATGGCCATTTTTGAGCCTGGCGCGGCGCCAGGTGGGAAAGGGTGGCTTTGAGGCTGAAGGCAGGAGCAAAGCCTGCAGCCCCCAGGTCTGTGGGGCTACGCAAGCGGTTCCCAAAGAGCTTTAGAACAAGGCATAGTTTTCCCTGCTGGCTCTTTGGGCATGGGACCCATCTCCAGCCGTATGGCCATTTTTGAGCCTGGCGCGGCGCCAAGTGGGAAAGGGTGGTGTCGAGGCTGAAGGCAGCAGGAAAGCCCGCAGCCCCCAGGTCTGTGGGGCTACGCAAGCGGTTCCCAAAGAGCTTTAGAACAAGGCATAGTTTTCCCTGCTGGCTCTTTGGGCGGGGGACCCATCTCCAGCCGTATGGCCATTTTTGTGCCTGGCGAAGCCCCAAGACGGAAAGGGTGGCTTTGAATCTGAAGGCAGCAGCAAAGCCCGCAGCCCCCAGGTCTGTGGGGCTACGCAAGCGGTTCCCAAAGAGCTTTAGAACAAGGCATAGTTTTCCCTGCTGGCTCTCTGGGCGGGGGACCCATCTCCAGCCGTATGGCCATTTTTGAGCCTGGCGCGGCGCCAAGTGGGAAAGGGTTGTGTCGAGGCTAAAGGCAGCAGGAAAGCCCGCAGCCCCCAGGTCTGTGGGGCTACGCAAGCAGTTCCCAAAGAGCTTTAGAACAAGGCATAATTTTCCCTGCTGGCTCTTTGGGCGGGGGACCCATCTCCAGCCGTATGGCCATTTTTGTGCCTGGCGCAGCGCCAAGTGGGAAAGGGTGGTTTTGAGGCTGAAGGCAGCAGCAAAGCCTGCAGCCCCCAGGTCTGTGGGGCTACGCAAGCGGTTCACAAAGAGCTTTAGAACAAGGCATAGTTTTCCCTGCTGGCTCTTTGGGCGGGGGACCCATCTCCAGCCGTATGGCCATTTTTGTGCCTGGCCGGGGGCCAAGTGGGAAAGGGTGGTTTTGAGGCTGAAGGCAGCAGGAAAGCCCGCAGCCCCCAGGTCTGTGCGGCTACGCAAGCGGTTCCCAAAGAGCTTTAGAACAAGGCATAGTTTTCCCTGCTGGCTCTTTGGGCATGGGACCCATCTCCAGCCATAGGCCATTTTTGTGCTTGATAGGGCGCCAAGTGGGAAAGGGTTGCTTTGAGGCTGAAGACAGCAGGAAAGCCCGCAGCCCCCAGGTCTGTGGGGCTACGCAAGCGGTTCCCAAAGAGCTTTAGAACAAGGCATAGTTTTCCCTGCTGGCTCTCTGTGCGGGGGACCCATCTCCAGCCGTATGGCCATTTTTGAGCCTGGCGCGGCGCCAGGTGGGAAAGGGTGGCTTTGAGGCTGAAGGCAGGAGCAAAGCCTGCAGCCCCCAGGTCTGTGGTGCTACGCAAGCGGTTCCCAAAGAGCTTTAGAACAAGGCATAGTTTTCCCAGCTGGCTCTTAGGGCATGGGACCCATCTCCAGCCATAGGCCATTTTTGTGCCTGGCGCGAAGCCAAGTGGGAAAGGGTGCTGTCGAGGCTGAAGGCAGCAGGAAAGCCCGCAGCCCCAAGGTCTGTGGGGCTACGCAAGCGGTTCCCAAAGAGCTTTAGAACAAGGCATACTTTTCCCTGCTGGCTCTTTGGGCGGGGGACCCATCTCCAGCCGTATGGCCATTTTTGTGCCTGGCCCGGCGCAAAGTGGGAAAGGGTGGCTTTGAGGCTGAAGGCAGCAGGAAAGCCCGCAGCCCCCAGGTCTGTGCGGCTACGCAAGCGGTGCCCAAAGAGCTTTAGAACAAGGCATACTTTTCCCTGCTGGCTCTTTGGGCGGGGGACCCATCTCCAGCCGTACGGCCATTTTTGTGCCTGGCGCGGCGCCAATAGGGAAAGGGTGGTGTCGAGGCTAAAGGCAGCAGGAAAGCCCGCAGCCCCCAGGTCTGTGGGGCTACGCAAGCGGTTCCCAAAGAGCGTTAGAACAAGGCATAGTTTTCCCTGCTGGCTCTTTGGGCGGGGGACCCATCTCCAGCCGTATGGCCATTTTTGTGCATGGCGCAGCGCCAAGTGGGAAATGGTGGTATCGAGGCTGAAGGCAGCAGGAAAGCCCGCAGCCCCCAGGTCTGTGCGGCTACGCAAGCGGTTCCCAAAGAGCTTTAGAACAAGGCATAGTTTTCCCTGCTGGCTCTTTGGGCATGGGACCCATCTCCACCCATAGGCCATTTTTGTGCCTGATAGGGCGCCAAGTGGGAAAGGGTGGCTTTGAGGCTGAAGACAGCAGGAAAGCCTGCAGCCCCCAGGTCTGTGGGGCTACGCAAGCGGTTCCCAAAGAGCTTTAGAACAAGGCATAATTTTCCCTGCTGGCTCTTTGGGTGGGGGACCCATCTCCAGCCGTATGGCTATTTTTGTGCCTGACGCGGTGCGTAGTGGCATAGGGTGGTTTTGAGGCTGAAGGCAGCAGGAAAGCCCGCAGCCCCCACGTCTGTGGGGCCAAGCAAGCGGTTCCCAAAGAGCTTTAGAACAAGGCATAGTTTTCCCAGCTGGCTCTTTGGGCGGGGGACCCATCTCCAGCCGTATGGCCATTTTTGTGCCTGGCGCGGTGCGTAGTGGGAAAGGGTGGTTTTGAGGCTGAAGGCAGCAGGAAAGCCCGCAGCCCCCAGGTCTGTGGGGCTACGCAAGCGGTTCCCAAAGAGCTTTAGAACAAGGCATAGTTTTCCCTGCTGGCTCTTTGGGCGGGGGACACATCTCCAGCCGTATGGCCATTTTTGTGCCTGGCGCAGCGCCAAGTGGGAAAGGGTGGTTTTGAGGCTGAAGGCAGCAGCAAAGCCTGCAGCCCCCAGGTCTGTGGGGCTACGCAAGCGGTTCCCAAAGAGCTTTAGAACAAGGCATAGTTTTCCCTGCTGGCTCTTTGGGCGGGGGACACATCTCCAGCCGTATGGCCATTTTTGTGCCTGGCCGGGGGCCAAGTGGGAAAGGGTGGTTTTGAGGCTGAAGGCAGCAGGAAAGCCCGCAGCCCCCAGGTCTGTGCGGCTACGCAAGCGGTTCCCAAAGAGCTTTAGAACAAGGCATAGTTTTCCCTGCTGGCTCTTTGGGCATGGGACCCATCTCCAGCCATAGGCCATTTTTGTGCTTGATAGGGCGCCAAGTGGGAAAGGGTTGCTTTGAGGCTGAAGGCAGCAGGAAAGCCCGCAGCCCCCAGGTCTGTGGGGCTACGCAAGCGGTTCCCAAAGAGCTTTAGAACAAGGCATAGTTTTCCCTGCTGGCTCTCTGGGCGGGGGACCCATCTCCAGCCGTATGGCCATTTTTGAGCCTGGCGCGGCGCCAGGTGGGAAAGGGTGGCTTTGAGGCTGAAGGCAGGAGCAAAGCCTGCAGCCCCCAGGTCTGTGGTGCTACGCAAGCGGTTCCCAAAGAGCTTTAGAACAAGGCATAGTTTTCCCAGCTGGCTCTTAGGGCATGGGACCCATCTCCAGCCATAGGCCATTTTTGTGCCTGGCGCGAAGCCAAGTGGGAAAGGGTGCTGTCGAGGCTGAAGGCAGCAGGAAAGCCCGCAGCCCCAAGGTCTGTGGGGCTACGCAAGCGGTTCCCAAAGAGCTTTAGAACAAGGCATAGTTTTCCCTGCTGGCTCTTTGGGCGGGGGACCCATCTCCAGCCGTATGGCCATTTTTGTGCCTGGCCCGGCGCAAAGTGGGAAAGGGTGGCTTTGAGGCTGAAGGCAGCAGGAAAGCCCGCAGCCCCCAGGTCTGTGGGGCTACGCAAGCGGTTCCCAAAGAGCTTTAGAACAAGGCATAGTTTTCCCTGCTGGCTCTTTGGGCGGGGGACCCATCTCCAGCCGTATGGCCATTTTTGTGCCTGGCGCGGCGCCAAGAGGGAAAGGGTGGTGTCGAGGCTAAAGGCAGCAGGAAAGCCTGCAGCCCTAAGGTCTGTGGGGCTACGCAAGCGGTTCCCAAAGAGCTTTAGAACAAGGCATAGTTTTCCCTGCTGGCTCTTTGGGCATGGGACCCATCTCCACCCATAGGCCATTTTTGTGCCTGATAGGGCGCCAAGTGGGAAAGGGTGGCTTTGAGGCTGAAGGCAGCAGCAAAGCCTGCAGCCCCCAGGTCTGTGGGGCTACGCAAGCGGTTCCCAAAGAGCTTTAGAACAAGGCATAGTTTTCCCTGCTGGCTCTTTGGGTGGGGGACCCATCTCCAGCCGTATGGCTATTTTTGTGCCTGACGCGGTGCGTAGTGGCATAGGGTGGTTTTGAGGCTGAAGGCAGCAGGAAAGCCCGCAGCCCCCACGTCTGTGGGGCCAAGCAAGCGGTTCCCAAAGAGCTTTAGAACAAGGCATAGTTTTCCCAGCTGGCTCTTTGGGCGGGGGACCCATCTCCAGCCGTATGGCCATTTTTGTGCCTGACGCGGTGCGTAGTGGGAAAGGGTGGTTTTGAGGCTGAAGGCAGCAGGAAAGCCCGCAGCCCCCAGGTCTGTGGGGCTACGCAAGCGGTTCCCAAAGAGCTTTAGAACAAGGCATAATTTTCCCTGCTGGCTCTTTGGGCGGGGGATCCATCTCCAGCCATAGGCCATTTTTGTGCCTGGCGCGAAGCCAAGTGGGAAAGGGTGCTGTCGAGGCTGAAGGCAGCAGGAAAGCCCGCAGCCCCCAGGTCTGTGGGGCTACGCAAGCGGTTCCCAAAGAGCTTTAGAACAAGGCATAGTTTTCCCTGCTGGCTCTTTGGGCGGGGGACCCATCTCCAGCCGTATGGCCATTTTTGTGCCTGGCCCGGCGCAAAGTGGGAAAGGGTGGCTTTGAGGCTGAAGGCAGCAGCAAAGCCCGCAGCCCCCAGGTCTGTGGGGCTACGCAAGCGGTTCCCAAAGAGCTTTAGAACAAGGCATAGTTTTCCCTGCTGGCTCTTTTGGCAGGGGACCCATCTCCAGCCGTATGGCCATTTTTGTCCCTGGCCCGGCGCCAAGTGGGAAAGGGTGGCTTTGAGGCTGAAGGCAGCAGCAAAGACTGCAGCCCCCAGGTCTGTGGGGCCAAGCAAGCGGTTCCCAAAGAGCTTTAGAACAAGGCATAGTTTTCCCTGCTGGCTCTTTGGGCGGGGGACCCATCTCCAGCCGTATGGCCATTTTTGTGCCTGGCACGGCGCCAAGTGGGAAAGGGTGGCTTTGAGGCTGAAGGCAGCAGCAAAGCCCGCAGCCCCCAGGTCTGTGGGGCCAAGCGAGCGGTTCCCAAAGAGCTTTAGAACAAGGCATAGTTTTCCCTGCTGGCTCTTTGGGCCTGGGACCCATCTCCAGCCATAGGCCATTTTTGTGCTTGATAGGGCGCCAAGTGGGAAAGGGTGGCTTTGAGGCTGAAGGCAGCAGGAAAGCCTGCAGCCCCCAGGTCTGTGGGGCTACGCAAGCAGTTCCCAAAGAGCTTTAGAACAAGGCATAGTTTTCCCTGCTGGCTCTTTGTTCGGGGGACCCATCTCCAGCCATAGGCCATTTTTGTGCCTGGCCCGGCGCCCAGTGGGAAAGGGTGGCTTTGAGGCTTGAAGGCAGCAGGAAAGCCCGCAGCCCCCACGTCTGTGGGGCTACGCAAGCGGTTCCCAAAGAGCTTTAGAACAAGGCATAGTTTTCCCTGCTGGCTCTCTGGGCGGGGGACCCATCTCCAGCCGTATGGCCATTTTTGAGCCTGGCGCGGCGCCAAGTGGGAAAGGGTGGTTTTGAGGCTGAAGGCAGCAGGAAAGCCCGCAGCCCCCAGGTCTGTGGGGCTACGCAAGTGGTTCCCAAAGAGCTTTAGAACAAGGCATAGTTTTCCCTGCTGGCTCTTTGGGCGGGGGACCCATCTCCAGCCGTATGGCCATTTTTGTGCCTGGCGCGGCGCCAAGTGGGAAAGGGTGGCTTTGAGGCTGAAGGCAGCAGCAAAGCCCGCAGCCCCCAGGTCTGTGGGGCTACGCAAGCGGTTCCCAAAGAGCTTTAGAACAAGGCATAGTTTTCCCTGCTGGCTCTTTGGGCGGGGGACACATCTCCAGCCGTATGGCCATTTTTGTGCCTGATAGGGCGCCAAGTGGGAAAGGGTGGTGTCGAGGCTGAAGGCAGCAGGAAAGCCCGCAGCCCCCAGGTCTGTGGGGCTACGCAAGCGGTTCCCAAAGAGCTTTAGAACAAGGCATAGTTTTCCCTGCTGGCTCTTTGGGCGGGGGACCCATCTCCAGCCGTATGGCCATTTTTGTGCCTGATAGGGCGCCAAGTGGGAAAGGGTGGCTTTGAGGCTGAAGACAGCAGGAAAGCCTGCAGCCCCCAGGTCTGTGGGGCTATGCAAGCGGTTCCCAAAGAGCTTTAGAACAAGGCATAGTTTTCCCTGCTGGCTCTTTGGGCGGGGGACCCATCTCCAGCCGTATGGCCATTTTTGTGCCTGGCGCGGCGCCAAGTGGGAAAGGGTGGTGTCGAGGCTGAAGGCAGCAGGAAAGCCCGCAGTCCCCAGGTCTGTGGGGCTACGCAAGCGGTTCCCAAAGAGCTTTAGAACAAGGCATAGTTTTCCCTGCTGGCTCTCTGGGCGGGGACCCATCTCCAGCCGTATGGCCATTTTTGAGCCTGGCGCGGCGCCAGGTGGGAAAGGGTGGTGTCGAGGCTGAAGGCAGCAGGAAAGCCCGCAGCCCCCAGGTCTGTGGGGCTACGCAAGCGGTTCCCAAAGAGCTTTAGAACAAGGCATAGTTTTCCCTGCTCGCTCTTTGGGCGGGGGACCCATCTCCAGCCGTATGGCCATTTTTGTGCCTGGCGAAGCCCCAAGAGGGAAAGGGTGGCTTTGAATCTGAAGGCAGCAGGAAAGCCCGCAGCCCCCAGGTCTGTGGGGCTACGCAAGCGGTTCCCAAAGAGCTTTAGAACAAGGCATAGTTTTCCCTGCTGGCTCTTTGGGCGGGGGACCCATCTCCAGCCGTATGGCCATTTTTGTGCCTGGCGCGGCGCCAAGTGGGAAAGGGTGGTGTCGAGGCTGAAGGCAGCAGGAAAGCCCGCAGCCCCCACGTCTGTGGGGCCAAGCAAGCGGTTCCCAAAGAGCTTTAGAACAAGGCATAGTTTTCCCAGCTGGCTCTTTGGGCTTGGGACCCATCTCCAGCCGTATGGCCATTTTTGTGCCTGGCACGGCGCCAAGTGGGAAAGGGTTGCTTTGAGGCTGAAGGCAGCAGCAAAGCCCGCAGCCCCCAGGTCTGTGGGGCCAAGCAAGCGGTTCCCAAAGAGCTTTAGAACAAGGCATAGTTTTCCCTGCTGTCTCTTTGTTCGGGGGACCCATCTCCAGCCATAGGCCATTTTTGTGCCTGGCCCGGCGCCCAGTGGGAAAGGGTGTCTTTGAGGCTTGAAGGCAGCAGGAAAGCCCGCAGCCCCCAGGTCTGTGGGGCTACGCAAGCGGTTCCCAAAGAGCTTTAGAACAAGGCATAGTTTTCCCTGCTGGCTCTCTGGGCGGGGGACCCATCTCCAGCCGTATGGCCATTTTTGAGCCTGGCGCGGCGCCAAGTGGGAAAGGGTTGTGTCGAGGCTAAAGGCAGCAGGAAAGCCCGCAGCCCCCAGGTCTGTGGGGCTACGCAAGCGGTTCCCAAAGAGCTTTAGAACAAGGCATAATTTTCCCTGCTGGCTCTTTGGGCGGGGGACCCATCTCCAGCCGTATGGCCATTTTTGTGCCTGGCGCAGCGCCAAGTGGGAAAGGGTGGTTTTGAGGCTGAAGGCAGCAGCAAAGCCTGCAGCCCCCAGGTCTGTGGGGCTACGCAAGCGGTTCCCAAAGAGCTTTAGAACAAGGCATAGTTTTCCCAGCTGGCTCTTTGGGCGGGGGACCCATCTCCAGCCGTATGGCCATTTTTGTGCGTGGCCGGGGGCCAAGTGGGAAAGGGTGGTTTTGAGGCTGAAGGCAGCAGGAAAGCCCGCAGCCCCCAGGTCTGTGCGGCTACGCAAGCGGTTCCCAAAGAGCTTTAGAACAAGGCATAGTTTTCCCTGCTGGCTCTTTGGGCATGGGACCCATCTCCAGCCATAGGCCATTTTTGTGCTTGATAGGGCGCCAAGTGGGAAAGGGTTGCTTTGAGGCTGAAGACAGCAGGAAAGCCCGCAGCCCCCAGGTCTGTGGGGCTACGCAAGCGGTTCCCAAAGAGCTTTAGAACAAGGCATAGTTTTCCCTGCTGGCTCTCTGTGCGGGGGACCCATCTCCAGCCGTATGGCCATTTTTGAGCCTGGCGCGGCGCCAGGTGGGAAAGAGTGGCTTTGAGGCTGAAGGCAGGAGCAAAGCCTGCAGCCCCCAGGTCTGTGGTGCTACGCAAGCGGTTCCCAAAGAGCTTTAGAACAAGGCATAGTTTTCCCAGCTGGCTCTTAGGGCATGGGACCCATCTCCAGCCATAGGCCATTTTTGTGCCTGGCGCGAAGCCAAGTGGGAAAGGGTGCTGTCGAGGCTGAAGGCAGCAGGAAAGCCCGCAGCCCCAAGGTCTGTGGGGCTACGCAAGCGGTTCCCAAAGAGCTTTAGAACAAGGCATAGTTTTCCCTGCTGGCTCTTTGGGCGGGGGACCCGTCTCCAGCCGTATGGCCATTTTTGTGCCTGGCACGGCGCAAAGTGGGAAAGGGTGGCTTTGAGGCTGAAGGCAGCAGGAAAGCCCGCAGCCCCCAGGTCTGTGCGGCTACGCAAGCGGTGCCCAAAGAGCTTTAGAACAAGGCATAGTTTTCCCTGCTGGCTCTTTGGGCGGGGGACCCATCTCCAGCCGTACGGCCATTTTTGTGCCTGGCGCGGCGCCAAGAGGGAAAGGGTGGTGTCGAGGCTAAAGGCAGCAGGAAAGCCCGCAGCCCCCAGGTCTGTGGGGCTACGCAAGCGGTTCCCGAAGAGCTTTAGAACAAGGCATAGTTTTCCCTGCTGGCTCTTTGGGCGGGGGACCCATCTCCAGCCGTATGGCCATTTTTGTGCATGGCGCAGTGCCAAGTGGGAAATGGTGGTATCGAGGCTGAAGGCAGCAGGAAAGCCCGCAGCCCCCAGGTCTGTGGGGCTACGCAAGCGGTTCCCAAAGAGCGTTAGAACAAGGCATAGTTTTCCCTGCTGGCTCTTTGGGCGGGGGACCCATCTCCAGCCGTATGGCCATTTTTGTGCATGGCGCAGTGCCAAGTGGGAAATGGTGGTATCGAGGCTGAAGGCAGCAGGAAAGCCCGCAGCCCCCAGGTCTGTGCGGCTACGCAAGCGGTTCCCAAAGAGCTTTAGAACAAGGCATAATTTTCCCTGCTGGCTCTTTGGGTGGGGGACCCATCTCCAGCCGTATGGCTATTTTTGTGCCTGACGCGGTGCGTAGTGGCATAGGGTGGTTTTGAGGCTGAAGGCAGCAGGAAAGCCCGCAGCCCCCACGTCTGTGGGGCCAAGCAAGCGGTTCCCAAAGAGCTTTAGAACAAGGCATAGTTTTCCCAGCTGGCTCTTTGGGCGGGGGACCCATCTCCAGCCGTATGGCCATTTTTGTGCCTGGCGCGGTGCGTAGTGGGAAAGGGTGGTTTTGAGGCTGAAGGCAGCAGGAAAGCCTGCAGCCCCCAGGTCTGTGGGGCTACGCAAGCGGTTCCCAAAGAGCTTTAGAACAAGGCATAGTTTTCCCTGCTGGCTCTTTGGGCGGGGGACCCATCTCCAGCCGTATGGCCATTTTTGTGCCTGGCCCGGCGCCAAGTGGGAAAGGGTGGCTTTGAGGCTGAAGGCAGCAGCAAAGACTGCAGCCCCCAGGTCTGTGGGGCCAAGCAAGCGGTTCCCAAAGAGCTTTAGAACAAGGCATAGTTTTCCCTGCTGGCTCTTTGGGCGGGGGACCCATCTCCAGCCGTATGGCCATTTTTGTGCCTGGCACGGCGCCAAGTGGGAAAGGGTGGCTTTGAGGCTGAAGACAGCAGCAAAGCCCGCAGCCCCCAGGTCTGTGGGGCCAAGCGAGCGGTTCCCAAAGAGCTTTAGAACAAGGCATAGTTTTCCCTGCTGGCTCTTTGGGCGGGGGACCCATCTCCAGCCGTATGGCCATTTTTGTGCCTGGCGCGGCGCCAAGTGGGAAAGGGTGGTGTCGAGGCTGAAGGCAGCAGGAAAGCCCGCAGCCCCCACGTCTGTGGGGCCAAGCAAGCGGTTCCCAAAGAGCTTTAGAACAAGGCATAGTTTTCCCTGCTGGCTCTTTGGGCCTGGGACCCATCTCCAGCCATAGGCCATTTTTGTGCTTGATAGGGCGCCAAGTGGGAAAGGGTGGCTTTGAGGCTGAAGGCAGCAGGAAAGCCTGCAGCCCCCAGGTCTGTGGGGCTACGCAAGCAGTTCCCAAAGAGCTTTAGAACAAGGCATAGTTTTCCCTGCTGTCTCTTTGTTCGGGGGACCCATCTCCAGCCATAGGCCATTTTTGTGCCTGGCCCGGCGCCCAGTGGGAAAGGGTGGCTTTGAGGCTTGAAGGCAGCAGGAAAGCCCGCAGCCCCCACGTCTGTGGGGCTACGCAAGCGGTTCCCAAAGAGCTTTAGAACAAGGCATAGTTTTCCCTGCTGGCTCTCTGGGCGGGGGACCCATCTCCAGCCGTATGGCCATTTTTGTCCCTGGCCCGGCGCCAAGTGGGAAAGGGTGGCTTTGAGGCTGAAGGCAGCAGCAAAGACTGCAGCCCCCAGGTCTGTGGGGCCAAGCAAGCGGTTCCCAAAGAGCTTTAGAACAAGGCATAGTTTTCCCTGCTGGCTCTTTGGGCGGGGGACCCATCTCCAGCCGTATGGCCATTTTTGTGCCTGGCACGGCGCCAAGTGGGAAAGGGTGGCTTTGAGGCTGAAGACAGCAGCAAAGCCCGCAGCCCCCAGGTCTGTGGGGCCAAGCGAGCGGTTCCCAAAGAGCTTTAGAACAAGGCATAGTTTTCCCTGCTGGCTCTTTGGGCGGGGGACCCATCTCCAGCCGTATGGCCATTTTTGTGCCTGGCGCGGCGCCAAGTGGGAAAGGGTGGTGTCGAGGCTGAAGGCAGCAGGAAAGCCCGCAGCCCCCACGTCTGTGGGGCCAAGCAAGCGGTTCCCAAAGAGCTTTAGAACAAGGCATAGTTTTCCCTGCTGGCTCTTTGGGCCTGGGACCCATCTCCAGCCATAGGCCATTTTTGTGCTTGATAGGGCGCCAAGTGGGAAAGGGTGGCTTTGAGGCTGAAGGCAGCAGGAAAGCCTGCAGCCCCCAGGTCTGTGGGGCTACGCAAGCAGTTCCCAAAGAGCTTTAGAACAAGGCATAGTTTTCCCTGCTGGCTCTTTGTTCGGGGGACCCATCTCCAGCCATAGGCCATTTTTGTGCCTGGCCCGGCGCCCAGTGGGAAAGGGTGGCTTTGAGGCTTGAAGGCAGCAGGAAAGCCCGCAGCCCCCACGTCTGTGGGGCTACGCAAGCGGTTCCCAAAGAGCTTTAGAACAAGGCATAGTTTTCCCTGCTGGCTCTCTGGGCGGGGGACCCATCTCCAGCCGTATGGCCATTTTTGAGCCTGGCGCGGCGCCAAGTGGGAAAGGGTGGTTTTGAGGCTGAAGGCAGCAGGAAAGCCCGCAGCCCCCAGGTCTGTGGGGCTACGCAAGCGGTTCCCAAAGAGCTTTAGAACAAGGCATAGTTTTCCCTGCTGGCTCTTTGGGCGGGGGACCCATCTCCAGCCGTATGGCCATTTTTGTGCCTGGCGCGGCGCCAAGTGGGAAAGGGTGGTGTCGAGGCTGAAGGCAGCAGGAAAGCCCGCAGCCCCCACGTCTGTGGGGCCAAGCAAGCGGTTCCCAAAGAGCTTTAGAAAAAGGCATAGTTTTCCCTGCTGGCTCTTTGGGCTTGGGACCCATCTCCAGCCGTATGGCCATTTTTGTGCCTGGCACGGCGCCAAGTGGGAAAGGGTGGCTTTGAGGCTGAAGGCAGCAGCAAAGCCCACAGCCCCCAGGTCTGTGGGGCTACGCAAGCGGTTCCCAAAGAGCTTTAGAACAAGGCATAGTTTTCCCTGCTGGCTCTTTGGGCGGGGGACCCATCTCCAGCCGTATGGCCATTTTTGTGCCTGGCGCGGCGCCAAGTGGGAAAGGGTGGCTTTGAGGCTGAAGGCAGCAGCAAAGCCTGCAGCCCCCAGGTCTGTGGGGCTACGCAAGCGGTTCCCAAAGAGCTTTAGAACAAGGCATAGTTTTCCCTGCTGGCTCTCTGGGCGGGGGACCCATCTGCAGCCGTATGGCCATTTTTGAGCCTGGAGCAGTGCCAAGTGGGAAAGGGTGGTTTTGAGGGTGAAGGCAGCAGGAAAGCCCGCAGCCCCCAGGTCTGTGGGGCTACGCAAGCGGTTCCCAAAGAGCTTTAGAACAAGGCATAGTTTTCCCTGCTGGCTCTCTGGGCGGGGGACCCATCTCCAGCCGTATGGCCATTTTTGAGCCTGGCGCGGCGCCAAGTGGGAAAGGGTGGTTTTGAGGCTGAAGGCAGCAGGAAAGCCCGCAGCCCCCAGGTCTGTGGGGCTACGCAAGTGGTTCCCAAAGAGCTTTAGAACAAGGCATAGTTTTCCCTGCTGGCTCTTTGGGCGGGGGACCCATCTCCAGCCGTATGGCCATTTTTGTGCCTGGCGCGGCGCCAAGTGGGAAAGGGTGGCTTTGAGGCTGAAGGCAGCAGCAAAGCCCGCAGCCCCCAGGTCTGTGGGGCTACGCAAGCGGTTCCCAAAGAGCTTTAGAACAAGGCATAGTTTTCCCTGCTGGCTCTTTGGGCGGGGGACACATCTCCAGCCGTATGGCCATTTTTGTGCCTGATAGGGCGCCAAGTGGGAAAGGGTGGTGTCGAGGCTGAAGGCAGCAGGAAAGCCCGCAGCCCCCAGGTCTGTGGGGCTACGCAAGCGGTTCCCAAAGAGCTTTAGAACAAGGCATAGTTTTCCCTGCTGGCTCTTTGGGCGGGGGACCCATCTCCAGCCGTATGGCCATTTTTGTGCCTGATAGGGCGCCAAGTGGGAAAGGGTGGCTTTGAGGCTGAAGACAGCAGGAAAGCCTGCAGCCCCCAGGTCTGTGGGGCTATGCAAGCGGTTCCCAAAGAGCTTTAGAACAAGGCATAGTTTTCCCTGCTGGCTCTTTGGGCGGGGGACCCATCTCCAGCCGTATGGCCATTTTTGTGCCTGGCGCGGCGCCAAGTGGGAAAGGGTGGTGTCGAGGCTGAAGGCAGCAGGAAAGCCCGCAGTCCCCAGGTCTGTGGGGCTACGCAAGCGGTTCCCAAAGAGCTTTAGAACAAGGCATAGTTTTCCCTGCTGGCTCTCTGGGCGGGGACCCATCTCCAGCCGTATGGCCATTTTTGAGCCTGGCGCGGCGCCAGGTGGGAAAGGGTGGTGTCGAGGCTGAAGGCAGCAGGAAAGCCCGCAGCCCCCAGGTCTGTGGGGCTACGCAAGCGGTTCCCAAAGAGCTTTAGAACAAGGCATAGTTTTCCCTGCTCGCTCTTTGGGCGGGGGACCCATCTCCAGCCGTATGGCCATTTTTGTGCCTGGCGAAGCCCCAAGAGGGAAAGGGTGGCTTTGAATCTGAAGGCAGCAGGAAAGCCCGCAGCCCCCAGGTCTGTGGGGCTACGCAAGCGGTTCCCAAAGAGCTTTAGAACAAGGCATAGTTTTCCCTGCTGGCTCTTTGGGCGGGGGACCCATCTCCAGCCGTATGGCCATTTTTGTGCCTGGCGCGGCGCCAAGTGGGAAAGGGTTGTGTCGAGGCTAAAGGCAGCAGGAAAGCCCGCAGCCCCCAGGTCTGTGGGGCTACGCAAGCGGTTCCCAAAGAGCTTTAGAACAAGGCATAATTTTCCCTGCTGGCTCTTTGGGCGGGGGACCCATCTCCAGCCGTATGGCCATTTTTGTGCCTGGCGCAGCGCCAAGTGGGAAAGGGTGGTTTTGAGGCTGAAGGCAGCAGCAAAGCCTGCAGCCCCCAGGTCTGTGGGGCTACGCAAGCGGTTCCCAAAGAGCTTTAGAACAAGGCATAGTTTTCCCAGCTGGCTCTTTGGGCGGGGGACCCATCTCCAGCCGTATGGCCATTTTTGTGCGTGGCCGGGGGCCAAGTGGGAAAGGGTGGTTTTGAGGCTGAAGGCAGCAGGAAAGCCCGCAGCCCCCAGGTCTGTGCGGCTACGCAAGCGGTTCCCAAAGAGCTTTAGAACAAGGCATAGTTTTCCCTGCTGGCTCTTTGGGCATGGGACCCATCTCCAGCCATAGGCCATTTTTGTGCTTGATAGGGCGCCAAGTGGGAAAGGGTTGCTTTGAGGCTGAAGACAGCAGGAAAGCCCGCAGCCCCCAGGTCTGTGGGGCTACGCAAGCGGTTCCCAAAGAGCTTTAGAACAAGGCATAGTTTTCCCTGCTGGCTCTCTGTGCGGGGGACCCATCTCCAGCCGTATGGCCATTTTTGAGCCTGGCGCGGCGCCAGGTGGGAAAGGGTGGCTTTGAGGCTGAAGGCAGGAGCAAAGCCTGCAGCCCCCAGGTCTGTGGTGCTACGCAAGCGGTTCCCAAAGAGCTTTAGAACAAGGCATAGTTTTCCCAGCTGGCTCTTAGGGCATGGGACCCATCTCCAGCCATAGGCCATTTTTGTGCCTGGCGCGAAGCCAAGTGGGAAAGGGTGCTGTCGAGGCTGAAGGCAGCAGGAAAGCCCGCAGCCCCAAGGTCTGTGGGGCTACGCAAGCGGTTCCCAAAGAGCTTTAGAACAAGGCATAGTTTTCCCTGCTGGCTCTTTGGGCGGGGGACCCGTCTCCAGCCGTATGGCCATTTTTGTGCCTGGCACGGCGCAAAGTGGGAAAGGGTGGCTTTGAGGCTGAAGGCAGCAGGAAAGCCCGCAGCCCCCAGGTCTGTGCGGCTACGCAAGCGGTGCCCAAAGAGCTTTAGAACAAGGCATAGTTTTCCCTGCTGGCTCTTTGGGCGGGGGACCCATCTCCAGCCGTACGGCCATTTTTGTGCCTGGCGCGGCGCCAAGAGGGAAAGGGTGGTGTCGAGGCTAAAGGCAGCAGGAAAGCCCGCAGCCCCCAGGTCTGTGGGGCTACGCAAGCGGTTCCCGAAGAGCTTTAGAACAAGGCATAGTTTTCCCTGCTGGCTCTTTGGGCGGGGGACCCATCTCCAGCCGTATGGCCATTTTTGTGCATGGCGCAGTGCCAAGTGGGAAATGGTGGTATCGAGGCTGAAGGCAGCAGGAAAGCCCGCAGCCCCCAGGTCTGTGGGGCTACGCAAGCGGTTCCCAAAGAGCGTTAGAACAAGGCATAGTTTTCCCTGCTGGCTCTTTGGGCGGGGGACCCATCTCCAGCCGTATGGCCATTTTTGTGCATGGCGCAGTGCCAAGTGGGAAATGGTGGTATCGAGGCTGAAGGCAGCAGGAAAGCCCGCAGCCCCCAGGTCTGTGCGGCTACGCAAGCGGTTCCCAAAGAGCTTTAGAACAAGGCATAATTTTCCCTGCTGGCTCTTTGGGTGGGGGACCCATCTCCAGCCGTATGGCTATTTTTGTGCCTGACGCGGTGCGTAGTGGCATAGGGTGGTTTTGAGGCTGAAGGCAGCAGGAAAGCCCGCAGCCCCCACGTCTGTGGGGCCAAGCAAGCGGTTCCCAAAGAGCTTTAGAACAAGGCATAGTTTTCCCAGCTGGCTCTTTGGGCGGGGGACCCATCTCCAGCCGTATGGCCATTTTTGTGCCTGGCGCGGTGCGTAGTGGGAAAGGGTGGTTTTGAGGCTGAAGGCAGCAGGAAAGCCTGCAGCCCCCAGGTCTGTGGGGCTACGCAAGCGGTTCCCAAAGAGCTTTAGAACAAGGCATAGTTTTCCCTGCTGGCTCTTTGGGCGGGGGACCCATCTCCAGCCGTATGGCCATTTTTGTGCCTGGCCCGGCGCCAAGTGGGAAAGGGTGGCTTTGAGGCTGAAGGCAGCAGCAAAGACTGCAGCCCCCAGGTCTGTGGGGCCAAGCAAGCGGTTCCCAAAGAGCTTTAGAACAAGGCATAGTTTTCCCTGCTGGCTCTTTGGGCGGGGGACCCATCTCCAGCCGTATGGCCATTTTTGTGCCTGGCACGGCGCCAAGTGGGAAAGGGTGGCTTTGAGGCTGAAGACAGCAGCAAAGCCCGCAGCCCCCAGGTCTGTGGGGCCAAGCGAGCGGTTCCCAAAGAGCTTTAGAACAAGGCATAGTTTTCCCTGCTGGCTCTTTGGGCGGGGGACCCATCTCCAGCCGTATGGCCATTTTTGTGCCTGGCGCGGCGCCAAGTGGGAAAGGGTGGCTTTGAGGCTGAAGGCAGCAGGAAAGCCCGCAGCCCCCACGTCTGTGGGGCCAAGCAAGCGGTTCCCAAAGAGCTTTAGAACAAGGCATAGTTTTCCCTGCTGGCTCTTTGGGCCTGGGACCCATCTCCAGCCATAGGCCATTTTTGTGCTTGATAGGGCGCCAAGTGGGAAAGGGTGGCTTTGAGGCTGAAGGCAGCAGGAAAGCCTGCAGCCCCCAGGTCTGTGGGGCTACGCAAGCAGTTCCCAAAGAGCTTTAGAACAAGGCATAGTTTTCCCTGCTGGCTCTTTGTTCGGGGGACCCATCTCCAGCCATAGGCCATTTTTGTGCCTGGCCCGGCGCCCAGTGGGAAAGGGTGGCTTTGAGGCTTGAAGGCAGCAGGAAAGCCCGCAGCCCCCACGTCTGTGGGGCTACGCAAGCGGTTCCCAAAGAGCTTTAGAACAAGGCATAGTTTTCCCTGCTGGCTCTCTGGGCGGGGGACCCATCTCCAGCCGTATGGCCATTTTTGTCCCTGGCCCGGCGCCAAGTGGGAAAGGGTGGCTTTGAGGCTGAAGGCAGCAGCAAAGACTGCAGCCCCCAGGTCTGTGGGGCCAAGCAAGCGGTTCCCAAAGAGCTTTAGAACAAGGCATAGTTTTCCCTGCTGGCTCTTTGGGCGGGGGACCCATCTCCAGCCGTATGGCCATTTTTGTGCCTGGCACGGCGCCAAGTGGGAAAGGGTGGCTTTGAGGCTGAAGACAGCAGCAAAGCCCGCAGCCCCCAGGTCTGTGGGGCCAAGCGAGCGGTTCCCAAAGAGCTTTAGAACAAGGCATAGTTTTCCCTGCTGGCTCTTTGGGCGGGGGACCCATCTCCAGCCGTATGGCCATTTTTGTGCCTGGCGCGGCGCCAAGTGGGAAAGGGTGGTGTCGAGGCTGAAGGCAGCAGGAAAGCCCGCAGCCCCCACGTCTGTGGGGCCAAGCAAGCGGTTCCCAAAGAGCTTTAGAACAAGGCATAGTTTTCCCTGCTGGCTCTTTGGGCCTGGGACCCATCTCCAGCCATAGGCCATTTTTGTGCTTGATAGGGCGCCAAGTGGGAAAGGGTGGCTTTGAGGCTGAAGGCAGCAGGAAAGCCTGCAGCCCCCAGGTCTGTGGGGCTACGCAAGCAGTTCCCAAAGAGCTTTAGAACAAGGCATAGTTTTCCCTGCTGGCTCTTTGTTCGGGGGACCCATCTCCAGCCATAGGCCATTTTTGTGCCTGGCCCGGCGCCCAGTGGGAAAGGGTGGCTTTGAGGCTTGAAGGCAGCAGGAAAGCCCGCAGCCCCCACGTCTGTGGGGCTACGCAAGCGGTTCCCAAAGAGCTTTAGAACAAGGCATAGTTTTCCCTGCTGGCTCTCTGGGCGGGGGACCCATCTCCAGCCGTATGGCCATTTTTGAGCCTGGCGCGGCGCCAAGTGGGAAAGGGTGGTTTTGAGGCTGAAGGCAGCAGGAAAGCCCGCAGCCCCCAGGTCTGTGGGGCTACGCAAGCGGTTCCCAAAGAGCTTTAGAACAAGGCATAGTTTTCCCTGCTGGCTCTTTGGGCGGGGGACCCATCTCCAGCCGTATGGCCATTTTTGTGCCTGGCGCGGCGCCAAGTGGGAAAGGGTGGTGTCGAGGCTGAAGGCAGCAGGAAAGCCCGCAGCCCCCACGTCTGTGGGGCCAAGCAAGCGGTTCCCAAAGAGCTTTAGAAAAAGGCATAGTTTTCCCTGCTGGCTCTTTGGGCTTGGGACCCATCTCCAGCCGTATGGCCATTTTTGTGCCTGGCACGGCGCCAAGTGGGAAAGGGTGGCTTTGAGGCTGAAGGCAGCAGCAAAGCCCACAGCCCCCAGGTCTGTGGGGCTACGCAAGCGGTTCCCAAAGAGCTTTAGAACAAGGCATAGTTTTCCCTGCTGGCTCTTTGGGCGGGGGACCCATCTCCAGCCGTATGGCCATTTTTGTGCCTGGCGCGGCGCCAAGTGGGAAAGGGTGGCTTTGAGGCTGAAGGCAGCAGCAAAGCCTGCAGCCCCCAGGTCTGTGGGGCTACGCAAGCGGTTCCCAAAGAGCTTTAGAACAAGGCATAGTTTTCCCTGCTGGCTCTCTGGGCGGGGGACCCATCTGCAGCCGTATGGCCATTTTTGAGCCTGGAGCAGTGCCAAGTGGGAAAGGGTGGTTTTGAGGGTGAAGGCAGCAGGAAAGCCCGCAGCCCCCAGGTCTGTGGGGCTACGCAAGCGGTTCCCAAAGAGCTTTAGAACAAGGCATAGTTTTCCCTGCTGGCTCTCTGGGCGGGGGACCCATCTCCAGCCGTATGGCCATTTTTGTGCCTGGCGCGGCGCCAAGTGGGAAAGGGTGGTGTCGAGGCTGAAGGCAGCAGGAAAGCCCGCAGCCCCCAGGTCTGTGGGGCCAAGCAAGCGGTTCCCAAAGAGCTTTAGAACAAGGCATAGTTTTCCCTGCTGGCTCTTTGGGCCTGGGACCCATCTCCAGCCATAGGCCTTTTTTGTGCTTGATAGGGCGCCAAGTGGGAAAGGGTGGCTTTGAGGCTGAAGGCAGCAGGAAAGCCTGCAGCCCCCAGGTCTGTGGGGCTACGCAAGCAGTTCCCAAAGAGCTTTAGAACAAGGCATAGTTTTCCCTGCTGGCTCTTTGTTCGGGGGACCCATCTCCAGCCATAGGCCATTTTTGTGCCTGGCCCGGCGCCCAGTGGGAAAGGGTGGCTTTGAGGCTTGAAGGCAGCAGGAAAGCCCGCAGCCCCCAGGTCTGTGGGGCTACGCAAGCGGTTCCCAAAGAGCTTTAGAACAAGGCATAGTTTTCCCTGCTGGCTCTTTGGGCGGGGGACCCATCTCCAGCCGTATGGCCATTTTTGAGCCTGGCGCGGCGCCAAGTGGGAAAGGGTGGTGTCGAGGCTAAAGGCAGCAGGAAAGCCCGCAGCCCCCAGGTCTGTGGGGCTACGCAAGCGGTTCCCAAAGAGCTTTAGAACAAGGCATAATTTTCCCTGCTGGCTCTTTGGGCGGGGGACCCATCTCCAGCCGTATGGCCATTTTTGTGCCTGGCGCGGCGCCAAGTGGGAAAGGGTGGCTTTGAGGCTGAAGGCAGCAGCAAAGCCCGCAGCCCCCAGGTCTGTGGGGCTACGCAAGCGGTTCCCAAAGAGCTTTAGAACAAGGCATAGTTTTCCCTGCTGGCTCTTTGGGCGGGGGACACATCTCCAGCCGTATGGCCATTTTTGTGCCTGATAGGGCGCCAAGTGGGAAAGGGTGGCTTTGAGGCTGAAGGCAGCAGGAAAGCCCGCAGCCCCCAGGTCTGTGGGGCTACGCAAGCGGTTCCCAAAGAGCTTTAGAACAAGGCATAGTTTTCCCTGCTCGCTCTTTGGGCGGGGGACCCATCTCCAGCCATATGGCCATTTTTGTGCCTGATAGGGCGCCAAGTGGGAAAGGGTGGCTTTGAGGCTGAAGACAGCAGGAAAGCCTGCAGCCCCCAGGTCTGTGGGGCTACGCAAGCGGTTCCCAAAGAGCTTTAGAACAAGGCATAGTTTTCCCTGCTGGCTCTTAGGGCGGGGGACCCATCTCCAGCCGTATGGCCATTTTTGTCCCTGGCCCGGCGCCAAGTGGGAAAGGGTGGTGTTGAGGCTGAAGGCAGCAGCAAAGACTGCAGCCCCCACGTCTGTGGGGCCAAGCAAGCGGTTCCCAAAGAGCTTTAGAACAAGGCATAGTTTTCCCTGCTGGCTCTTTGGGCGGGGGACCCATCTCCAGCCGTATGGCCATTTTTGTGCCTGGCACGGCGCCAAGTGGGAAAGGGTGGCTTTGAGGCTGAAGGCAGCAGGAAAGCCCGCAGCCCCCAGGTCTGTGGGGCTACGCAAGCGGTTCCCAAAGAGCTTTAGAACAAGGCATAGTTTTCCCTGCTGGCTCTTTGGGCGGGGGACCCATCTCCAGCCGTATGGCCATTTTTGTGCCTGGCCCGGCGCCAAGTGGGAAAGGGTGGCTTTGAGGCTGAAGGCAGCAGCAAAGACTGCAGCCCCCAGGACTGTGGGGCTACGCAAGCGGTTCCCAAAGAGCTTTAGAACAAGGCATAATTTTCCCTGCTGTCTCTCTGGGCGGGGGACCCATCTGCAGCCGTATGGCCATTTTTGAGCCTGGAGCAGTGCCAAGTGGGAAAGGGTGGTTTTGAGGGTGAAGGCAGCAGGAAAGCCCGCAGCCCCCAGGTCTGTGGGGCTACGCAAGCGGTTCCCAAAGAGCTTTAGAACAAGGCATAGTTTTCCCTGCTGGCTCTTTGGGCGGGGGACCCATCTCCAGCCGTATGGCCATTTTTGTGCCTGGCGCGGCGCCAAGTGGGAAAGGGTGGCTTTGAGTCTGAAGACAGCAGGAAAGCCCGCAGCCCCCAGGTCTGTGGGGCCAAGCAAGCGGTTCCCAAAGAGCTTTAGAACAAGGCATAGTTTTCCCTGCTGGCTCTTTGGGCCTGGGACCCATCTCCAGCCATAGGCCATTTTTGTGCTTGATAGGGCGCCAAGTGGGAAAGGGTGGCTTTGAGGCTGAAGGCAGCAGGAAAGCCTGCAGCCCCCAGGTCTGTGGGGCTACGCAAGCAGTTCCCAAAGAGCTTTAGAACAAGGCATAGTTTTCCCTGCTGGCTCTTTGTTCGGGGGACCCATCTCCAGCCATAGGCCATTTTTGTGCCTGGCCCGGCGCCCAGTGGGAAAGGGTGGCTTTGAGGCTTGAAGGCAGCAGGAAAGCCCGCAGCCCCCAGGTCTGTGGGGCTACGCAAGCGGTTCCCAAAGAGCTTTAGAACAAGGCATAGTTTTCCCTGCTGGCTCTCTGGGCGGGGGACCCATCTCCAGCCGTATGGCCATTTTTGAGCCTGGCGCGGCGCCAAGTGGGAAAGGGTTGTGTCGAGGCTAAAGGCAGCAGGAAAGCCCGCAGCCCCCAGGTCTGTGGGGCTACACAAGCGGTTCCCAAAGAGCTTTAGAACAAGGCATAATTTTCCCTGCTGGCTCTTTGGGCGGGGAACCCATCTCCAGCCGTATGGCCATTTTTGTGCCTGGCGCAGCGCCAAGTGGGAAAGGGTGGTTTTGAGGCTGAAGGCAGCAGCAAAGCCTGCAGCCCCCAGGTCTGTGGGGCTACGCAAGCGGTTCCCAAAGAGCTTTAGAACAAGGCATAGTTTTCCCTGCTGGCTCTTTGGGCGGGGGACCCATCTCCAGCCGTATGGCCATTTTTGTGCCTGGCCGGGGGCCAAGTGGGAAAGGGTGGTTTTGAGGCTGAAGGCAGCAGGAAAGCCCGCAGCCCCCAGGTCTGTGCGGCTACGCAAGCGGTTCCCAAAGAGCTTTAGAACAAGGCATAGTTTTCCCTGCTGGCTCTTTGGGCATGGGACCCATCTCCAGCCATAGGCCATTTTTGTGCTTGATAGGGCGCCAAGTGGGAAAGGGTTGCTTTGAGGCTGAAGACAGCAGGAAAGCCCGCAGCCCCCAGGTCTGTGGGGCTACGCAAGAGGTTCCCAAAGAGCTTTAGAACAAGGCATAGTTTTCCCTGCTGGCTCTCTGGGCGGGGGACCCATCTCCAGCCGTATGGCCATTTTTGAGCCTGGCGCGGCGCCAGGTGGGAAAGGGTGGCTTTGAGGCTGAAGGCAGGAGCAAAGCCTGCAGCCCCCAGGTCTGTGGTGCTACGCAAGCGGTTCCCAAAGAGCTTTAGAACAAGGCATAGTTTTCCCTGCTGGCTCTTAGGGCATGGGACCCATCTCCAGCCATAGGCCATTTTTGTGCCTGGCGCGAAGCCAAGTGGGAAAGGGTGGCTTTGAGGCTGAAGGCAGCAGCAAAGCCCGCAGCCCCAAGGTCTGTGGGGCTACGCAAGCGGTTCCCAAAGAGCTTTAGAACAAGGCATAGTTTTCCCTGCTGGCTCTTTGGGCGGGGGACCCATCTCCAGCCGTATGGCCATTTTTGTGCCTGGCCCGGCGCAAAGTGGGAAAGGGTGGCTTTGAGGCTGAAGGCAGCAGGAAAGCCCGCAGCCCCCAGGTCTCTGGGGCTACGCAAGCGGTTCCCAAAGAGCTTTAGAACAAGGCATAGTTTTCCCTGCTGGCTCTTTGGGCGGGGGACCCATCTCCAGCCGTACGGCCATTTTTGTGCCTGGCGCGGCGCCAAGAGGGAAAGGGTGGTGTCGAGGCTAAAGGCAGCAGGAAAGCCCGCAGCCCCCAGGTCTGTGGGGCTATGCAAGCAGTTCCCAAAGAGCGTTAGAACAAGGCATAGTTTTCCCTGCTGGCTCTTTGGGCGGGGGACCCATCTCCAGCCGTATGGCCATTTTTGTGCATGGCGCAGCGCCAAGTGGGAAATGGTGGTATCGAGGCTGAAGGCAGCAGGAAAGCCCGCAGCCCCCAGGTCTGTGGGGCTACGCAAGCGGTTCCCAAAGAGCTTTAGAACAAGGCATAGTTTTCCCTGCTGGCTCTTTGGGCATGGGACCCATCTCCACCCATAGGCCATTTTTGTGCCTGATAGGGCGCCAAGTGGGAAAGGGTGGCTTTGAGGCTGAAGACAGCAGGAAAGCCTGCAGCCCCCAGGTCTGTGGGGCTACGCAAGCGGTTCCCAAAGAGCTTTAGAACAAGGCATAGTTTTCCCTGCTGGCTCTTTGGGTGGGGGACCCATCTCCAGCCGTATGGCTATTTTTGTGCCTGACGCGGTGCGTAGTGGCATAGGGTGGTTTTGAGGCTGAAGGCAGCAGGAAAGCCCGCAGCCCCCACGTCTGTGGGGCCAAGCAAGCGGTTCCCAAAGAGCTTTAGAACAAGGCATAGTTTTCCCAGCTGGCTCTTTGGGCGGGGGACCCATCTCCAGCCGTATGGCCATTTTTGTGCCTGGCACGGCGCCAAGTGGGAAAGGGTGGTTTTGAGGCTGAAGGCAGCAGGAAAGCCCGCAGCCCCCAGGTCTGTGGGGCTACGCAAGCGGTTCCCAAAGAGCTTTAGAACAAGGCATAGTTTTCCCTGCTGGCTCTTTTGGCAGGGGACCCATCTCCAGCCGTATGGCCATTTTTGTGCCTGGCGCGGCGCCAAGTGGGTAAGGGTGGTGTTGAGGCTGAAGGCAGCAGCAAAGACTGCAGCCCCCAGGTCTGTGGGGCCAAGCAAGCGGTTCCCAAAGAGCTTTAGAACAAGGCATAGTTTTCCCAGCTGGCTCTTTGGGCGGGGGACCCATCTCCAGCCGTATGGCCATTTTTGTGCCTGGCACGGCGCCAAGTGGGAAAGGGTGGTTTTTAGGCTGAAGGCAGCAGCAAAGCCCGCAGCCCCCAGGTCTGTGGGGCTACGCAAGCGGTTCCCAAAGAGCTTTAGAACAAGGCATAGTTTTCCCTGCTGGCTCTTTTGGCAGGGGACCCATCTCCAGTCGTATGGCCATTTTTGTGCCTGGCGCGGCGCCACGTGGGAAAGGGTGATTTTGAGGCTGAAGGCGTCACGAAAGCCTGCCGTCCGAGGGTTTCTTAATGACTTTTCTTAATGATGTCTCCACAGTGTGAAGTTTTGCAGGATTTGAAAAAGTAATAGACACAGTGAAATTGAGTCTATTGGAAACTTCCATACTTTTCCCTCCCTCTAAAATCTCTGGTGTCCTGTAGTATCCACTGCCTGCAACTGCTGTTGCAGGAGCAGACAGATTGGTATCAAATTTAGAAAAAAAGGGACATCATTAAGAGGATTCACTCGCCTTATTTTTCACCGGTGTGGCCAGTAAAGAAACCAAAAAGGCAATGGCGTTTCACAGTAGATTACGGAAAATTAAACGCCAACACTGCACCTCTGACCGCTGCTGTTCTGAATATCGCGGAAATTGTGACAATGATAAAAGGAGCTGCCCATCCTTGCAGGGTTGCCTTAGATTTTAAAGACATATTTTTTTATGATTCTCCTCCTTGAGCAGGACAAAGCGCAGTTTGCATTCACATGGAAAGGAGTGCAATATACCTTTAACCGCTTTCCACAAGGATACAAACATTCCCCCACTATTGCCCATAATGCTTTGGCTAAAGTGCTATCAGAGATTCCTGTTTCACAGGGATGTACAGTATACCAATATATTATTGATGACATCTTAATAGGGGAGAGAACCAAGAAAGTGTACAAGACATGATGGAAAACATCCGAAAAACATTATCAGATTTGGGATTGGAAATTCCCGACTCAAAGTGTCAGGGACCCGCACAGGAAGTTAAATTCCTGGGGGTCTGGTGGATTAAGGGAGCTGCTTCTGTCCCTCAGGATACCCTGAAAAAATAGAACATGGACAGAATCCTTCCAGCACGAAGGAGTTACAGCAAGTCCTGGGAACTTTAAGTTATTAGCGTAAACACATCCCTGGCTTTTCCATCATTGCTCGCCCCCTTTATTGTTTGCTCAAAAAAGGTAAATCCTGGGAGTCGACTGAACAACACACTAATGCACTAGAATTGCTAATAAAAGAGCTAAGGTTATTCCAACAACTTGGCCCCATACATCCAACTGACCCTGTCCATGTAGAATGGGGGCTCAGTGAACATGGTTCCCATTGTAATTTATGCCAGAAGGGACCAGCAGGACCGGAGAGACCATTAGAATTTAGCTCTCACGCCTTTAATGATACTGAGAGCAGCTATTCAGACCTGGAGAAGGGTTTACTGTCCCTGGTGCGAGCATTGCAACGAGCAGAGCAGATAAGGAGAGAACAGAGCGTGTATGTTCGGGGCCCTTTTCGACTCCTAGATGTGGTCCGTAAAGGGACAGCACCGCCAGCTGGCATTGCCCAGAAACCCACAGTTCGAAAGTGGTATGCTTATTTAGAAGGCATTAATGATATCATGCCAATCTCTGAAGGTAGTATCAAAGTATCCATGCTCCAGAAGGATAGAGATGGTGCCCTATTGTTCCAATCCCCACCAAACAGACCATCTCCAATCCAAGAAGCACCTCCTCTGAAAGCAGGCAGTGATCTTACAGGAGTGTGGTTTACTGGTGTGTCATCTCACCGTGAGAACAGCAAGTGGAAATACAAGGCCGTAGCACTGGAAGTAGCAACGGGGGAAAGAGCAATTGAAACAGGAGAAGGTAGGGCACAAGTAGGGGAACTCAGAGCCGTCCTACTAGCTGCACAACATGGAGCTACTTACATTTACACTGACTCATATGCTGTTTTTAAAGGAGCCACTGAATGGCTAGGACACTGGGCAGCCAATGATTGGCAGGTGAATAGAGTCCCAATCTGGGAGACAGACAGTTGGAAGCAACTGTTGGAAATAGGAGGACAGAGACCATTGCACATTGCTTGGGTAAAAGGCCACGATCGTTCAAACTCGATCACTGCTCAGTTCAACCAACAGGTAGATAGCCTCACGCGGCTACAACAAATTGACACTGTAGATGATGGTCGGGAATGGTTACATATTAAGCCTGGCCATACAGGCCGTGCTGATCTGTATCAGGAAGGTCTAGCCCGGGGGTGGCCTGTGTCGGTTAAGCTGTGCGAACAAGTAGTAACTGCCTGGTCACAATGTCGCCTACGACTCAGCAAAGATCATCCGAGTAAGGCGCCTCCCTTACACATGCGGGACAAGAAAATGTTGTGGCATTCATGGCAGATTGATTATATTGGGCCCTTGAGATCATCAGGTGGGAAAAGATATGTCCTAGTCGGAGTGGAGATTATCTCCAGCCTCAGTATGGCCACTGGCTTCAAATCAGCTGCTGGGGACAACACAGTGAAAGGCCTAAAAGGGTGGCTCAGCACACTTCCCCTTCCCGAGGAAATCCAAAGTGATAACGGTTCACACTTTACCGCTACAGTGGTACAAGATTGGGCCAAAGAAGAAGGGATTCGATGGGTATTTCATACTCCCTATTATCCTCAGGCTAATGGCATTGTTGAATGCACCAACGGATTGGTTAAGCGTTTTGCAAAAACTCATAAATCATAAGGGAAGGTGAAGAAGGCACCTTGCCCACCGAAATTCGAAAAGTAATATGGGATAACGCAATTGAGTTTGAGAGAAAATTTCAATCCTGGTGGTATCTGGTTAATTTCACCTACGATCCCACTGAGAGCAAAGCCACAGCTTTTGTCTTAACGATACGCAATGCCTCAGTATCCACCATATACCCAATCATCGCACTGGGGTTGAATCATCAAGGAGCTCTACTCTATCCAACACAGCACAGAGGTTGGGCACGACAAAATGAGACTAAATGGCAAACTGCTGATGTTGACGCATGCGTTTCACGAGACCAACAAGGATTCATTTGTGAGAGTAATACTCTCAAAGCACAAGACCTTTGTCTTGACACCAACCAGAATGCTTGTCACTTTGAGACACATCCCGATGAAACCCCAGAGACTGTGCTTGACTATATTGGGAAAGGGTGCGTTAGCATGAGGTCTCCCTGTAGTCTTGTATTATAGACGAGAAAGGCTTGAGACCATGGCCACTCTGGGTCTCTTTGACTACAAACAACAGGGAATAAAAAGGTGAAACTGAATAGCATCAATTCCATCTGCCAATTCGTCATTTTAGAATTTGGGCCTCCAAATAGCCATACATCATAAAAGTAGTATTATTGCCAGGTTCAATGTCAGGATTCCCTGGAGACATTCAAAGGTAGCGTAGGCCAATCCGTCTGTACAGCTCATCCAAGGTTCCTGTAAGACATAAAGGAAAAGAAAATCTGCTCGGTCTTATTCGACCGACGGGGTTAAAAAGAAGGTGCGGTCCACCGGGTGCTGATCCGGTGTATCTTCCCTGAACAATCCTTGGCTTCCCATGCATAGGGATTTTTGGGAGTAGCTAGCACCATTGGCACCGTCCCATTTTGAGGCATTTTCACTAACACAGGTAGTCCAGGGTGAAATCTTCCGGGGTATTTTCCCGGTTCATTGGCAGCCTTTGGCGAGATAATATTGGCAGGTACACAGAAAGCTTTCATTTTAGGACAGCCGTCTCCACTCCATTTGTTATTTAGTTGATAGATGGCATCATCCAATCGCAAATGCCAACCAGGTTCATGACTTTTTGCAAAACGCTTAACCAATCTATTGGTGCGTTCAACAATGCCATTAGCCTGGGGATAACAGGGAGTATGAAATACCCATCGAATCCCTTCTTCCTTGGCCCAATCTTGTACCACCGAAGCCATAAAGTGTGAAACGTTATCACTCTGGATTTCGTCGGGAAGGGGAAGTGTGCTGAACCACCCTGTTAGGCCTTTCACTGTGTTGTCCCTCATAGCTGGTTTGAAACTGCTGGCCATACTGAGGCTGGAGATAATCTCCACTCCTACCAGGACATATCTTTTCCCACCTGATGATCTCAAGGGCCCAATATAATCAAGCTGCCATGAATGCCACAACGCTTTCTTGTCCCGCATGTGTAAGGGAGGCGCCTTACTCGGATGATCTTTGCTGAGTCGTAGGCGACATTGTGAACAGGCAGTTACTATTTGTTCGCACAGCTTAACTGACACAAGCCACCCACCTTCCCGATACAGGTCAGGACGGCCTGTGCGGCCACGTTTAACATGTAACGATTCAAGTAAGCGTTCCCATTCCCGACCATCATCTACAATGTCAATTTGTTGCAGCCGCGTGAGGCCATCTACCTGTTGGTTGAACTGAGCAGTGATCGAGTTTGAACGATCGTGGCCTTTTACCCAAGCAATGTGCAATGGTCTCTGTCCTCCTATTTCCAACAGTTGCTTCCAATTATCTGTCTCCCAAACTGGGACTCTATTCACCTGCCAATCGTTGGCTGCCCAGTGTCCTAGCCATTCAGTGGCTCCTTTAAGAACAGCATATGACTCAGCGTAAAAGGAGGTGGCTCCATGTTGTGCAGCTAGTAGGACAGCTCTGAGTTCCCCTACCCTCCCCTATTTCAATTGCTCTTTCTCCCGTTGTTACTTCCAGTGCTACGGCCTTATATTTGCACTTATTTTTTTAACGGTGAGATGACGCACCAGTAAACCACACTCCTCTAAGATCACTGCTGTCCCTCAAAGGAGGTGCTTCTTGGATCGGAGATGGTCTGTTTGGTGGGGATTGGAACAATAGGGCACCATCTATATCCTTTGGTATCCTTGTGAAGTAGCCTTGGATACTTTAACACTGCCTTCAGAGACTGGCTTGATTTCATTAATGCCTTCTAAATAAGCATACCACTTTCGAACTGTAGGTCTCTGGGCAATGCCAGCTGGTGGTGGTGTCCCTTTAAGGACCACATCTGGGAGGCGAAAAGGTCCCAGGAAAGATCACACTCTGTTCTCTTCTTATCTGCTCTGCTCGTTGCAACGCTCGCACCAGGGACAGTAAACCCTTCTCCAGGTCTGAATAGCTGCATTCAGTATCATTGAAGGAGTGGGAGCAAAATTCTAATGGTCTCTCCGGTCCTGCTGGTCCCTTCTGCCATAAATTACAACGGGAACCATGTTCACTGAGCCCCCATTCTACATGGACAGGGTCAGTTGGATGTATGGGGCCAAGTTGTTGGAATAACCTTAGCTCCTTTATTAGTAATTGCAGAGCATTAGTGTGTTGTTCAGTCCACACCCAGGATTTACCCTTTTTTGGCAAGCTATGAAGGGGGCGAGCAATGATGGAAAAGCCAGGGATGTGTTTACGCCAATAACTTAAAGTTCCCAGGACCTGCTGTAACTCCTTCGTGCTGGAAGGATTCTGTCCATGTTCTATTTTTTCAGGGTATCCTGAGGGACAGAAGCAGCTCCCTTAATCCACCAGACCCCCAGGAATTTAACTTCCTGTGCGGGTCCCTGACACTTTGAGTCGGGTCTACGTGAGGCACCCACTAACACTTCTGCCCTAGTCATTCGCTGCTCTCCCGGCAACCAGAGGTTAATTTTTGCAGTGGGGCATGTTTTTACCACACCATCAATTCCTGTGAAGTTGACTCTGCGTCGGGTGGGATTTATACCTAGAAGTTGTGCTGTTTCGTTAGTGATTGCAGACATTTGGGCTCCGGTATCAATAATAAAATTTACCAATATCTTCCGGGGTCCAACAGGAATGACAATAACAGGTTCGGAGTCTTTATGAGAGCGCCATTGGATTGCTAGTACCTGCCCGACAGGGTTGCTCAGTGCCCTCCCCGGGGATAGGAGTGTTGTGGCTGGGACTCTGTCAAATCAATCAAGTTATGTTCCGGTGCAGAAGGCACAGTTTTCTCACGGCTTGGGGATTCTCTGGTTAGACTTTTCTCCCCAGCCGCATTATTCTTTCTAGGTAGAGATTGGACTAGCGTACGGAGATCTCCCGTAGGGTCACCGTGCAAGAATTGTCGGGGCACCCCTAATTGTAGGGCTTTACGCCACAACTCATTCCGGTCCTTATCTGGCTTAAACCTTCCCTCTGATTTAGGGTTTTGAGTGTGAGTTTGGACTTGGCGAACCTTTCGCGGGTGTTCGGAGGATTTCTCACTAGTTTGGCTGGCCCAGCCCATTCGGCGCCCATATTGATCTATTTCCTGTACATTCCAGGTGGGCATGTAGTGACGACGGCCCCGCCCATGAGCACCCCGAGCATCCCGTATACGATCTTGAGTGCGAACAAGGAACGGTTTCAGGCAACCGGGAAGACCACGGATGAGAGGGGCTAATCGATCCGGGTCGATAGGGGCTGACATTGGGGATTTCCGAAATTCCTCTCTGTCATACATGGCTTGCAGACAAGCTGCTTTCCGTACAGCCGCAAACAGATCAGAGTAGCCTGTAGCTCTAATCTCTAACGGCTCCCCCCTCTCTCGCGGATCCATACCCCTTGCCCAATAGGCTGCTCGAGCGGTTAGGGAATAATTATGATCCCCAGGCATAGTGGTTAAAAACACTCCTGGTCCCCAAGAGTCTCCTGCTTCTTCCTCACTCAGCATAATTCTGCCCCCCCCTTCAGAAGAAACTCGCCACACGTACTCAACAGCTGACTCTTCTGGTCGCCTCGAATATTTCTCCCTTATTTTTGTTAACTCGGTTGGTGTCCATGGAACGGTACGCACAGTGGTGTGAATTTCATCACCATCATCAACTGCAGTTTCAGTTTTAACCAGAGGACGTAAAGGAAAAACTTGGGATTTCAAAGTAAAAGTCCTTTCCTCCTCATCTTCTTCGTCATCCTCACTGTTAGACAAAAAAATCTCCGGTCTGGGTTCCGGAATTTGGATAACACAGTAACTTACGAATCTGTTGGACCTGGGTCGAGGGCTGCATTTTATCTAAGAGCCCGGTCACCCTTTCAATAACATTTTAAGTTGGCGATTTTCACTCCCAAGTTGAGCATTCCGGTTTCCTAAACATTCATTCTCACTCACAAGCTTATCGACTTGAGTTCTTAATCTTTCTCCTGTCTCCTTTTGCAAGGCTAATGATGACTTCAGCACCTCATTCTCCGATTTCAGGGTTGCATATTCTACAGCTGAAATCAGATTAGGAGCGGGGGTTTCTCTAGCTTCTTGTTGTGCACAAGATAAACAGGCGCCTAACACAGCACAAATCACACCCTTGCCTTTCCCCGCTCTGAGCTTCTGTGAAACCCGACGCTCTTCAATACGTTCCACCACTTTCTCTTCATCCTTCCAAAATTTTTGGGCCCACTCCTTCCCAGCCTGGGAAGGGGCACAATCATATTTTTGCAGCAGTTTATCCATGGCAATCCTGCCGACTACGCCAAATTCTGTTGCGTGAAACGGGGCCAAGCGGTTTTGGCAGAAGATAAACCCCCTTGCGTTCTAACACTCCTCACCGAGGTGGGAGGCCAGGTGCGGCTGGGTTTCAATTCTGAGTGATGCCCAATTCAGCACTATCAGGCCAATCGCGTTTACTATGTGTTAAACTATTACGATTTGGAGACACTAATAGTGGGCTGCACCTTCAGTCTAGTCGTGCTCCTGAACCAGCACGGCCTCTCTCAAGTTTTGGTCGCGTTCAGTGAGAAAGCGAAACGACTAGCTACTGAAACAGTGCAGTTTATTTAAACAACAGATATACAGGTTCTTTAGGATTGCCGGTGATAAATACACTGTCTGCAAAGCACGTGCAAATAAAGACATTGTTAAATAGACAAACGCGTGACAAAATTATAAACGATACAGCCTGGCTATAAATGTAGGGTAGAGATTCTCTAGAGAAATTTCTAGAGTCCCCGAGAAAGCACTCGGTGTAATCAAAGTCTTACCCAAAGGCGTCCTTATGAGGGGGAAGAAAGGCTCAGCCCGTCGACTGATCCCAGAAAACAGCGGTGGGATTCTTCGCGATGGTGTCTTCCCAGACATTCCCCCTCTCTTGGGCTATTTTTATATTATTTTTTTAACTTCAAAGTGGAGTTTGAGTGACTTTAGTCATATGTACTTTTATTATGATTAATGTACTCAAGGAGGAGTGTTCACACCTCGGGGGCGGATAGCCTCCGGGATGGAGGTGTGTTTTGGTACATTGTGGTGAGCAAAGTTCGCACAAAAGGACAGCATTTCATCAACATTTGACGAAATGTTGGCTCGGGTGGCGTGTAAGCCGCTTATCAGTTCCGTAGTACCATCTCGTCCCCATATCTGCTATTCGTCACAAGGGAAGGCCACGGAACAAGCGCGTTCCGTTCCATCCCTCGTGTAGTTTCGCAAACAACCTTGTACAGGGAATCACAGCTGTTGCATTCTTCGTGTGCCAGCTGCGGCTGTATTCTACCTCAGAAGCCTCTTGATTTTATGACTTTCCTTAATGTGTGAACAATGCTGTATTTTTGTATTCTTGGCCAATTTAGTAATTATTCCACAAGAACACACATTGGTTGCCGATTTATCAACGGGTCTAATCACCACAGGCCAACTGTAATTAAAACCATCTATGTAGACTCTACCAAAGCGGACAAATACAACACTGATTGTTACAAAATTATGGCGCCAAATTCAGATTGCTGGCACAATTTCACTTTCATCAAACCTACAGTAGTGTACTGTATTTGGGGCTACAAGGGCACAGAATTGTTATTTGAATTTATGATTGACTCAAATACACCTGAACTTGCTGAAATGAATCCAGAACCTACACCCCACAAACTCTCAAAGGCTCTCTCTTCTAAGAGAAAAAAAAAAAACACCTCTCTCTTTTCTAAGCCCTCCATTAGACTAACTCCTTACATTTTCAACATTGGCCCTTACGTTATTAAACACACACAGGTCAACAACAGGTACTGTTTAATCCCACATATTCCCTCAAACGAGCAGAATTGTCAATGCAGATTAAAATCTCTGCGATCAAACCCACCTGCTTACCATTCCTGAGTACATCTTATGCAGAATGGTCAGCATGGTTACGCAAACGAACTCTTGCCACTTCACACGGACGGAAGAGGGATGCGACTGGTATCTTAGGAACAGGCCTGGGAGTCTTGAATAGTATAGATGCTGAGATACTTGCCAACAAACTAGTCACAACCGCTACTGATCTGGACAAATTAAGACATCCCCTACGGTCCTCTCTATTAGCATTGGGAAACCACCAACGGCTTTTATCGAATATATTGCCTCAATGGGAAGAAACGGGTGAAAAAGACCATCAGCTGATCACAGATGCACTTGGTACAACTCAAACCAATGTTTCCTTGGCTCTTAGTTGTATCCAAGCCCAATTGTGGATGCAATCTATGACAGCCGCAATCATAAGGGAAGGTAAAGAAGGCACCTTGCCCACCGAAATTCGAAAAGTAATATGGGATAACGCAATTGAATTTGAGAAAAAATTTCAGTCCAGGTGGTATCTGGTTAATTTCACCTACGATCCCACTGAGAGCAAAGCCACAGCTTTTGTCTTAACGATACGCAATGCCTCCGTATACACCACATACCCAATCATCGCACTGGGGTTGAATCACCAAGGAGCTCTACTCTATCCAACACAGCACAGAGGTTGGGCACGACAAAATGAGACTAAATGGCAAACTGCTGATGTTGACGCATGCGTTTCACGAGACCAACAAGGATTCATTTGTGAGAGTAATACTCTCAAAGCACAAGACCTTTGTCTTGACACCAACCAGAATGCTTGTCACTTTGAGACACATCCCGATGAAACCCCAGAGACTGTGCTTGACTATATTGGGAAAGGGTGCGTTAGCATGAGGTCTCCCTGTAGTCTTGTATTCAGAGATGACATAGTAATCACTCAAATCTTTGTGTTTGAACTTTACTAACACAAAGTTACGGGATGCGACTTCAATTATTAAGCTCCTGTTACGTCTTTTCAATTGCTACAACCTAATTATACGTTGATTCGAGATTGTTGCCTGCCCCTATCGGAATGAATCTCTCCCTGGTGAAGAAGCTGCTAAAACACAATGAATTGAAGCGACTCTTGAAAGAGGCCCAAGAAAATAGACAGACAACTTTGATTACCGTCCATCATCAGGTTGAAGAAATACACCAAGCGTTGGAAAGAGTGAAGAGAGGCGAAGGACATAGATGGGGAGATCCTCTTTTTGGATGGTCACCGACAGTTACAGGACTTTATAACAAGATGCTTCACTCTGTTGTTGTTTTACTAATACTCACTGTATTGTGCTTTGCTTAGACAATTGTTTTGCATGTTAGACTTTGGATTATGATGAAAAGTTTAAATCGCTTGATCACTCCGCGAGAAGGATTTCCACTTGATATCCCTCAGCACAAGAACACATGTGATCTTTCTTATCAGTGTTGAGTACGTCGACCTTGACTGACTGTAGACAAAGTTTTCCCTGCTGGCTCTTTGGGCGGGGGACCCATCTCCAGCCGTATGGCCATTTTTGTGCCTGGCGCGGCGCCAAGTGGGAAAGGGTGGTTTTGAGGCTGAAGGCAGCAGGAAAGCCCGCAGCCCCCAGGTCTGTGGGGCTACGCAAGCGGTTCCCAAAGAGCTTTAGAACAAGGCATAGTTTTCCCTGCTGGCTCCTTCAGCGGGGAACCCATCTCCAGCCGTATGGCCATTTTTTTGCCTGGCGCGGCGCCAAGTGGGAAAGGGTGGTTTTGAGGCTGAAGGCAGCAGGAAAGCCCGCAGCCCCAAGGTCTGTGGGGCTACGCAAGCGGTTCCCAAAGAGCTTTAGAACAAGGCATAGTTTTCCCTGCTGGCTCCTTGGGCGGGGGACCCATCTCCAGCCGTATGGCCATTTTTGTGCCTAGCGCGACGCCAAGTGGGAAAGAGTGGCTTTGAGGCTGAAGGCAGCAGCAAAGCCTGCAGCCCCCAGGTCTGTGGGGCTACGCAAGCGGTTCTGAAAGAGCTTTAGAACAAGGCATAGTTTTCCCTGCTGGCTCCTTGGGCGGGGGACCCATCTCCAGCCATAGGCCATTTTTGTGACTGACGCGGTGCCAAGTGGGAAAGTGTGCTGTCGAGGCTGAAGGCAGCAAGAAAGCCTGCAGCCCCCAGGTCTGGGGGCTACGCAAGCGGTTCTGAAAGAGCTTTAGAACAAGGCATAGTTTTCCCTGCTGGCTCTTTGGGCATGGGACCCATCTCCAGCCGTATAGCTATTTTTGTGCCTGGCACGGCGCCAAGTGGGAAAGGGTGTTGTCGAGGCTGAAGGCAGCAGGAAAGCCCGCAGCCCCCAGGTCTGTGGGGCTACGCAAGCGGTTCCCAAAGAGCTTTAGAACAAGGCATAGTTTTCCCAGCTGGCTCTTTGGGCGGGGCACCCATCTCCAGCCGTATGGCCATTTTTGTGCCTGGCGCGGCGCCAAGTGGGAAAGGGTGGTGTCGAGTCTGAAGGCAGCAGGAGAGCCTGCAGCCCCCAGGTCTGTGGGGCTATCCAAGCGGTTCACAAAGAGCTTTAGAACAAGGCATAGTTTTCCCTGCTGGCTCTTTGGGTGGGGGACCCATCTCCAGCCGTATGGCCATTTTTGAGCCTGGCGCGGCGCCAAGTGGGAAAGGGTGGTGTCGAGGCTGAAGGCAGCAGGAAAGCCCGCAGCCCCCAGGTCTGTGGGGCTACGCAAGCGGTTCTGAAAGAGCTTTAGAACAAGGCATAGTTTTCCCTGCTGGCTCCTTCGGCGGGGGACCCATCTCCAGCCGTATGGCCATTTTTGTGCCTGGTGCGGCGCCAAGTGGGAAAGGGTGGTGTCGAGGCTGAAGGCAGCAGGAAAGCCCGCAGCCCCCAGGTCTGTGGGGCTACGCAAGCGGTTCCCAAAGACCTTTAGAACAAGGCATAGATTTCCCTGCTGGCTCTTTGGGCGTGGCACCCATCTCCAGCCGTATGGCCATTTTTGGGCCTGGCGCGGTGCCAAGTGGGAAAGGGTGGTGTCGAGGCTGAAGGCAGCAGGAAGGCCCGCAGCCCCCAGGTCTGTGGGGCTACGCAAGCAGTTCCCAAAGAGCTTTAGAACAAGGCAGATTGTTCCCTACTTGTTCTTTGGGCGTGGGACCCATCTCCAGCTATATGGCCATTTTTGTGCCTGGCGCGGCGCCAAGTGGGAAAGGGTGGTTTTGAGGCTGAAGGCAGCAGGAAAGCCCGCAGCCCCCACGTCTGTGGGGCTACGCAAGCGGTTCCCAAAGAACTTTAGAACAAGGCATAGTTTTCCCTGCTGGCTCTTTGGGCGAGGCACCCATCTCTAGCCATAGGCCTTTTTTGTGCCTGTCCCGGCGCCCAGAGGGAAAGGGTGGTTTTGAGGCTGAAGGCAGCAGGAAAGCCCGCAGCCCCCAGGTCTGTGGGGCTACGCAAGTGGTTCCCAAAGAGCTTTAGAACAAGGCAGAGTGTTCCCTACTTGTTCTTTGGGCTTGGGACCCATCTCCAGCCATATGGCCATTATTGTGCCTGGCGCGGCGCCAAGTGGGAAAGGGTGGTTTTGAGGCTGAAGGCAGCAGGAAAGCCCGCAGCCCCCACGTCTGTGGGGCTACGCAAGCGGTTCCCAAAGAGCTTTAGAACGAGGCATAGTTTTCCCTGCTGGCTCTTTGGGCGGGGGACCCATCTCTAGCCATAGGCCTTTTTTGTGCCTGTCCCAGCGCCCAGAGGGAAAGGGTGGTTTTGAGGCTGAAGGCAGCAGGAAAGCCCGCAGCCCCCAGGTCTGTGGGGCTACGCAAGCGGTTCCCAAAGAGCTATAGAACAAGGCATAGTTTTCACTGCTGGCTCTTTGGGAATGGGACCCATCTCCAGCCATATGGCCATTTTTGTGCCTGGCGCGGCGCCAAGTGGGAAAGGGTGGCTTTGAGGCTGAAGGCAGCAGCAAAGCCCGCAGCCCCCAGGTCTGTGGGGCTACGCAAGCGGTTCCCAAAGAGCTTTAAAACAAGGCATAGTTTTCCCTGCTGGCTCCTTGGGCGGGGGACCCATCTCCAGCTGTATGGCCATTTTTGTGCCTGGCGCGGCGCCAAGTGGGAAAGGGTGGTGTCGAGGCTGAAGGCAGCAGGAAAGCCCGCAGCCCCCAGGTCTGTGGGGCTACGCAAGCGGTTCCCAAAGAGCTTTAGAACAAGGCATAGTTTTCACTACTTGTTCTTTGGGCTTGGGACCCATCTCCAGCCATATGGCCATTTTTGTGCCTGGCGCGGCGCCAAGTGGGAAAGGGTGGTTTTGAGGCTGAAGGCAGCAGGAAAGCCCGCAGCCCCCACGTCTGTGGGGCTACGCAAGCGGTTCCCAAAGAGCTTTAGAACAAGGCATAGTTTTCCCTGCTGGCTCTTTGGGCGGGGGACCCATCTCTAGCCATAGGCCTTTTTTGTGCCTGTCCCGGCGCCCAGAGGGAAAGGGTGGTTTTGAGGCTGAAGGCAGCAGGAAAGCCCGCAGCCCCCAGGTCTGTGGGGCTACGCAAGCGGTTCCCAAAGAGCTATAGAACAAGGCATAGTTTTCCCTGCTGGCTCTTTGGGAATGGGACCCATCTCCAGCCATATGGCCATTTTTGTGCCTGGCGCAGCGCCAAGTGGGAAAGGGTGGTGTCGAGGCTGAAGGCAGCAGGAAAGCCCGCAGCCCCCAGGTCTGTGGGGCTACGCAAACGGTTCCCAAAGAGCTTTAGAACAAGGCATAGTTTTCACTGCTGGCTCTTTGGGAATGGGACCCATCTCCAGCCATATGGCCATTTTTGTGCCTGGCACGGCGCCAAGTGGGAAAGGGTGGCTTTGAGGCTGAAGGCAGCAGCAAAGCCTGCAGCCCCCAGGTCTGTGGGGCTACGCAAGCGGTTCCCAAAGAGCTTTAGAACAAGGCATAGTTTTCCCTGACGGCTCTTTGGGCGGGGGCCCATCTCCAGCCGTATGGCCATTTTTGTGCCTGGCGTGGCACCAAGTGGGAAAGGGTGGTGTCGAGGCTGAAGCTAGCAGGAAAGCCTGCAGCCCCCAGGTCTGTGGGGCTACGCAAGCGGTTCCCAAAGAGCTTTAGAACAAGGCATAGTTTTCCCTGCTGGCTCCTTGGGCAGGGGATCCATCTCCAGCCGTATGGCCATTATTGTGCCTGGTGCGGCGCCAATTGGGAAAGGGTGGTGTCGAGGCTGAAGGCAGCAGGAAAGCCCGCAGCCCCCAGGTCTGTGGGTGCTACGCAAGTGGTTCCCAAAGACCTTTAGAACAAGGCATAGTTTTCCCTGCTGGCTCTTTGGGCGGGGCACCCATCTCCAGCCGTATGGCCATTTTAGGCCTGGCGCGGTGCCGAGTGGGAAAGGGTGGTTTTGAGGCTGAAGGCAGCAGGAAGGCCCGCAGCCCCCAGGTCTGTGGGGCTACGCAAGCAGTTCCCAAAGAGCTTTAGAACAAGGCGGAGTGTTCCCTACTTGTTCTTTGGGCGTGGGACCCATCTCCAGCTATATGGCCATTTTTGTGCCTGGCGTGGCGCCAAGTGGGAAAGGGTGGTGTCGAGGCTGAAGGCAGCAGGAAAGCCTGCAGCCCCCAGGTCTGTGGGGCTACGCAAGCGGTTCCCAAAGAGCTTTAGAAGAAGGCATAATTTTCCCTGCAAGCTCTTTGGGCATGGGACCCATCTCCAGCCATATGGCCATTTTTGTGCCTGGCGCGGCACCAAGTGGGAAAGGGTGGTTTTGAGGCTGAAGGCAGCAGGAAAGCCCGCAATCCCCAGGTCTGTGGGGCTACGCAAGCGGTTCCCAAAGAGCTTTAGAACAAGGCATAGTTTTCACTGCTGGCTCTTTGGGCATGGGACCCATCTCCAGCCGAATGGCCATTTTTGTGCCTGGCCCGGCGCCCAGAGGGAAAGGGTGGTGTCGAGGCTGAAGGCAGCAGGAAAGCCCACAGCCCCCAGGTCTGTGGGGCTACGCAAGCGGTTCCCACAGAGCTTTAGAACAAGGCATAGTTTTCCCTGCTGGCTCTTTGGGCGGGGGACCCATCTCCAGCCAAAGGCCATTTTTGTGTCTGGCGTGGCACCAAGTGGAAAAGGGTAGTTTTGATGCTGAAGGCAGCAGGAAAGCCCGAAGCCCCCAGGTCTGTGGGGCTACGCAAGCGGCTCCCAAAGAGCTTTAGAACAAGGCATAGTTTTCCCTGCTGGCTCTTTGGGCGGGGGACCCATCTCCAGCCGTATGGCCATTTTTGTGCCTGGCGCGGCGCCAAGTGGGAAAGGGTGGTGTTGAGTCTGAAGGCAGCAGGAAAGCTCGCAGCCCCCAGGTCTGTGGGGCTACGCAAGCGGTTCCCAAAGAGCTTTAGAACAAGGCATAGTTTTCACTGCTGGCTCTTTGGGCGGGGGACCCATCTCCAGCCGTATGGATATTTTGTGCCTGGCGCGGCGCCAAGTGGGAAAGGGTGGTGTCGAGGCTGAAGGCAGCAGGAAAGCCCGCAGCCCCCAGGTCTGTGGGGCTACGCAAGTGGTTCCCAAAGAGCTTTAGAACAAGGCAGAGTGTTCCCTACTTGTTCTTTGGGCGTGGGACCCATCTCCAGCCATATGGCCATTTTTGTGCCTGGCGCGGCGCCAAGTGGGAAAGGGTGGTTTTGAGGCTGAAGGCAGCAGTAAAGCCCGCAGCCCCCAGGTCTGTGGGATTACGCAAGCGGTTCCCAAAGAGCTTTAGAACAAGGCATAGTTTCACTGCTGGCTCTTTGGGCGGGGGACCCATCTCCAGCCATATGGTGATTTTTGTGCCTGGCGCGGCACCAAGCGGGAAAGGGTGGTGTCGAGGCTGAAGGCAGCAGGAATGCCTGCAGCCCCCAGGTCTGTGGGGCTACGCAAGCGGTCTCCAAAGAGCTTTAGAACAAGGCATAGTTTTCCCTGGTGGCTCTTTGCGCGGGGGACCCATCTCCAGCCGTATGGCCATTTTTGTGCCTGGCGCGGTGCCAAGTGGGAAAGGGTGGCTTTGAGGCTGAAGGCAGCAGGAAAGCCCGCAGCCCCCAGGTCTGTGGGGCTACGAATCTGTTCCCAAAGACCTTTAGAACAAGGCATAATTTTCCCTGCTGGCTCCTTGGGCGGGGGACCCATCTCCATCCGTATGGCCATTTTTGTGCCTGGCGTGGCACCAAGTGGGAAAGGGTGGTGTCGAGGCTGAAGGCAGCAGAAAGGCCCGCAGCCCCCAGGTCTGTGGGGCTACGCAAGCCGTTCCCAAAAAGCTTTAGAACAAGGCAGAGTTTTCCCTACTTGTTCTGTGGACGTGGGACCAATCTCCAGCCGTATGGCCATTTTTGTGCCTGGCGCGGTGCCAAGTGGGAAAGGGCGGTGTCGAGGCTGAAGGCAGCAGGAAAGCCCGCAGCCCCCAGGTCTGTGGGGCTACGCAAGCGGCTCCCAAAGACCTTTAGAACAAGGCATAGTTTTCCCTGCTGGCTCTTTGGGCGGGGGACCCATCTCCAGCCGTATGGCCATTTTTGTGCCTGGCGCGGCGCCAAGTGGGAAAGGGTGGTGTTGAGTCTGAAGGCAGCAGGAAAGCTCGCAGCCCCCAGGTCTGTGGGGCTACGCAAGCGGTTCCCAAAGAGCTTTAGAACAAGTCATAGTTTTCACTGCTGGCTCTTTGGGCGGGGGACCCATCTCCAGCCGTATGGATATTTTGTGCCTGGCGCGGCGCCAAGTGGGAAAGGGTGGTGTCGAGGCTGAAGGCAGCAGGAAAGCCCGCAGCCCCCAGGTCTGTGGGGCTACGCAAGTGGTTCCCAAAGAGCTTTAGAACAAGGCAGAGTGTTCCCTACTTGTTCTTTGGGCGTGGGACCCATCTCCAGCCATATGGCCATTTTTGTGCCTGGCGCGGCGCCAAGTGGGAAAGGGTGGTTTTGAGGCTGAAGGCAGCAGTAAAGCCCGCAGCCCCCAGGTCTGTGGGATTACGCAAGCGGTTCCCAAAGAGCTTTAGAACAAGGCATAGTTTCACTGCTGGCTCTTTGGGAATGGGACCCATCTCTAGCCATAGGCCTTTTTTGTGCCTGTCCCGGCGCCCAGAGGGAAAGGGTGGTTTTGAGGCTGAAGGCAGCAGGAAAGCCCGCAGCCCCCACGTCTATGGGGCTACGCAAGCGGTTCCCAAAGAGCTTTAGAACAAGGCATAGTTTTCCCTGCTGGCTCTTTGGGCGGGGGACCCGTCTCTAGCCATAGGCCTTTTTTGTGCCTGGCCCGGCGCCCAGAGGGAAAGGGTGGTTTCGAGGCTGAAGGCAGCAGGAAAGCCCGCAGCCCCCAGGTCTGTGGGGCTACGCAAGCGGTTCCCAAAGAGCTATAGAACAAGGCATAGTTTTCCCTGCTGGCTCTTTGGGTGTGGAACCCATCTCCAGCCATAGGCCGTTATTGTGCCTGTCCCGGCGCCCAAAGGGAAAGGGTGGTTTTGAGGCTGAAGGCAGCAGGAAAGCCCGCAGCCCCCAGGTCTGTGGGGCTACGCAAGCGGTTCCCAAAGACCTTTAGAACAAGGCATAGTTTTCCCTGATGGCTCTTTGGGCGGGGGACCAATCTCCAGCCGTATGGCCATTTTTGTGCCTGGCGCGGTGCCAAGTGGGAAAGGGTGGCTTCGAGGCAGAAGGCAGCAGGAAAGCCTGCAGCCCCCAGGTCTGTGGGGCTACGCAAGCGGTTCCCAAAGAGATTTAGAACAAGGCAGAGTTTTCCCTACTTGTTCTTTGGACGTGGGACCAATCTCCAGCCGTATGGCCATTTTTGTGCCTGGCGCGGCGCCAAGTGAAAAAGGGTGGTTTTGAGGCTGAAGGCAACAGGAAAGCCCGCAGCCCCCAGGTCTGTGCGGCTACGCAAGCGGTTCCCGAAGAGCTTTAGAACAAGGCATAGTTTTCCCTGCTGGCTCTTTGGGCGGGGGACCCATCTCCAGCCGTATGGCCATTTTTGTGCCTGGCACGGCGCCAAGTGCGAAAGGGTGGTGTTGAGCCTGAAGGCAGCAGGAAAGCCTGCAGCCCCCAGGTCTGTGGTGCTACGCAAGCGGTTCCCAAAGAGCTTTAGAACAAGGCATAATTTTCCCTGCTGGCTCTTTGGGCATGGGACCCATCTCCAGCTGTATGGCCATTTTTGTGCCTGGCGCGGCACCAAGTGGGAAAGGGTAGTTTTGAGGCTGAAGGCAGCAGGAAAGCCCGCAGCCCCCAGGTCTGTGGGGCTACGCAAGTGGTTCCCAAAGAGCTTTAGAACAAGGCATAGTTTTCCCTGCTGGCTCTTTGGGAATGGGACCCATCTCCAGCCACATGGCCATTTTTGTGCCTGGCGCGGCGCCAAGTGGGAAAGGGTGGGTTTGAGGCTGAAGGCAGCAGCAAAGCCCGCAGCCCCCAGGTCTGTGGGGCTACGCAAGCGGTTCCCAAAGAGCTTTAGAACAAGGCATAGTTTTCCCTGACGGCTCTTTGGGCGGGGGACCCATCTCCAGCCGTATGGCCATTTTTGTGCCTGGCGTGGCAACAAGTGGGAAAGGGTGGTGTCGAGGCTGAAGCTAGCAGGAAAGCCTGCAGCCCCCAGGTCTGTGGGGCTATGCAAGCGGTTCCCAAAGAGCTTTAGAACAAGGCATAGTTTTCCCTGCTGGCTCCTTCGGCGGGGGACCCATCTCCAGCCGTATGGCCATTTTTGTGCCTGGTGCGGCGCCACGTGGGAAAGGGTGGTGTCGAGGCTGAAGGCAGCAGGAAAGCCCGCAGCCCCCAGGTCTGTGGGGCTACGCAAGCGGTTCCCAAAGAGCTTTAGAAAAAGGCATAGTTTTCACTGCTGGCTCTTTGGGAATGGGACCCATCTCCAGCCATATGGCCATTTTTGTGCCTGGCGCGGCGCCAAGTGGGAAAGGGTGGTGTCGAGGCTGAAGGCAGCAGGAAAGCCCGCAGCCCCCAGGTCTGTGGGGCTACGCAAGCGGTTCCCAAAGAGCTATAGAACAAGGCATAGTTTTCCCTGCTGGCTCTTTGGGTGTGGAACCCATCTCCAGCCAAAGGCCGTTATTGTGCCTGTCCCGGCGCCCAGAGGGAAAGGGTGGTTTTGAGGCTGAAGGCAGCAGGAAAGCCCGCAGCCCCCAGGTCTGTGGGGCTACGCAAGCGGTTCCCAAAGACCTTTAGAACAAGGCATAGTTTTCCCTGATGGCTCTTTGGGCGGGGGACCAATCTCCAGCCGTATGGCCATTTTTGTGCCTGGCGCGGTGCCAAGTGGGAAAGGGTGGCTTCGAGGCAGAAGGCAGCAGGAAAGCCTGCAGCCCCCAGGTCTGTGGGGCTACGCAAGCGGTTCCCAAAGAGATTTAGAACAAGGCAGAGTTTTCCCTACTTGTTCTTTGGACGTGGGACCAATCTCCAGCCGTATGGCCATTTTTGTGCCTGGCACGGCGCCAAGTGCGAAAGGGTGGTGTTGAGCCTGAAGGCAGCAGGAAAGCCTGCAGCCCCCAGGTCTGTGGGGCTACGCAAGCGGTTCCCAAAGAGCTTTAGAACAAGGCATAATTTTCCCTGCTGGCTCTTTGGGCATGGGACCCATCTCCAGCCACATGGCCATTTTTGTGCCTGGCGCGGCGCCAAGTGGGAAAGGGTGGGTTTGAGGCTGAAGGCAGCAGCAAAGCCCGCAGCCCCCAGGTCTGTGGGGCTACGCAAGCGGTTCCCAAAGAGCTTTAGAACAAGGCATAGTTTTCCCTGACGGCTCTTTGGGCGGGGGACCCATCTCCAGCCGTATGGCCATTTTTGTGCCTGGCGTGGCAACAAGTGGGAAAGGGTGGTGTCGAGGCTGAAGCTAGCAGGAAAGCCTGCAGCCCCCAGGTCTGTGGGGCTATGCAAGCGGTTCCCAAAGAGCTTTAGAACAAGGCATAGTTTTCCCTGCTGGCTCCTTCGGCGGGGGACCCATCTCCAGCCGTATGGCCATTTTTGTGCCTGGTGCGGCGCCACGTGGGAAAGGGTGGTGTCGAGGCTGAAGGCAGCAGGAAAGCCCGCAGCCCCCAGGTCTGTGGGGCTACGCAAGCGGTTCCCAAAGAGCTTTAGAAAAAGGCATAGTTTTCACTGCTGGCTCTTTGGGAATGGGACCCATCTCCAGCCATATGGCCATTTTTGTGCCTGGCGCGGCGCCAAGTGGGAAAGGGTGGTGTCGAGGCTGAAGACAGCAGGAAAGCCCGCAGCCCCCAGGTCTGTGGGGCTACGCAAGCGGTTCCCAAAGACCTTTAGAACAAGGCATAGATTTCCCTGCTGGCTCTTTGGGCGTGGCACCCATCTCCAGCCGTATGGCCATTTTTGGGCATGGCGCGGTGCCAAGTGGGAAAGGGTGGTGTCGAGGCTGAAGGCAGCAGGAAGGCCCGCAGCCCCCAGGTCTGTGGGGCTACGCAAGCGGTTCCCAAAGAGCTTTAGAACAAGGCAGATTGTTCCCTACTTGTTCTTTGGGCGTGGGACCCATCTCCAGCTATATGGCCATTTTTGTGCCTGGCGCGGCGCCAAGTGGGAAAGGGTGGTTTTGAGGCTGAAGGCAGCAGGAAAGCCCGCAGCCCCCAGGTCTGTGGGGCTACGCAAGCGGTTCCCAAAGAGCTTTAGAACAAGGCATAGTTTTCCCTGCTGGCTCTTTGGGCGGGGGACACATCTCTAGCCATAGGCCTTTTTTGTGCCTGTCCCAGCGCCCAGAGGGAAAGGGTGGTTTTGAGGCTGAAGGCAGCAGGAAAGCCCGCAGCCCCCAGGTCTGTGGGGCTACGCAAGCGGTTCCCAAAGAGCTATAGAACAAGGCATAGTTTTCACTGCTGGCTCTTTGGGAATGGGACCCATCTCCAGCCATATGGCCATTTTTGTGCCTGGCGCGGCGCCAAGTGGGAAAGGGTGGCTTTGAGGCTGAAGGCAGCAGGAAAGCCCGCAGCCCCCAGGTCTGTGGGGCTACGCAAGCGGTTCCCAAAGAGCTTTAGAACAAGGCATAGTTATCCCTGCTGGCTCCTTGGGCGGGGGACCCATCTCCAGCCGTATGGCCATTTTTGTGCCTGGCGCGGCGCCAAGTGGGAAAGGGTGGTGTCGAGGCTGAAGGCAGCAGGAAAGCCCGCAGCCCCCAGGTCTGTGGGGCTACGCAAGCGGTTCCCAAAGAGCTTTAGAACAAGGCATAGTTTTCACTGCTGGCTCTTTGGGAATGGGACCCATCTCCAGCCATATGCCCATTTTTGTGCCTGGCCCGGCGCCCAGATGGAAAGGGTGGTGTCGAGGCTGAAGGCAGCAGGAAAGCCCGCAGCCCCCAGGTCTGTGGGGCTACGCAAGCGGTTCCCAAAGAGCTTTAGAATAAGGCATCGTTTTCCCTGCTGGCTCTTTGGGCGGGGGACCCATCTCCAGCCGTATGGCCATTTTTGTGCCTGGCACGGCGCCAAGTGGGAAAGGGTGGTTTTGAGGCTGAAGGCAGCAGCAAAGCCCGCAGCCCCCAGGTCTGTGGGACAACGCAGGCGGTTCCCAAAGAGCTTTAGAACAAGGCATAATTTTCACTGCTGGCTCTTTGGGCGTTGGACCCATGTCCAGCCGTATGAACATTTTGTGCCTGGTGCGGCGCCAAGTTGTAAAGGGTGGTGTCGAGTCTGAAGGCAACAGGAAAGCCCGCAGCCCCCAGGTCTGTGGGGCTACGCAAGCGGTTCCCAAAGAGCTTTAGAACAAGGCATAATTTTCCCTGCTGGCTCTTTGGGCGCGGGACCCATCTCCAGCCGTATGGCCATTTTTGTGCCTGGCGCGGGGCCAAGTGGGAAAGGGTGGTGTCGAGGCTGAAGGCAGCAGGAAAGCCTGCAGCCCCCAGGTCTGTGGGGCTACGCAAGCGGTTCCCAAAGAGCTTTAGAAGAAGGCATATTTTTCCCTGCAAGCTCTTTGGGCATGGGACCCATCTCCAGCCATAGGCCATTTTTGTGCCTGGCGTGGCACCAAGTGGGAAAGGGTGGTTTTGAGGCTGAAGGCAGCAGGAAAGCCCGCAGTCCCCAGGTCTGTGGGGCTACGCAAGCGGTTCCCAATGAGCTTTAGAACAAGGCATAGTTTTCCCTGCTGGCTCTTTGGGCGAGGGACCCATCTCTAGCCATAGGCCTTTTTTGTGCCTTTCCCGGCGCCCAGAGGGAAAGGGTGGTTTTGAGGCTGAAGGCAGCAGGAAAGCCCGCAGCCCCCAGGTCTGTGGGGCTACGCAAGTGGTTCCCAAAGAGCTTTAGAACAAGGCAGAGTGTTCCCTACTTGTTCTTTGGGCTTTGGACCCATCTCCAGCCATATGGCCATTTTTGTGCCTGGCGCGGCGCCAAGTGGGAAAGGGTGGCTTTGAGGCTGAAGGCAACAGGAAAGCCCGCAGCCCCCAGGTCTGTGCGGCTACGCAAGCGGTTCCCGAAGAGCTTTAGAACAAGGCATAGTTTTCCCTGCTGGCTCTTTGGGCGGGGGACCCATCTCCAGCCGTATGGCCATTTTTGTGCCTGGCACGGCGCCAAGTGCGAAAGGGTGGTGTTGAGCCTGAAGGCAGCAGGAAAGCCTGCAGCCCCCAGGTCTGTGGGGCTACGCAAGCGGTTCCCAAAGAGCTTTAGAACAAGGCATAATTTTCCCTGCTGGCTCTTTGGGCATGGGACCCATCTCCAGCTGTATGGCCATTTTTGTGCCTGGCGCGGCACCAAGTGGGAAAGGGTAGTTTTGAGGCTGAAGGCAGCAGGAAAGCCCGCAGCCCCCAGGTCTGTGGGGCTACGCAAGTGGTTCCCAAAGAGCTTTAGAACAAGGCATAGTTTTCCCTGCTGGCTCTTTGGGAATGGGACCCATCTCCAGCCACATGGCCATTTTTGTGCCTGGCGCGGCGCCAAGTGGGAAAGGGTGGGTTTGAGGCTGAAGGCAGCAGCAAAGCCCGCAGCCCCCAGGTCTGTGGGGCTACGCAAGCGGTTCCCAAAGAGCTTTAGAACAAGGCATAGTTTTCCCTGACGGCTCTTTGGGCGGGGGACCCATCTCCAGCCGTATGGCCATTTTTGTGCCTGGCGTGGCAACAAGTGGGAAAGGGTGGTGTCGAGGCTGAAGCTAGCAGGAAAGCCTGCAGCCCCCAGGTCTGTGGGGCTATGCAAGCGGTTCCCAAAGAGCTTTAGAACAAGGCATAGTTTTCCCTGCTGGCTCCTTCGGCGGGGGACCCATCTCCAGCCGTATGGCCATTTTTGTGCCTGGTGCGGCGCCACGTGGGAAAGGGTGGTGTCGAGGCTGAAGGCAGCAGGAAAGCCCGCAGCCCCCAGGTCTGTGGGGCTACGCAAGCGGTTCCCAAAGAGCTTTAGAAAAAGGCATAGTTTTCACTGCTGGCTCTTTGGGAATGGGACCCATCTCCAGCCATATGGCCATTTTTGTGCCTGGCGCGGCGCCAAGTGGGAAAGGGTGGTGTCGAGGCTGAAGGCAGCAGGAAAGCCCGCAGCCCCCAGGTCTGTGGGGCTACGCAAGCGGTTCCCAAAGAGCTATAGAACAAGGCATAGTTTTCCCTGCTGGCTCTTTGGGTGTGGAACCCATCTCCAGCCAAAGGCCGTTATTGTGCCTGTCCCGGCGCCCAGAGGGAAAGGGTGGTTTTGAGGCTGAAGGCAGCAGGAAAGCCCGCAGCCCCCAGGTCTGTGGGGCTACGCAAGCGGTTCCCAAAGACCTTTAGAACAAGGCATAGTTTTCCCTGATGGCTCTTTGGGCGGGGGACCAATCTCCAGCCGTATGGCCATTTTTGTGCCTGGCGCGGTGCCAAGTGGGAAAGGGTGGCTTCGAGGCAGAAGGCAGCAGGAAAGCCTGCAGCCCCCAGGTCTGTGGGGCTACGCAAGCGGTTCCCAAAGAGATTTAGAACAAGGCAGAGTTTTCCCTACTTGTTCTTTGGACGTGGGACCAATCTCCAGCCGTATGGCCATTTTTGTGCCTGGCACGGCGCCAAGTGCGAAAGGGTGGTGTTGAGCCTGAAGGCAGCAGGAAAGCCTGCAGCCCCCAGGTCTGTGGGGCTACGCAAGCGGTTCCCAAAGAGCTTTAGAACAAGGCATAATTTTCCCTGCTGGCTCTTTGGGCATGGGACCCATCTCCAGCCACATGGCCATTTTTGTGCCTGGCGCGGCGCCAAGTGGGAAAGGGTGGGTTTGAGGCTGAAGGCAGCAGCAAAGCCCGCAGCCCCCAGGTCTGTGGGGCTACGCAAGCGGTTCCCAAAGAGCTTTAGAACAAGGCATAGTTTTCCCTGACGGCTCTTTGGGCGGGGGACCCATCTCCAGCCGTATGGCCATTTTTGTGCCTGGCGTGGCAACAAGTGGGAAAGGGTGGTGTCGAGGCTGAAGCTAGCAGGAAAGCCTGCAGCCCCCAGGTCTGTGGGGCTATGCAAGCGGTTCCCAAAGAGCTTTAGAACAAGGCATAGTTTTCCCTGCTGGCTCCTTCGGCGGGGGACCCATCTCCAGCCGTATGGCCATTTTTGTGCCTGGTGCGGCGCCACGTGGGAAAGGGTGGTGTCGAGGCTGAAGGCAGCAGGAAAGCCCGCAGCCCCCAGGTCTGTGGGGCTACGCAAGCGGTTCCCAAAGAGCTTTAGAAAAAGGCATAGTTTTCACTGCTGGCTCTTTGGGAATGGGACCCATCTCCAGCCATATGGCCATTTTTGTGCCTGGCGCGGCGCCAAGTGGGAAAGGGTGGTGTCGAGGCTGAAGACAGCAGGAAAGCCCGCAGCCCCCAGGTCTGTGGGGCTACGCAAGCGGTTCCCAAAGACCTTTAGAACAAGGCATAGATTTCCCTGCTGGCTCTTTGGGCGTGGCACCCATCTCCAGCCGTATGGCCATTTTTGGGCATGGCGCGGTGCCAAGTGGGAAAGGGTGGTGTCGAGGCTGAAGGCAGCAGGAAGGCCCGCAGCCCCCAGGTCTGTGGGGCTACGCAAGCGGTTCCCAAAGAGCTTTAGAACAAGGCAGATTGTTCCCTACTTGTTCTTTGGGCGTGGGACCCATCTCCAGCTATATGGCCATTTTTGTGCCTGGCGCGGCGCCAAGTGGGAAAGGGTGGTTTTGAGGCTGAAGGCAGCAGGAAAGCCCGCAGCCCCCAGGTCTGTGGGGCTACGCAAGCGGTTCCCAAAGAGCTTTAGAACAAGGCATAGTTTTCCCTGCTGGCTCTTTGGGCGGGGGACACATCTCTAGCCATAGGCCTTTTTTGTGCCTGTCCCAGCGCCCAGAGGGAAAGGGTGGTTTTGAGGCTGAAGGCAGCAGGAAAGCCCGCAGCCCCCAGGTCTGTGGGGCTACGCAAGCGGTTCCCAAAGAGCTATAGAACAAGGCATAGTTTTCACTGCTGGCTCTTTGGGAATGGGACCCATCTCCAGCCATATGGCCATTTTTGTGCCTGGCGCGGCGCCAAGTGGGAAAGGGTGGCTTTGAGGCTGAAGGCAGCAGGAAAGCCCGCAGCCCCCAGGTCTGTGGGGCTACGCAAGCGGTTCCCAAAGAGCTTTAGAACAAGGCATAGTTATCCCTGCTGGCTCCTTGGGCGGGGGACCCATCTCCAGCCGTATGGCCATTTTTGTGCCTGGCGCGGCGCCAAGTGGGAAAGGGTGGTGTCGAGGCTGAAGGCAGCAGGAAAGCCCGCAGCCCCCAGGTCTGTGGGGCTACGCAAGCGGTTCCCAAAGAGCTTTAGAACAAGGCATAGTTTTCACTGCTGGCTCTTTGGGAATGGGACCCATCTCCAGCCATATGCCCATTTTTGTGCCTGGCCCGGCGCCCAGATGGAAAGGGTGGTGTCGAGGCTGAAGGCAGCAGGAAAGCCCGCAGCCCCCAGGTCTGTGGGGCTACGCAAGCGGTTCCCAAAGAGCTTTAGAATAAGGCATCGTTTTCCCTGCTGGCTCTTTGGGCGGGGGACCCATCTCCAGCCGTATGGCCATTTTTGTGCCTGGCACGGCGCCAAGTGGGAAAGGGTGGTTTTGAGGCTGAAGGCAGCAGCAAAGCCCGCAGCCCCCAGGTCTGTGGGACAACGCAGGCGGTTCCCAAAGAGCTTTAGAACAAGGCATAATTTTCACTGCTGGCTCTTTGGGCGTTGGACCCATGTCCAGCCGTATGAACATTTTGTGCCTGGTGCGGCGCCAAGTTGTAAAGGGTGGTGTCGAGTCTGAAGGCAACAGGAAAGCCCGCAGCCCCCAGGTCTGTGGGGCTACGCAAGCGGTTCCCAAAGAGCTTTAGAACAAGGCATAATTTTCCCTGCTGGCTCTTTGGGCGCGGGACCCATCTCCAGCCGTATGGCCATTTTTGTGCCTGGCGCGGGGCCAAGTGGGAAAGGGTGGTGTCGAGGCTGAAGGCAGCAGGAAAGCCTGCAGCCCCCAGGTCTGTGGGGCTACGCAAGCGGTTCCCAAAGAGCTTTAGAAGAAGGCATATTTTTCCCTGCAAGCTCTTTGGGCATGGGACCCATCTCCAGCCATAGGCCATTTTTGTGCCTGGCGTGGCACCAAGTGGGAAAGGGTGGTTTTGAGGCTGAAGGCAGCAGGAAAGCCCGCAGTCCCCAGGTCTGTGGGGCTACGCAAGCGGTTCCCAATGAGCTTTAGAACAAGGCATAGTTTTCCCTGCTGGCTCTTTGGGCGAGGGACCCATCTCTAGCCATAGGCCTTTTTTGTGCCTTTCCCGGCGCCCAGAGGGAAAGGGTGGTTTTGAGGCTGAAGGCAGCAGGAAAGCCCGCAGCCCCCAGGTCTGTGGGGCTACGCAAGTGGTTCCCAAAGAGCTTTAGAACAAGGCAGAGTGTTCCCTACTTGTTCTTTGGGCTTTGGACCCATCTCCAGCCATATGGCCATTTTTGTGCCTGGCGCGGCGCCAAGTGGGAAAGGGTGGCTTTGAGGCTGAAGGCAGCAGCAAAGCCCGCAGCCCCCAGGTCTGTGGGGCTACGCAAGCGGTTCCCAAAGAGCTTTAGAACAAGGCATAGTTATCCCTGCTGGCTCCTTGGGCGGGGGACCCATCTCCAGCCGTATGGCCATTTTTGTGCCTGGCGCGGCGCCAAGTGGGAAAGGGTGGTGTCGAGGCTGAAGGCAGCAGGAAAGCCCGCAGCCCCCAGGTCTGTGGGGCTACGCAAGCGGTTCCCAAAGAGATTTACAACAAGGCATAGTTTTCACTGCTGGCTTTTTGGGAATGGGACCCATCTCCAGCCATATGCCCATTTTTGTGCCTGGACCGGCGCCCAGATGGAAAGGGTGGTGTCGAGGCTGAAGGCAGCAGGAAAGCCCGCAGCCCCCAGGTCTGTGGGGCTACGCAAGCGGTTCCCAAAGAGCTTTAGAAAAAGGCATCGTTTTCCCTGCTGGCTCTTTGGGCGGGGGACCCATCTCCAGCCGTATGGCCATTTTTGTGCCTGGCACGGCGCCAAGTGGGAAAGGGTGGTTTTGAGGCTGAAGGCAGCAGGAAAGCCCGCAGCCCCCAGGTCTTTGGGACAACGCAGGCGGTTCCCAAAGAGCTTTAGAACAAGGCATAATTTTCCCTGCTGGCTCTTTGGGCGTTGGACCCATGTCCAGCCGTATGGCCATTTTTGTGCCTGGCGCGGGGCCAAGTGGGAAAGGGTGGTGTCGAGGCTGAAGGCAGCAGGAAAGCCTGCAGCCCCCAGGTCTGTGGGGCTACGCAAGCGGTTCCCAATGAGCTTTAGAACAAGGCATAGTTTTCCCTGCTGGCTCTTTGGGCGAGGCACCCATCTCTAGCCATAGGCCTTTTTTGTGCCTGTCCCGGCGCCCAGAGGGAAAGGGTGGTTTTGAGGCTGAAGGCAGCAGGAAAGCCCGCAGCCCCCAGGTCTGTGGGGCTACGCAAGTGGTTCCCAAAGAGCTTTAGAACAAGGCAGAGTGTTCCCTACTTGTTCTTTGGGCTTGGGACCCATCTCCAGCCATATGGCCATTTTTGTGCCTGGCGCGGCGCCAAGTGGGAAAGGGTGGTTTTGAGGCTGAAGGCAGCAGCAAAGCCCGCAGCCCCCAGGTCTGTAGGGCAACGCAAGCGGTTCCCAAAGAGCTTTAAAACAAGGCATAGTTTTCCCTGCTGGCTCCTTGGGCGGGGGACCCATCTCCAGCCGTATGGCCATTTTTGTGCCTGGCGCGGCGCCAAGTGGGAAAGGGTGGTGTCGAGGCTGAAGGCAGCAGGAAAGCCCGCAGCCCCCAGGTCTGTGGGGCTACGCAAGCGGTTCCCAAAGAGATTTAGAACAAGGCATAGTTTTCCCTGCTGGCTCTTTGGGCGGGGGACCCATCTCTAGACATAGGCCTTTTTTGTGCCTGTCCCGGCGCCCAGAGGGAAAGGGTGGTTTTGAGGCTGAAGGCAGCAGCAAAGCCCGCAGCCCCCAGGTCTGTGGGGCAACGCAAGCGGTTCCCAAAGAGCTTTAAAACAAGGCATAGTTTTCCCTGCTGGCTCCTTGGGCGGGGGACCCATCTCCAGCCGTATGGCCATTTTTGTGCCTGGCGCGGTGCCAAGTGGGAAAGGGTGGCTTCGAGGCAGAAGGCAGCAGGAAAGCCCGCAGGCCCCAGGTCTGTGGGGCTACGCAAGCGGTTCCCAAAGAGATTTAGAACAAGGAAGAGTTTTCCCTACTTGTTCTTTGGACGTGGGACCAATCTCCAGCCGTATGGCCATTTTTGTGCCTGGCGCGGCGCCAAGTGAAAAAGGGTGGTTTTGAGGCTGAAGGCAACAAGAAAGCCCGCAGCCCCCAGGTCTGTGGGGCTACGCAAGCGGTTCCCGAAGAGCTTTAGAACAAGGCATAGTTTTCACTGCTGGCTCTTTGGGAATGGGACCCATCTCCAGCCATATGGCCATTTTTGTGCCTGGGGTGGCACCAAGTGGGAAAGGGTGGTTTTGAGGCTGAAGGCAGCAGGAAAGCCCGCAGTCCCCAGGTCTGTGGGGCTACGCAAGCGGTTCCCAATGAGCTTTAGAACAAGGCATAGTTTTCCCTGCTGGCTCTTTGGGCGAGGGACCCATCTCTAGCCATATGGCTATTTTTGTGCCTGTCCCGGCGCCCAGAGGGAAAGGGTGGTTTTGAGGCTGAAGGCAGCAGGAAAGCCCGCAGCCCCCAGGTCTGTGGGGCTACGCAAGTGGTTCCCAAAGAGCTTTAGAACAAGGCAGAGTGTTCCCTACTTGTTCTTTGGGCTTGGGACGCATCTCCAGCCATATGGCCATTTTTGTGCCTGGCGCGGCGCCAAGTGGGAAAGGGTGGCTTTGAGGCTGAAGGCAGCAGCAAAGCCCGCAGCCCCCAGGTCTGTGGGGCAACGCAAGCGGTTCCCAAAGAGCTTTAAAACAAGGCATAGTTTTCCCTGCTGGCTCCTTGGGCGGGGGACCCATCTCCAGCCGTATGGCCATTTTTGTGCCTGGCGCGGCGCCAAGTGGGAAAGGGTGGTGTCGAGGCTGAAGGCAGCAGGAAAGCCCGCAGCCCCCAGGTCTGTGGGGCTACGCAAGCGGTTCCCAAAGAGCTTTAGAACAAGGCATAGTTTTCCCTGCTGGCTCTTTGGGCGGGGGACCCATCTCTAGCCATAGGCCTTTTTTGTGCCTGTCCCGGCGCCCAGAGGGAAAGGGTGGTTTTGAGGCTGAAGGCAGCAGGAAAGCCCGCAGCCCCCAGGTCTGTGGGGCTACGCAAGCGGTTCCCAAAGAGCTATAGAACAAGGCATAGTTTTCACTGCTGGCTCTTTGGGAATGGGACCCATCTCCAGCCATATGGCCATTTTTGTGCCTGGCGCGGCGCCAAGTGGGAAAGGGTGGCTTTGAGGCTGAAGGCAGCAGCAAAGCCCGCAGCCCCCAGGTCTGTGGGGCAACGCAAGCGGTTCCCAAAGAGCTTTAAAACAAGGCATAGTTTTCCCTGCTGGCTCCTTGGGCGGGGGACCCATCTCCAGCCGTATGGCCATTTTTGTGCCTGGCGCGGTGCCAAGTGGGAAAGGGTGGCTTCGAGGCAGAAGGCAGCAGGAAAGCCCGCAGGCCCCAGGTCTGTGGGGCTACGCAAGCGGTTCCCAAAGAGATTTAGAACAAGGAAGAGTTTTCCCTACTTGTTCTTTGGACGTGGGACCAATCTCCGGCCGTATGGCCATTTTTGTGCCTGGCGCGGCGCCAAGTGAAAAAGGGTGGTTTTGAGGCTGAAGGCAACAAGAAAGCCCGCAGCCCCCAGGTCTGTGGGGCTACGCAAGCGGTTCCCGAAGAGCTTTAGAACAAGGCATAGTTTTCACTGCTGGCTCTTTGGGAATGGGACCCATCTCCAGCCATATGGCCATTTTTGTGCCTGGCGTGGCACCAAGTGGGAAAGGGTGGTTTTGAGGCTGAAGGCAGCAGGAAAGCCCGCAGTCCCCAGGTCTGTGGGGCTACGCAAGCGGTTCCCAATGAGCTTTAGAACAAGGCATAGTTTTCCCTGCTGGCTCTTTGGGCGAGGGACCCATCTCTAGCCATAGGCCTTTTTTGTGCCTGTCCCGGCGCCCAGAGGGAAAGGGTGGTTTTGAGGCTGAAGGCAGCAGGAAAGCCCGCAGCCCCCAGGTCTGTGGGGCTACGCAAGTGGTTCCCAAAGAGCTTTAGAACAAGGCAGAGTGTTCCCTACTTGTTCTTTGGGCTTGGGACGCATCTCCAGCCATATGGCCATTTTTGTGCCTGGCGCAGTGCCAAGTGGGAAAGGGTGGTGTCGAGGCTGAAGGCAGCAGCAAAGCCCGCAGCCCCCAGGTCTGTGGGGCAACGCAAGCGGTTCCCAAAGAGCTTTAAAACAAGGCATAGTTTTCCCTGCTGGCTCCTTGGACGGGGGACCCATCTCCAGCCGTATGGCCATTTTTGTGCCTGGCGCGGCGCCAAGTCTGAAAGGGTGGTGTCGAGGCTGAAGGCAGCAGGAAAGCCCGCAGCCCCCAGGTCTGTGGGGCTACGCAAGCGGTTCCCAAAGAGCTTTAGAACAAGGCATAGTTTTCCCTGCTGGCTCTTTGGGCGGGGGACATATCTCTAGCCATAGGCCTTTTTTGTGCCTGTCCCGGCGCCCAGAGGGAAAGGGTGGTTTTGAGGCTGAAGGCAGCAGGAAAGCCCGCAGCCCCCAGGTCTGTGGGGCTACGCAAGCGGTTCCCAAAGAGCTATAGAACAAGGCATAGTTTTCACTGCTGGCTCTTTGGGAATGGGACCCATCTCCAGCCATATGGCCATTTTTGTGCCTGGCGCGGCGCCAAGTGGGAAAGGGTGGCTTTGAGGCTGAAGGCAGCAGCAAAGCCCGCAGCCCCCAGGTCTGTGGGGCAACGCAAGCGGTTCCCAAAGAGCTTTAAAACAAGGCATAGTTTTCCCTGCTGGCTCCTTGGGCGGGGGACCCATCTCCAGCCGTATGGCCATTTTTGTGCCTGGCGCGGTGCCAAGTGGGAAAGGGTGGCTTCGAGGCAGAAGGCAGCAGGAAAGCCCGCAGGCCCCAGGTCTGTGGGGCTACGCAAGCGGTTCCCAAAGAGATTTAGAACAAGGAAGAGTTTTCCCTACTTGTTCTTTGGACGTGGGACCAATCTCCAGCCGTATGGCCATTTTTGT